>NC_090938.1:667490836-667804892 GCF_040938575.1 Ambystoma mexicanum | reverse complement strand
TGTTGTTTAAATAGAAATCAGAGACAGCAGGAGAAAAGCCCTCCTTGTAAAAAGGATTAAGGGAGAGAGAACTGTAACCTGCATTGCCGTTGTCAAGCAGATCAATCATAGAATCATTGTCCTTTTGTGAAGTATACCTCTGGAAGGAGCTGGAAGCCAATTGTGTTGAAAGTCAAAAGACTAACCCCAGAAGAAGTTGTTGGTTCAACTCTCCCCATTGAGGATTTAAGTGTTGAAAGTCTGGAGCAAGCCGTACCACAGAGTACATGTTGTAGTAGTAGGATTTTTATCCTGGCAGGCAAGTAAACCAGGAAAGTGACAAATAGTAGTTAGTCTTGGCTGGCGAGTGAACCTGGAAGATGATAATTTAAAGTACTGTGAATGTGGTATAAGGTTGTGGTGGAAAAGAAGCGGCAATTCCACTACAATGTTTTGATGGCTGTTTTATAACTATCCTGAATAAAGTGTTGCTTTCGAATGAACCATCCTGACTGAGGTGTGGCTTCTGAAGGAGAAATATGATGTGATAAAAAGTGATTGGTCTTCAGAGAAAAGAACATTTAAATTGACTTCTGACTTGCAGTGTGAATAGGAAGATTTTTGGGTTTGCCAAGAAGAAGGTTTGGAAACTTTAAAAATTGTCTTTAAGTGCGAGAAACATGGAGTAACTAAGCTAGTCACTTTGCCAAGCGAAGGACATACTGAGTGAAAGGAACTTTGTATTCTACCTGGAGTGGAACCTGGCTAGTGAAAGGAACTTTCCTGAAATTGAACTTTGGTTTGAAGCATCCTGAATTGATCCAGGGAAAGGGGATCCAACCCTCGTTACAAGGATTCCTGTTATAATCTTTATGTTTGAATTTATATGTTATTTTGTGAATTTTAAACAGCCAAATAATTCCGGTATGATTTTGTTGTATGTATTAGTGTGAGGGACAGATACTTTTGGACATTAGGTAATTTTCCTTTAGCCTTAGTTTGTCAGGCAGCGAAATCCTTGTTAGGAAAGGGAACGATAGGCATTTATCTCACCCCTTATCATTTAATAGAATGGCCACTTGTTAGAAAACTACACTTATGTGTCCATTATGCATTTCTGACTCCTCAATATTTTGTTTCATTTATTTTATTTTAAATGCATTTAGTTTAATTTAAACAGTTGAACTACCCAATAAAATTACATATAAAACATACAATATTTAAGAAGTCAGAAAATACACAATTCATATCCAAACTTCCTATATACATTTTTTTTAACAATGCTACATTTTCATAAAGAACATCACAATAAAACCATATCCTGGATATGACTTTGTTACCTCATCAGATGCAAGCAATATAGCAATTTGGGCACCTCAATCAGTTTGATAATACAACAAAGTTAAACCAATTAATTTTCTTTAAAATTATGACTAAACATATGAGCCCTGAAATGTACATATAGTCCTCATAGTGGTCCCCGATCGAATATTTCATTTGTCCTTAAGCAGTGTGATGTAGTGTCATACAACATAGAAGTTCCATTTCGTTCAACCATACATATATTTCACTCTGAATCCTTGCATTTGAGTTCAAAGTGACTTGCTTGAGTCTGGTGATATGAAGGGGGGAGTTTAAAACTGTTAAAACTGTTAAAAGGGGAAATATGCTCCCTATGAGGCCTAACCAAGATCAGGAATTCACAATAACTAAACAGGACTTGGTGGTCTGATCAAGCCTGTTGCAAAGATTATACAAATAAATCCACTGCCCTTAATGGATTTGGGTTCTCAGCTTCAAATTGCTTCTCATCATTCATCAAGGTCCAGGCATCCCATAAAAACTCAATTTGCCCATGTCAAGGGAACGGTTATTAAACTCTATGTACAACAAAAGACATCTGCTCTGAGCACATATTGATATCATGCAAAAGGAGCATGTAGACGATGCACCACCACTGCCACCTGCGGGAAAACATTGGCAACTCATACTAACAACATGAATAGACTGTACTATGAGGGAAATCTTAAATCAAATGTTAAATCAATAAAATGATCACTGCGCTGCAATGCAAACTTAGATCGATAGGAAATGTTGACAGTGGAAATTAGTAATATCTACCAAATTAAGTAAAACAATATATACTGTGCCACATTATGAATAGGCAAAAATGGCAAAACCATGTAACTTCACTAAATGTTATCATAAAGCAATCATTCGTTCATATATCTAAATGTGTGTGTCAATCTACATATGTTATATTAGTTTTATTAAGCTTGCATGATCACATCCAAAGCTAGGTTAATAAATTAGTGGTTTTAACCCTGATCTTCTGAATCATAGGACTGGGAAAACCAAACCTCTGCCACAAAGCAGGGGAGGAGTCAGAACAATATATAATTGCATGCACACAGGACATACAGTTTGATTATGGAATATAGGGATATGAACATCGAGGAACGAACCTGAGATGGGGGTTCAAAGCAGATATTTGAAGGACTGACCCCAAGCAGATTGGAGATCAGTCCACTGTCAGAAGGATGACCAGTCTATGTTTCGAATTTCATTTCCAAATAGCTTCCTGAAGAGAGGGTTTGCTAAAGGAATGATTCCAGGCTGCTAGAGTTCTCAGCTGATTCTCCAAAATCAGAAGTCACATTTTAGAAGATAAATCAAACCGCAAACTGCCCAGGGTAAATCTGGGAAAGTAAAGGGAAGGAATAACCGGTGAATGCAATTTGAGAACATAAACAAAGGTGCCGATATTTTACATGCCCTGTGTCATCCGAGTTACAAAGGACAAAAAGTTAGTTACCTCGTTAAAGCCCAGTGTACTTTGTATTGAGAAACGAAATGTAAAATGAATGCATTTTGTTACCACTTCAATATGGAATTGCCTTTGAAAAATTAAGTACTATTTAAAATATAATAAGTAGCTTAAGTCAGTCTAGAAGCATTTTGGCTTATAGTGTGATTGCAAAATACTTTTGCCTGGGGTGATATTGTACATTAATGCAGCCAGGGGAGGCCATAGTCATGGGGGTCATTACATGTTTGCTGGTATCCTGCCGGTAATTCCGGTGGGATACCGGCAAACCGCCCCTTCCGTTTCCACCACCTGATATATTATAGGCGGCTGAAAGGGCAGTAAGTCATCATTGCCAGGATTACCGGCACTGGTTATGGCATTTATTTGCCAGCATGGGCCTGATTTACCACCAGCTCTTGAAGGGAGGTAAATCAGAACCCCCACCGGCAAACTTGTGTTTTGCCGGTCTGGGAAAATTGCTGGTGCTGCATTTACTGGCAATTTTACTGGCAATTTTTCCAGACTGCCAAACCTGTAATGAGCCCCTTAGATTAGGTGTTTGTGCAACAATAAGGAATATAGGGAATTAATTATATTTAATACAAATTGCGCAAAGTGTAAATGCAGAAATAGGAACATCTATAATGTGGAAAGGCATTGCGGTTTTGATCTTGCACTTGTTACTGGAGAAGGTTACATCTCCAACCCAAAAACACAAGCAGGTTGAAAACTACATGCAGACATTAAAGCTGCGCAGGCATATATAGATTGAAAGTTGTATACACAAATAGATTTAAAACAGTACACACACAAATGAATTTAAAGCTGCATACAAAACTGTATGCATATTCATGCACACACACGTATGGACAGAAAGTAACACACTCATGCTTACGGAAAGTCACACACATATATTCTGAGAAAGCTGCACTGTATTTTGAGAACACAGTATACATTGAAGTTCAGTCTAGAGTAATAAGATCCCTGACATAACTTTGAATTCAAACCTTTAACAGACAAATGCAAGATGCTCATTATATACAGTTAAGTGGCTTACACATAGCCTATACATTCACTACCACACATCTGTATAGGGACATCAAATTTATGGAAATTAATTCTAAATAAAGTTTTCAAATAACTTTCTCTGATACCATACTTGTCTTGATATTGGAGAAAATCAAATCTTTTAAACACACTTGCCTTATGTTGAAACACTTTCATTGACGTATTTGGTGTTGTTTAAGGTAGATGCGTGAGCAATATAAATGTTTAGATGGTCTACCATATTTTAGAAACCAACATATATTTGAATTGAGAATGAATGCTGGTTTGGACTGATAATTGTGAGATTTACATAGGCAGATAATTTCTTTTTTATCAGCTGATTATTGGTTTTGCTATAAAACAGTGTGATCTCCATGATGTAAATCTGGAGACCAACTTAGTTGAAGTTACGTTATTCTTTTAAATACATTTCAGTTTCTGAATACGCCTCTGTCTATTCTTTGCTCTGAATTGTGGCGTGGGATTGAATAAATGGCGATGTGAGATCGGTATGCCACCCCTGTGTGAGCCAAGTATTTAAATGCATGAAAACACAAAATATTCCTACATAAGCAATCAGTGGGATCATACATACTCTCCTGTATAGAGGAAGGGTACAGGGCTTTTATTCATGTTAAGACAAATATCGGTAATCAATGTATTCTTCATAAAGTCACACTCTCAGATCCCTGACCTTTGTAGGTGAAGATAGGGCTTTTTCTACCAAAATAGTCCTCTAAATGCAGGCAGCTTCTCTATAAGGAGCTGTCAAAACTATGTATCTGCTCATCCAGTTTAGCAAGCTTCAAAGCAAACTTCTGAATATCATGAATACTTTCAATTAAAGCACTCGACTCACCACTAGGGTCCTGTGAGGGGTCAGAAATGCAAGGCAGAACATTTTGTGAAGTTTTTTCAAAAGATGCCATTTTATCATCTCAAAAGGTTGGATAAACGCCTCACTACCCTTACCCTGACAAGGATTTCCCTGTCTAAAATAAATTAAGGGAAACAAATTAGCAAAGGATATTTGTCCCTCACTTATACATACAGTAACTCAACAAGGTAATGCATGTCAGTTCAAAAGCAACAAAATAATGTAATAGTTATGTTCACAATATGATAACAGTCTCCCCTTGTAATCAGGGTGAATTCCCCTTGACATGATATGATGTCGCATTTATAACACGCCTGTACACAAGTGTCTCTAGGCGCGACAAGACAAGGAGGGGGAAACAGAGGGAGGGCAATATAACAATCTTACTAGGCCTTGTGTCATTCAGATCGTTCAAGTGTGAGGAAGAGGGAAGGGTAGAAGTGCCAGGGGGGAGGTTAAGTGGAAAGTGCAGTTAACTCACAAGTGCAGCCAGTGGGTGGCTCATAAGTGCAGAGAGAAGGGACTGTAGGGTAATGCCAAGGTTGTCGCAGAGGCAATTGAGCAGGATGACATGGTTGACTGTGTCAAAAGCAGAGGATAGATTGAGGAGAATGAGGACAGTAGGGAGATTAGAGTCATAATTGGAGAGCAAGTCTTCACAAATGTTCAGGAGAGCAGTTTCCGTGCTTCTGGAGGCTCTGAAGCCAGCCAGGTGGTCATGGAGGCAACCAATCGATTCAGTATGTAGATTAAGCTCGAAGATGGCCAGCTTTTCCAAGAGTTTTCCCAGTTTTCCCAGGAAAGGAGTTTGCCCAGATTCAAATAGGATTCTGCACCACAATTCCAAAAAGAAACAAGAAAATCCTGATTTGCAACAAAGTTCCAACACAGTTATTTGTAACTCCAACTTGACAACAGAAAGTTTCTACACTCCAGTGGTTTTTAACAAAAGGGTTTGTTCTCTTCCTCTTGTAATAGCACGATTCACATAACCAAAGAATATTTTCCTCAGTTCATCATGTGAAGAATCCTACGGATCCCTCACTGAAACCCTGCCTAAAGTCTTCTCCCAGATGGCCATGGAAAGGCAGACACTTCCTGATCCTGATGTTGGGCCGGTGTACTGTGGAAGGATCACCTGGAAGGAGACAAGGCCCAGGGTGGTGAGGGGATCCCGTGGAATGAGACGCAGTATGTGTCCTTTGAAAGTGACCACCCTTCTAGATTGCCAAAGTAGGTAATGGCTTGTTGCCTTATTGCCGTTACAATATATCTGAACCACATATAAATTCTGTGGCCCTGGGCACCAATACCATGAAACCTGAACAGACCTTAACAACAGAAAGATCTTTCAAGGTGTCTCAGGATAAAAACCTTTCTTACTCCTAAAGGTATAATGATATGATATGATTGGTTATTTATAACGCGCTTAATCCCCAGAGGTTTCTAAGCGCGGACCCAGGGATCGACCCTGTGTTGCTCCATGTCGTCCTGCTTCCAAGGCGAGCACGTTGCCCCTCCAGCTATCCTCCTGAGACTAATATGAAAGGATCTAGCCAAATTGCCCTAAATCAATTATCTTCCCAACACATTCTGCTGGTTCATCTTTTAATTGTTCTAAGGGAAATAAGTCTACCTTTAAACTTAAGAAATTGCTTAAAAGAAATAACTTTGTTTTTGGGGACTATAAATCCTATAATCCCATCAGTACTGGGATGAGGAAGAGGACAGAGGAGGCATGCTGTAGTAGTAGTCAGGCAATTAATCCTAACAGCCCAGACCTGAAGGAACCTGGGAGGCATAAAAGACCCCATCAGGTGCAGGCAATAGGAAGGAGCTGTAACTGTAACTGGAGTGCGTGCTGTAGTAGCAGAGGCAGAAAGAAGAAGACACAGTGTTGGCAATCTATGCAGAAGTAGGAGAACCAAAGTAACACTGCAACGTTCAGACAGCAGATTTCACCTGCTTGTTCTGAGAGGGTTGTGTTTCCCAAACTGTAATTTGCAGAGGCTGCGCAGTGAAAGGCGTGCAGGAGAGCTGCCTTTCCCCATGTGAGCTGGATTGTGAAGATTGCTGTGCCAGAGGTGTGTCTGAGACTGAGGCGAGGAGCTGCAGGCAAGCCGTGGCTCTCAGGAGCGAGAGGGGCTCCTTTTTGAGTGGCTGGACAGAAGAAACCTTCAACGAGGAAGGGTGTGGCTACCTGTGATGCCAGAAGCAGTACAAGTTGTACCCGAAGTCAGGGAAGCTGTGCAACACGCAGAACAAGGATTACAAAAGCCGGTGAGTCAAACCTGGCGTTATTATTCCTTATGCGAGCACTGCCAGCAACAACATCCAGTCCTATCTTCACTTGCGTTTAGAAATAAGCAAGCTGAAGTTGTTCGTTAAACCTTTGACAGTGGAATAATGAGAAAGTAGCACTTGCGTGCGATTGGTGATCTATTTCACTTGCGTGAAAAGTAAACGCTACTGAAAGCCATTGTTGAATACTTTGAAGCTGTGAAATATATGAAGAAGTGGTCATGTGTGTCTAAAATCACTTTTTAAGGAAAGAGTGAACTTTTACATCTTCAACTTGCGTGAAGATCAAATGCTGCCAAAAGACATTGTTGAATACTTTGAAGTTGTAAAACTAAATGAAGAAGTGGTTGTGTATGCCTAATTTCACTTTCCAAAGAAAAAGTGACCATTTAGATCTCTATTCATGTGAACATTTGAAGCATTTAAACTTTGTAGCTCCCTTTCAAGAGAGAGAGAGAAAGCATTGCCTAAGCCAAGAGTATTCCCCTATTAAACCTGCAAACAGCTTTTCCTAAAGCCAATAAACCACCTAACTAAGACTTTGAGCCTGCAGAAGATTTACAAGTGTGCAAGTATTACCAGGAACCAAGGATCTGGCACCAAGGCCTCTGGTGTAAATATGTTGGCTGACAGTTAGCGTATGGATGACAGCAAGGTTGGGGATGGGAATCTTTCTGCTCGTAAATATTACCTGAAGTTGAGACAGACAAGAGAGGCAGATAGGCTGTCCCTTTTGATAGGTTATTCAGAGGAAGAGTGCCTTTCCTGGTGGAGGGTGTTGAAGAGCCTGAACCTACATTCTTTCAAAACTAAAATCCTTTTTTAGTTGCAAAGTACTGAAGCTGTGATAGTATTTTAAAGTGTCAGTAGATGCATCAATTCAGAAGCCTAAATGAAGTGAAGAATCTCTCATAGTAGACTTGAGTAGGAGTGAAGTTGTTGAAGTGGAAGCAGCAGCACTGTGAAGTCATCCTGACCAGTATACCCATTGAGAATCCCAATCATGTGACTGATGAAATATTCATTGTTAACCAAGAACTGTGTTTCACTGACAATTGTAGAAGTGGCTTTTTTATTGAACTTTGGCAAAACTCCTTGAACTACTGGAAGTGGTGGCAGAGTATAGTGGCTGGGCATACCATTGGTGCTGTTCTGTGGAAGTGGAAAGTCCATATTTCACCAAGGAGAAAGGGATGCATTGTTGAAACTATGGTTAACAAAAGGTGTTTCTTTTTTTGTTGAACCTTGGAGTAGAATTTACTTTGAATGCTGGGGAAGGGAGCACACTCAGGTTATTGAAAGGTTATCAAGAAACTGAGTGTTGTTGATGGTAATTTGAATTGCCATATCATTTTCTTTGTATTTGATGTTTAGTGTGAGGACCAAACATCCTATGTTAGAGTGTTTCCCTCTAGTTTTGGTTAGGCAGGGAATTCCTCAGCAGAGTAGGGATAGTGAGGCATTTAATATAATGTATACCTTAATAAAATGGCATATTTTCAACAATCATCAAACAGTTGTCCGCCTCACATTGCTGACCCTCAAAATCAGTAGCAATATAAATTGTCTTTGTCAGGATGTTTTGCACCAACTTAATAGTAAGATTCTAAAGGTAAATAACACTTCTGAAGCAGTTTTATACAGTTCTTGCTTCAGCAGTGAATGTTTGTCAGAACAATGTGTTAACACCATTTCATAGCACTTCATCAACTTCTACCTGGATTACTTCCGTGCCATGCCCAATATCACACCAGGTTTACTTCCATGCCATGCCTACTACTTTAATCACACCAGGCTTACTTCAAGTTCGCTATCCGGGTATACTCCCCTGCCCGAATAGTAATTTGCAAACAACAAGTGCCTCTGTGATTAGGATCAACTTATAACAGATTTGCAGTGTTCATCACTTTGCAACATCAGGCTGTAAGGGATTCTGCAGGGCAGGAAAGATTTGCATTGATGCTCTTTAGTACTCTTTTGTACTTTTCAAAACCTCTGCAAGTTATGCTTCTCTCCTTCTGAAAAACCGTTTCCAGAAGGGCAGCCTTCGTGCCACTCTTGCTTCCCCACTGCTTTATCAACCAAACACTGACAAGGATATGATTTTATTCTGCTTCTTCCTTGACTTTGGCAGTGTGGGTTTATACCAACTTTTGTTATATGCTTCTTCAAATATGGGCAATAAACTGTACAACCTGTCATTAACCTCCTCCTGCCTTTGGCAATAAATATTTTTTGGTTTAAATTGCCAGGCTTTTACTTTCTTTATGCTTGGGTGATGGTTGTCTGCATTAGGTTTAAACAGTATTGCCCCATCTGGTTGCTGGGTTCTCAATAGACTTGCATGCTTAAAAACATGGTTTTTGAAAAAAAAGAATCTCGGTTTTCTAATAGTTTGTTATTCAACATTGCCTTTGTTATTGATTTCACTCACACTCCTCATCTGTAAACCCCTGTCTCAAGCAGGCCAGTGGTATTGGAGCGCTCCGGTGTCACTTTCAGCTGGTGAACTCACAGGGTATGGTGTGCGTATCCGATTCCCTTGCTGCTCACAGGTATTCTGCTTCACTGGCTCCAGCGGCTCCTCACAACCTGGCAATCTGCTGCTCTTGGTCACCTGCTGCTCAAGCCACTTGTAAACAGAGCTTCTTGTGCTCCAGAAGTCTCTCTGGTGCTTGCCGGCCATCAAAGACAGCCTTATGGGTGTCTTCTCTCCCTTCCAGTTTCTGCTTCTGCTGCTTACACTGCTCACACTGCTTTCCCTGCTCACTAATGGCCTGCACCTGAAGGGGCCTTTTAAGAATCCTAGTCTCCCTCAGGTGTGGGTCATTCCCATTAACAATGCAGACCGCTCCTGCAGTTTTGTTCCTCTTTAGCCCTCTTCTTCATCCCAGTACTTTGCGAATTATGGGACTTGAAGTCCCTAATGGCAAAGTTAATTTTTCTTAATTTTTCTGTTTTGCAATAAGCCTCTGGACGTGGCGGCGGCGGCGGCATTGGACTTCTATATCACCCAAATTACCTATATGTTCCCTGTCCGGTACCTCTACCAGACTTTCCCTCTTTCGAATACATGTAAAAAATGTTCACCTCTCCACACGCTATATCCTTTCTCATTATCTACCGTCCACCTGGCCCGCTAGGGTCTTTCTGTGAGGACATTGACCACCTTCTAGGTCATATCTCACCTAGCCCCACACCACTGATCATGTTTGGTGACTTTAATCTTCATCTCTCCACCACTCACCTAACTTCCCCCTTCCTCTCAATACTCGACTCCTACCTACTAACCCCTCTCCCTACTCCAACCACTCATACTTCTGGCTCCACACTCGATCTAATCTTTGTTTCTTCTTTCACTGCTTCCTCTGTATCTGATCTCCCTAACTACTTGGATCATTCCTTACTCTCAGTCTCTCTCCCCTCTCCACTTCCCATTCCCCCCTCCCTCCACCTCCTTCTCCAGACGAGACCTACGAAATTTTGATTCTTCACTTTTCTACGACACCTGTACCAACTCCCTTCCCCCTCTCATTCATTTTTCCACTCTCTCTGCGAATGAGGCTACATCCACTCTTTCCTCATCCCTCACTTCTAGTCTTGACCAAATCCACCCTCTCACCACCTTCTGTCCCACGCACAAACCCGTTCAACCCTGGCTCTCTCCTCATCTCCTATCTATGCGCCGCCTCCTCCGCCGCCTTGAAAGACGCTGGCACAAGCACTGCTCTCCAGCCAACCAGACAACTTACTTCTCCTTCCACACTCTCTACGACAACTGCATCAAATCTGCCAAGCAAACATACTTTTCAGACCTTCTCCACACTCTGTCTACTCACCCTCATCGCATCTTTCAAACTCTGACTCGCCTTCTCTCTCCTTCCACTCCTGACCCTCTTATTGCCTCACCTCTCTCAGCTACTGGTCTCGCTAACTTTCTGCAATCCCCCTCATATGTCCCGTCCTCTCCATCTTTCCCTACTCCCTCCACCACCGTTCTTAACTTCGCTCCTGTCTCAGACTCTGAAGTCTCCCTTACATCCTTTTTCAACATCTGTCTTGCTTCCTCTACCCTTCCCTCTGCCTTCAAGCATGCAATCATCATTACAATCTTGAAAAAACCCACCGCAAACCCCTTCCGGTATCAAAATGTTGTCCCATTTCTCTCTTACCCTTTCTATCCAAGCTCCTTGAACGCCTTGTCTACTCCCAACTCTCAGCACACGTGTTACGCTCACCTGATATCCCTGGGGGCGTCTGGAAGGCTCTGAGATCTGGAACCCTGGATGCGTATTTGCTCAGTGCTGAATAATGAATCTGCAATTACAGAAGGGAGGATTTGTGATAACTGTCTCTAATGGGTGAATCGTCCACCTCCTTATGACCGATTCCCTTCCCACTGGGTTCTTTTCTCACCTTAGTTATTTGTAGGGTGAGCTATCCGTCCTGCGTTTCTTGTGCAGGAAGCTTGACGTTTGTTGGCGAGCTGCCCGAGTTGCTTCACTGGTGCAGTACGCCTTCCTTGGGCCCAGGCCTGCTGTGACCCCGAATCTGCTGGTAGGCAGGTAGGGTTGTTAATTATAAGTCTTTGTTCTGTTTATGGTGGGAATTCGTTAATGTCTTTATCGCCTTATTTTCAGGTACGAAGGTCTTGATGCTGGCGTGCCGGATGGAGAGGCACATTTCTAGGTAAGAGAAAGCGCGAAGCACAGCGCCTTTATTGTCTTTTAAAGCTAACCTGTGTTTTCTTCTTCTTCTCCTCACAGGCCGCTGTGGTGCTGCGAGTGGATGAGAGCGTGATGAAACACAGGCCCCCGGAATCCGTTAAGGTAAGTACAGCGCTGTGCGGTTGTTTAATATTGAAAGCGAACCTGAATATGTCTCTTTTCCTTTGCAGATGTTGCTGTGGTGCTCCGGATGGAAGTGTGGCGTAGCGCGATGGAATTCAGGTAAGACTGATGGAATTCGATGTTTTGGAAGCGCATGTTATATGTTCTAATATTGTTTTTCCCTTTCTCGTTATTGCAGGTGGCAGTGTTCGAACAGCAGCTGTGGTAACGGTTTGCCAGAAGTCCTTAAGCTAGTACTCACAGGTGAGTGATGTTTCTTCTTCTCTCGGTTTCCACAGATTGCAGCCCAGTTGAGATGCTGAGTGCTGGATGCCGTTTTCTCAGGTAAAACAGAATAATCTTGTTCTTGCAGGATTACAGGAAGATGCTGAAGACCAGGAGCTGGACACGGTGAGCGTCACGCTGTTGATTGCAGAATAACACGAAGCCTGTTCTGCAGTCAGGGTGTGGTTTATATAGCCCAGGTAAAGTAGTACCAGGGAAAGTAGTTCCAGGCCTGCCACAACCAAAACACTAGACCGCATGGCTTGGTTCTTAGAACTAGACTGGCTGGGTGCTTCCATGTTGGATTTAAAGGCCCATGTACATAAATGGGACCTAGTTTGAACAGCCCTTCCTTCCTACATATGAGCCCGGTGCCAAAGGCGCCAGGACTGGCTCCAGGAGCCCTTTTGCAATGGTTTTAAGGCCCCCAGGGTTCTGGTGGGAGCCTGCTTGTGGCACAACTTGTGCCCCCTCACAGTGGTCATGACAGCACTCCGCCCCAAGACCACTCTCATGGTATCCTTCCTGACCGGTCCGGGTTTGGTGGGGTTATCCAGATGAAACCTCTTAATCAGACATGGTGCGTGAATATGTTCACTTGGTTCCCAAGTTCTGTCTTGAGGCCCATACTCTTTCCAGTCCACTAAATAGTATAGCTTAGATCTGGTACGTTTCGAATCCAGGATGTTTTTAACTCCAAATTCAGGCTCTCCATCAATTAGCACAGGTTCTGGTGGTGTTAAGACTCGGGTTCCTGGTTGTACATGTTTTACAAGTGACACATGGAACACCGGATGGATTTGCATGCTTGGTGGTAAGGCTAACTTGCCGACCCTTGGATTTATCACCAATTCGATGGTATAGGGTCCTAGATATCTTGGACGAAAGGTCTGGCTACCTTTTATGGGCACATGTGTTGATGCCAACCAGACTTTGTCTCCAACTTGGTAATCGGGAGCTTTCTTTCAATGCTGGTCCGAGAATTTTTTTTGTCTATCTTTGGCTTGTAATAAATGTTAATTTGCCATTTACCACTGCCATGGTAAATGGCAAATTAACATTTGGGGGAGTCTAGTTCAGAGGTATGTGGATGTCTTCAGTATATTGTGTAGAACGGGCTTTGTCCCGTGCTGGTGTGTATGGAGTTATTGTATGCGTATTCCGCTATCCATAACAAGTCTTTCCAATCCTCTTCCACTTGATGCACTTGATGCAGCATGCAACGTAGATACTGTTCTAATGTCTGGTTTGTTCTTTCTGTTTGTCCATCCGTTTGGGGGTGATGGCTAGTGGATAATCGAACATCGATTTGTGCCATGGTACAACATTTCCTCCAGAAGTTGGATACAAATTGGCTTCCACGATCTGAGATTAGGACTGAGGGGAAACCATGCAGTTTTATAATCTGTTCAAGAAATGCTTTTGCCAGACGGGTAGCGTTAGGAAGTCCTTTGAATGGAATGAAAAGTCCCATTTTAGAGAACAGATCTACAACCATCAGAATGGTATTAAAACCTTGACAGGGAAGTAAGTCCGTAATAAAATCAAGAGAAAGAGAATGCCAGGGAGCCGGTGGAATATCCAGTGGTTGTAGGAGGCCAGCTGGTTTCTGTTTTTGTGATTTATTCTGTGCACATATCCCACAGTATAGAACAAATTGAACAATGTCCTTACGCCAGGTTGGCTACCAATAATTCCGTTTAACCTTGGCTAGAGTCTTAGCAATTCCGGGATGGCCTTCCATCAGGGAATTGTGATAACCAGACATGACCAATTCTTGCAGATCTTTACTTGGTAGATATAGTCGTTCCCTGAAGTAGGATAATCCATCCAGAACCGTGTGATGTTCATTTTGGGAATTCCATTTCTGCAAGATCTCGGGGTTCATTAAGGTTCAAATCTTATCTTGAAGTTCTCTCAGAGTCAATGTGGTGGTGAGTCCCAGTAGTTTATCACTTGGGATGATGGCAACAGGGTACTGTTCATTTTCTCTTCAACACCCATACGAGACAAGGCATCGGCCTTCCCATTCCGAACTCCTGGTCGGTATGTTATTACATAATCGTATTCTGCGAAGAATAGAGCCCACCCCAACTCTCGTGATGGTTGGGATTTTGCTGACTTTAGGTATTGAAGGTTTCAGTGATCTGTGATTACGGTGATGGTATGTCTGGCACGTAATAGATACTGCTGCCAGGCTTTGAAGGCTGATTTTATTGCCAACAATTCTTTGTCTGTAATTGCATAGTTAAGTTCTGGTGATGAGAATTTACATGACCAAAAGGCCACGGGGTGTAATTGGCCTGTCTCTGGATCTGTTTGAGAGAGGACTACTCCCATAGCTACGCTGGAAGCATCAGTTTCCACTACATAGGGGACATCAGGGCGAGGATGTTCTAAAATTGGCGCAGAGGTGAATCTTTTCTTGAGTTCTTGAAAGGCCTGTTCTGCCTCTTCAGTCCATTGGAATTTTCTGTTGTTTTTTCTCAGTAACGATGTGATTGGGTGGACTATCCGTGAGAAATCTGGAATAAATTGACGATAAAAATTCGCAAAGCCGAGCATGCTTTGGGTTCCTTTAAGTGAAGAAGGTGACGGCCAATTAAGGATGGCATCTACTTTGTGTAAATCCATCTTGACTCCCTTTGGCGAGAGAACAGAACTGAGGAACTCAACTTCGGTGACATGGAAGGAGCATTTCTCGAGTTTAGCGTACAGTTTGTGCTGGCGAAGTTTTTCAAGGACTGAGCGAACATGTTCCACATGATCTCTTTCAGAGGGGAATACACCAGGATGTCGTCAATATAGACCAGGGCACAGACATCGATTCATTCCCGTAATACATAATTCATGAAGTATTGGAATGCTGCGGGAGCGTTGCACAGCCCAAAAGGCATTACCTGATATACGCGGTTTTCCATTCATCACCTTTCTTAAGGTGGCATGCTCCTCTGAGGTCTAGTTTGGTGTAGATTCGAGCATCCTTGACCTGGTCCAACAATTCTGGGATAAGGGGCAAAGGGCAATGTTTTTTTACTGTAATTTGATTAAGTGCGCGGTAATTGATGCAAGTCCTCAAATCTCCTTCCTTCTTGGGTATGAAGAATAAGGGAGAGGCTGCCAGTGACTTTGACGGGCGGATAAACCAATTAACCAGGTATTGATCCAGATAGGACTTCATGTGGAGATTTTCGGTTTCCGTAAGTGCATAAATTCGACCACAAGGAATCTGTGCGCCAGGTATCAGGTCGATCTGACAGTCATAGGGCCTATGTGGCGGTGATGTGTTAGCCTGTTCCTTCTGAAAAACATCTTGATAATCCTGATATTCTTTTGGTAAGGTGTCCATTGGTTCCGCGATCCCCCATGCTATTCCTTGAACAGATTTTAGGTTTGGCTTTGGTATAGATTTCAGGTAGCAAGCGTGGACGCATTCGGCGGAAAAGGTCAGTCTCTTTGCACGCCAGTGTATGTGGGGATTATAAGTTACTAACCATGGCATCCCTAAGATCAACCGGAACTGAGGCGCTTTGATGAGGTCAAACCTGATTGCTTCTTTATGTCCTTCCTGACACAGAAGGCATAATTCTGTTGTGCATTGGGTTACTGGTCCCGAAGCAATTTCTGTACCGTCAACAGTAGTTACCTTTTCAGTTGTTGGTTTTGTGCATAAGGGAAGTCCCATTTCTGTTGCCAGATCTCCATCTATGTAATTACCAACTGCTCTGCTGTCAATATATGCCTCTATTGCATGCATCCGTGACGGTCGTTGGTGATTGATCAAGGTTACTGGTGGGGGCGAAATGTGAGGTCTGTGACTCATCCTTCTCGCTCGACAAGCGGACCTCTACGCTTGCCAGGCATGGTAGTTTTCCAATTCCTTTCCATCATCTTCTTTCTCTGTTGCGCCTACCACCTTCCTTGGAGGTTTCACTGGGCATTCTTTGAGGTAGTGACCCGATTTACCGCACTATAAGCATAACTATAGCTGTCTCCTCTGGTCTCTTTCAACCTTGGTTAAAGGGGGTCGTACTCCTCCAATCTGCATGGGTTCTGAGGTATTTTCTGATGGACGCTGAACATTATCTTTTGAATGTACGTACATGCCCTGATTTTCAAGTCTACTTCGGTCTGTTCTTTGATCCTGTAAATTGTGGTCCAACTGAACTACAAGGTTGATAAACTCTGCACAGTCTTTAGGTGGGTCTACCACTTGAGCAAGGACATCCTTCAGGTCTCCTCGTAGGCCCCAATGAAACAACGTGGTTCTTTTACAAATACAAATAAATGAATACAAATATACAAATACAAACTTATCTTCTGGCCACCCCGCTTCTACAACCAGTCTATTAAAGGTGGCAATATAAGTCAGCAAATCTTGGTTCCCTTGGCGGAGGGACAGAAATTTGTTATCAAGAGCTTGTCCACGCAAGTGTCGAGCAAATAACTTTTCCATCTCCTGTTGAAAACCCCTGAAGTTCTGCGGTAATGGGCTCACTAAAGGTACCGACCAGTCTGCGGCACTTCCACTCAAATATGATAACACAAAGGCCACCCTCGCCTGGTCGTTTGGGAAAGCCCCAGGCCTACAAAGAACATGGAGGCGGCACTTGTTCATGAATGTTGCGTACCTTCTGGGGTCTCCATTAAACCGTTCTGGTGGTGCCAAGGGTACTGCTCCCCGCAACGTTATCTGTACTGGATTTACTGATGATGGTGTAGCGACGGATGGGGCGAATCCGGGCAATGGAGCCTGCCCAGTCTGTGTTTGTAGTAGCTGTTTGCTTAGTTCATCAGTACGGTCTTTTGTGACTATTAACTCTCGTCTTAAGGTATTGGTTTCCTGCCGGGCTGCGTTTACCTTGGTGCGTAATTGTCCCAAAAGCTGGGCTAACTGATCAGTTTCAGATGTCTCCATGACACCCAGATGGATAAGGTTTAAAGGCTTTGTGTTCTGTTACGCTCACCTGATATCCCCAGGGGCGCCTGGAAGGCTCTGAGATCTAGAACCCTGGATGCGTAGTTTCTCATTGCTGAATAATGAATCTGCAATTACAGAAGGGAGGATTTGTGATAACTGTCTCTAATGGGTGAATCTCCCACCTCCCTCTGACCGATTCTCTTCCCACTGGGTTCTTTTCTCACCTTAGTTATTTGTAGGGTAAGCTATCCGTCCTGCGTTTCTTGTGCTGCGGCGCTTGACGTATGTTGGCGAGCTGCCCGAGTTGCTTCACTGGTGCAGTATGCCTTCCTTGGGCCCAGGCGTGCTGTGACCCCGAATCTGCTGGTAGGCATGTAGGTTTGTTAATTGTAAGTCTTTGTTCTGTTTATGGTGGGAATTTGTTAATTTCTTTATCTCCTTCTTTTCAGGTGCGAAGGCCTTGATGCTGGCGTGCCAGATGTAGAGGCACATTTCTAGGTAAGAGAAAGCACGAAGCGCAGTGCCTTTATTGTCTTTTAAAGCTAACCTGTGTTTTCTTCTTCTCCTCACAGGCTGCTGTGGTGCTGCGAGTGGATGAGAGCGCGATGAAAAACAGGCCCCCGGAATCTGTTAAGGTAAGTGCATCGCTGTGCAGTTGTTTAATTTGGTGCTGCTGTGGTGCTCCGGATGGAAGCGTGGCGTAGCGCGATGGAATTCAGGTAAGACTGTTGGAATTCGAAGTTTTGGAAGTGCGCGCTCTAATATTGTTTTTCCCTTTCTCATTATTGCAGGTCGCAATGTTAGAACAGCAGCTGTGGTAGCGGTTCACCGGAAGTCCTTAAGCTAGTACTCACAGGTGAGTGATGTTTCTTCTTCTCTCGGTTTCCACAGATTGCAGCCCAGTTGAGATGCTGAGTGCTGCATGGTGTTTTCTCAGGTAAGACAGAATAATCTTGTTCTTGTTCTTGAAGGATTACAGGAAGATGCTGAATACCAGGAGCTGGACACGGTGAGCGCCACGCTGCTGGTTGCAGATTAACACGAAGCATGTTCTGCAGTCAGGGTGTGGTTTATATAGCCCAGGTAAAGGAGTACCAGGGAAAGTAATTCCAGGCCTGCCACACCCAAAATACTAGACCCCATGGCTTGGTTCTTAGAACAAGACTGTGTGGATGCTTCCATGTTGGATTTAAAAGCCCATGTACATAAATGGGACCTAATTTGAACAGCCCTTCCTTCCTACATATGAGCCTGGTGCCAAAGGCGCCAGGACTGGCTCCAGGAACCCTTTTGCAGTGGTTTTAAGGCCCTCAGGGTTCTGGTGGGAGCCTGCCTGTGGCACAACTTGTGCCCCCTCACAGTGGTCATGACAACACTTCTCTAATCTCTCACTTCTCCCTCCTACTCAATCAGGGTTCTCCCCCCGCCACTTCACTGAAACAGCTCTTACCTCTGTTCTCAACTCCCTCCTCACTGCCCGCTACTCTAAACACTTTTCTGTCCTTATCCTTCTCCTTGTACACCTCCCTTCTCGTTTCTATCATCTCTTCATTTGGAGTCTCTCACCACTTCTATGCTGACGACGCTCAGCTTTTTCTCTCTTTCTCATCCTTCACCCCCGACATCCATCACAAACTCTCATCCTGGAGGACCTCCAACTTTCTTACCCTGAACTCTGGGAAAACAGAAGTTCTATTTTTTTCTGCTAATGTCCTCCCTCCCCCTTCTCCTCCTCCTTCCATTCTCATTCCTCCCTCCCTTCGCCCTATCTCCACCTCTTCCCGCAATCTTGGTCTCCACTTTGACACTAATCTCTCCTTTGCTCACCACATCTCTCTAACTACCCAAGCCTGTCGTTTCTATCTGTAATACATATGCAAAATGTGCCCTTTCCTTACTTTTCACACCACAAAACTTCTAATATCTTCCTTAATCTTCTCTCGGCTTTTCTATTGCTCTGTTCTCTTCTTTGGCATTCCTTCCTCACGTCTAGCTCCTCTCAAATCAATCTACCACTCTTCCATCCGTTCTCTCTGTCTTCTTTCCCTTCGGGACTCAATCTCTTCATCCCTTACCACACTAGGATGGCTCTCCTTTCACTCTCAACTCAAGTACAACTTCCTTTGTCCTGTCTTCAAATCTCTCTACGGTCTTGCCCCCTCCTATCTCGCATCCCTCCTAACCTTCTATTCTCCCTCTCGTTTTTTCCGCTCAGCTGATCACTTCCCACTTACTGTACCACGTGCCCCTTGTACACCATCCCGTTTTCGATTCTTCCAACTTCTTGCTCCTCTTTACTGGAACCTTCTCCCTCTCTCTCTCCGCTCTATTACGTCCTATTCCTCCTTCCGCTCTTCTTTAAAAACGCACCTATTCCAGTCACCTGTCTGACTGTCATAAAATCCTGGAGGACCTCCAACTTTCTTACCCTGAACTCTGGGAAAACAGAAGTTCTATTTTTTTCTGCTAATGTCCTCCCTCCCCCTTCTCCTCCTCCTTCCATTCTCATTCCTCCCTCCCTTCGCCCTATCTCCACCTCTTCCCGCAATCTTGGTCTCCACTTTGACACTAATCTCTCCTTTGCTCACCACATCTCTCTAACTACCCAAGCCTGTCGTTTCTATCTGTAATACATATGCAAAATGTGCCCTTTCCTTACTTTTCACACCACAAAACTTCTAATATCTTCCTTAATCTTCTCTCGGCTTTTCTATTGCTCTGTTCTCTTCTTTGGCATTCCTTCCTCACGTCTAGCTCCTCTCAAATCAATCTACCACTCTTCCATCCGTTCTCTCTGTCTTCTTTCCCTTCGGGACTCAATCTCTTCATCCCTTACCACACTAGGATGGCTCTCCTTTCACTCTCAACTCAAGTACAACTTCCTTTGTCCTGTCTTCAAATCTCTCTACGGTCTTGCCCCCTCCTATCTCGCATCCCTCCTAACCTTCTATTCTCCCTCTCGTTTTTTCCGCTCAGCTGATCACTTCCCACTTACTGTACCACGTGCCCCTTGTACACCATCCCGTTTTCGATTCTTCCAACTTCTTGCTCCTCTTTACTGGAACCTTCTCCCTCTCTCTCTCCGCTCTATTACGTCCTATTCCTCCTTCCGCTCTTCTTTAAAAACGCACCTATTCCAGTCACCTGTCTGACTGTCAACGGGCGATTCTGAACATTGATCCTCACTGCGTATGTTATGTATTACTGACTGTTCTTTGTAAATTGTTCTACAAATTGTTCTTTGCTACTTGATTCTATACATTGACTCACATTGCTTATTTCAGTTATTGCATATTGTTCTCTGTAATGCGCTTTGGTTAAAAGAGCTATATAAAACTCAACAAATACAAATACATTAGAAGTTTGGGGTAAATTGAACAAGTGAACAATGGGTTTCCCATTCCTCCTTGCCTGCTTCCCCCCGCGTGACATCCTCCTACAAAACACCACCCTCAGGGTTGGGACCAGAAAGCATCTGCCTTTCCCTGGCCTCATGAGAAGGGTCCCAGACCAGGTTTTCTGTAGGAATCATCACTGATTCATCACAGTGCCGATGAGAATGGATATCATGCTCAGAGTTAAGTGCAACATTAGCTAGACTTTCAAGAATGCTTCTTAAATCTATCACTGAGGTACTATCATTTGACGGAATAACATCACCCTTCACAAGGGGAGAAGAAAGGGTAAGAAAGATCTTGGAAAAGCATTAAATCGCCTCTCCTCCTAGTGTTGGAGGACATTTTGTAATGCTAGACAAATAGAGAAGGAGATCACTAATTAAAGAATGCATAATGTCAGAGCAAGGATACACCTTTGTTTGAGGTCATGTTATGTAGGCATTTCCTCTGACAAATTCCTCTAAATGTCGAGAATTATTTAAACTACTGTATTATAGAAGAATGCTTTGATCAGATGTGATAAAGCAGGGCCAATATTCCAAGACTGCAGCCTCTTCCGGCACCTTATTCTGTGTATTATATGAAATGCTGCCATAATGTCCTTAGATGTCACAAATAACGGGCGAGCTTGTGACATCAGTGCCTTTCGAGCAAGCAGGGTTAATGTCATTACTGTGATGCTGGAAATGCATTGGAGGGAAAGGGCCACCATGTCCTTGTCCTGTACTCTTTTATCATGTGTGTTCTGTGTTTTTGCAGAGGAGTCCATTTGGGACTCAGCAGTACAGCTCTAACTGTTTTTGTTTGTGGTGAACAGACCCTTGGGATACCCTTACGGCACCCTTGGGTGGGGGTACAACCCTGTTCACCTATTGTATGTTTTTGGGCACCTGTGTGTGGCCCAAAGAGCAGGGTATGGGCTGGTGGCAGCTCCATGCTGAATTTGACAGGTGCTCTGCGTATCCTCCATTTTGGGATACCCAGACCCTGCCATTGGAATCACGAGGGACCTTCCTGCACCAGCTGATCTTTGCCAAAGCTCCCTGGTAGACAAGCCTACGAAAGGCTGCCGACCGGAGAAGGGGACCGCCGAGGAGGACGAAGAGAAGCATCGGACAGCCATCCACCGTTGATGGCCGCTGTCGCCGACCGGAGCCGCCATGCTCCCTTTGCCTAAGAACGTTTGATCCAAGAACTCCCGGGTTCACCCTCGTCGACCGCTTTCGTCCTGCCGGAGAAAGTCAAGGCCACCGACGACCGAGGAGAATCCGCCGGTGGGTTTCCCGCCACCCAAAGACCTCAGAGACGCTGACGAAGCTACTGAAGCCAGCAGTGGTCATGTCCTGTTCGCCGACGCCGACGACTCGACACCCTTGCTGGGCAAGAGTTCTTCATTGACTCTTTGCGGCAACGAACACTCATCGTCGAGGTGCACAGCACGCCTCTTCTTCACAGGATGTTCACAAGCTTTCGTTAACGAGCACCGCGAAGATCGAAGCTGCTCCCTCTACGACAACGTTCACCACTTTCCTTTATTGAATCTCGACGGCCCACGGCCCCTGCCAGAAAGGGAGTGCGCTCAAGAAGGGCCTGTCGACGGCTCTCCGAAGAACTCTACGAAACCAGGTACTTTGGGGCAGTAGAACATTTATAGAAGGAGATAAGACTCTAATAGACAATATATGGACTGGGCTTGTAGTGCATCTTCATTTACAGGTTGCCCATGTGGGGGGATCCTCATACAGAACTGTGCCTGACAGTAGGGGCTCAGTATTCTGCCAATTGTCTAACCAACTTGTTTTCCTCCTAAGTCTATGGTTGATATCGTTTTGCTGTGTTGATTCGTAAGCTATTTGAACTGAGTACAGTTGATGCATTTTAATGGAATTAGTGTAATCGTGGTACCACCTAGAACTGTATATATTTACCATTTTAGAACTGTCGGAGCACAAAGTGTGTTATTGTGATTGTGTATATAACGTGAACCTTATTTATATAAAGAACTGTGTTTTTACTAACATAGTGTGTGAATAGTCCTTTGTGGGTGCTTGGGGACTACACTGTACTTAAGAACCAGTCCGCATCACCTCCTGAGAGCTAGGCCTTGATTGCCCGCCATGTTTTACCAATATAGAGAATCTTGGCTGGGGTCTTCTTTGCCTTTCCTCTACCATATAGAGAGCAGGAGTACAGGTACCCCCCTCCAGTCTTTACACTGGTGGCAGAGGTGGGATGCTTATGGTTTTAAGAATCAGTGTGTGACCTTGCCACTTACAAAATATCTGCACTTTTTTAAATTGAGGTTTAGTTGTGCACAAGCTTAGAGGCTCTCCAAAGTGCCTGTGAAGCCAGGGAATTAGACTTTGAGGATACGTATAGGGCTAAGCTGATAGCTGCCCTAGTGGACTACCAGACTGATTGCGAAGCTCTTGGAGGGGGGATGCAACCAATGAGGGCCTGCCCCTGAGGGTGTTGTTGGATCTGATTCTGGGAACAACACCATTCCTGCTGTCTCTGTTCTGACCTCCAGCAATGTTTCTTCAGGGAATGCCTTGGAACTTGAATGTTTAAGGAACTGGCCTTTAAATATAAAAAGTTGGAAATAGAAGCTGATCTTAAGAATGAGGAGTTGGCACAGCAAGTGATCCTTAAAGTCAGGGAGCTAGAACTAAAGGATAGGGATCTTGACTTCAAAGACAAGGACCTTGAACTTAAGGGCACAGAATGTCAGAAAATCCAGTTAGAGAAAACTATAGTGGAGACTTCAGCGAAACCAGTTGAAAGTGTCAGGTCCCAAGCCACCAAGTTTATGAAAGATATGGTTGTTGTGTATGCAGGGGGTTCTGATATCCTCCAATGGATTGAAGCATTTGAGATGGTTTGTGCAATTCATGATGTTGATAAAAGGGATTGGGCTAAGTGTTTGTTAAACAGAGTGCCTCAGACTGGATATGACTTTATTCTGAAACTGAGTGGGGAAGAAAGGGGTCAGTATGGGTGCATGAAGTCTGCTTTGATTGCCAAGTTTGGCAAGACACCTACCCAATACCTTGAAAGGTTCAGGGAATTTAAGAAAACAGAGAATGTGTCTTGGGTTGACTGCGTGAGTGCTGCGCACATGAACATGATGGGGTGGATTGATGGTTACAAGGTGAAAACGGTTGTTGAATGATCACACCTTTTGTTTTTGAACATTTTTCAGAAGCCTGTTCGCCAAAGCTGCGTCAAAGCTGCGTCAGTATGTTGCTGACCAGAACATTGTAGATCCCTTTAAACTGGCCAGGCTGGCTGGCAAGTAGGTCTCTCACTGGGTGTCCCCTAAGGACTCCAGTGGGAAGGACAAGAATAAAGAAAAGGGGACCTCTCAGAAGGCTGAGGAGTCCCAGAAGCAATCACAGTTGAATAAACCAAAACTTTCTTCTCCTAAGACCCAAAAATCTAGTGAGGATAAGTCCTATGTGGATGGGTCCACCTGCTACAAAGCAGGCTCCCAGTGGTTCAGTACCATACCCCACATTCCTGGCACTTGTTGGTAATGTGGGGCTCTGGATCACAAGAAGGGTGACCCCAAGTGTAAAGGTAAGGCACTTGGAGTCCAGGCTGTCAGCCTGACCTACCCTTAGCCCATGCCTGAGGTGGGGGCCACTGTCCTCTCCTCCTCCACAGGAATCACCTTCGGTGCTCCTGTAGAGATTTCCCTAGTGTTCCTTGGGGCCTGGGACCAGTACGCAGAAGTACTGGCGACAAACCCACAGAATACCGGTAGGTTTTTGAGAAGTGTCCTCTTGAATGGCCAGCCTTCTACTGGTTTGAGATACAATGGGGTGAGCATGCAGTGGTGGACAGGACCCGGCTCGGGCCAGAGGACTATGAAGGTGCTCCTCTGATAACTACCATGTAAGCTGGTGGGCCTCCCAAATTATCGCCTGTAGCCTTAGTCAACATTACGATTGGAGACAAGACAGCGTAGCTTCCTGTCCTGGTTTAGGACAAAGTGCCTGCTAACATTTTGGTAGGAAATGATTTGGTGGAAATGGGGGTGATCACGGATGGTCTACCCATGGCTGCTGTGGCGGTCACCCGATCACAGGTCACACAGGGTCCGGCTGCAAGTCTGGTAACGTCGCCGATGGAGGAACCCAAGGCACGAAGAAGGAAAGGCAAGAAGGCTGCCTCTGCGAAAGGGACCCCGTCTCTTCCTGCTGCTTCTGCAGCACCCACTGGGATTCATGCTCTGGATGGGCTGGGTCCAATGGTAAACCCAAACTCAACTCCTAAGGGAGACGAGGCAGAAGACTCTCCTGCGGGAGAGGTGCTCAACCCGGAGGACCACCCCGACCTTCAATGCCTGTTGGCTGAAGGGGGATCCCCCCGGGTGGACTTCTGTAGGAGTCAGAGAGAGTGCCACTCTCTCGACGGTCTGGGGAAACAGGCCCTGTCCCAGGCACATGGAGAAGTGTCTAGGAAATTTCGGATCTATTGGGAGGGTCAGCTCCTTCTTAGTGAGCCCACTATGCCTGAACCTGGTGCCCTCAAGAGGTTGGTGGTACCCCAGGTTTACAGGCCCTTCCTGCTGCATTTCGAACATGAGGTGCCCTTAGCTGATCATCTTGGTACTAAGAAGACTAACCAGAGGCTCTCTGCCCATTTCTACTGGCCCCGGATGGGAGTAGAAGTGGAGTCCCGCTGCAGGATCTGCCCATCTTGTCAGTTGTCTGGCAAGACTGGAGGCAGTGTGATTGCCCCACTGCATCCATTGCCAGTGGTTGGCACACCATTTGAGAGGGTTGGCATCGACGTTGTCCGTCCCCTTGAACCTCCCACTGCAGTTGGACATCGGTTCATCCTGGTCTTGGATGATCATGCCACCAGGTACCTTGAGGCTATACCCCTTTGGACTGTTACTGCCATGGTGGTTGCCAGGGCTCTCCTGGCCATTCTCACCCGTGTTGGATTCCCTAAGGAGATTGTCTCTGACGGAGGATCCAACTTCATATCGAGCTACATGAAAACCATGTGGAAAGAGTGCGGGGTAACGTACAAGTTCTCCACCTCTTACCACCATCAGACCAATGGTCTGGTTGAGAGATTTAACAAAACTCTCAAGGGCATGCTAGGAGCTTTGGAAGAGCCCCTAAAGAGGCAATGGGATCTCCTCCTACCATGCCTGTTGTTCGCTTACAGAGAGGTACCTCAAGAGGGTGTTAGTTTCAGCCCCTTTGAGTTACTCTTTGGCCTTCTAGTGAGGGGGGCCCTTCCCTATATCAGAGAAGGTTCTTAAGCCACCACTCCAGGTCCTGCCAAGCAAGTGGGGGACTATGTGTTAGGCCTCAGACAGAGGATGACACAGATGATGGGTCAGGCGGCAGCGAATCTCAAGGCCAGCCAGGAATTGAACAAATACTGGCATGACCCTAAAGCCATGCAGGTGGATTGAACTCCAGGACAGGAGATACTTGTGATGGAGTCTACCAAGCCTCAAGCTTTGGCATATAAGTAGACTGGACCCTTTAGGATAATCTCCAAGATGAGCGAAGTCAATTATCTGGTTGACATGGGAGTCCCTGGGGTAGCCCCTCAGGTATTCCATGTTAACATGCTCAAGCCTTACCATAGGCGAGCCAAAGTCTCATGTCTCTTACTGGATTCAGAGCAAGAAGAAGATGAGAGTGAGCCCCTTCCTGATTTGCTGCATAGCAACCCCCAGGATGGCTCAGTGGACGGAGTGCATCTCTCTCCCGATCTGACGACAGAGCTGCAGAGGGTCTGCAGGGCTTTGCTCTGGCAATATGCCTCTCTGTTCTCACTGACACCAGGCCTTATACCGTGGTGTAGGCACAAAATTGACACTGGTGACAGTGCTCCTGTCAAAAGCAGGTGATACTGTATGTCAGATACAGTTAAGAACTACATCCAGGCTGAGTTCGCCAAGATGTTGGATCTTGGTATTATTGAACCCTCAACCAGTCCCTGGTCCAGTCCAGTTGTCCTGTCCCCAAGGCAAGTTCCCAGGCAGGCACCAAGGATTGGAGGTTCTATGTGGACTACAGAGGAGTCAATGCCGTCACCAAAACTGACACGCACCCATTGCCCAGGGCTGATGAGCTCGTAGACACCATAGGTGCTGCCAAATTTGTGAGCACCTTTTATCTTACCTCAGGCTATTGGCAAATAGCTCTGATGGACCATGCCAAGGAAAAGACCGCATTCTCAACACCTGAGGGGCTCTACCAGTTTAGAGTCATGCCTTTTGGGTTGGAAAATGCACCTGCCACTTTCCAGCGTTTAGTCAATCATGCAATCAGTGGGCTGGAGGCCTTTTGTGTGGCCTACTTAGACGACGTCGCTGTCTTCAGCGCAACTTTGGAGGAGCGATGGACTCACTTGAATAAAGTGTTGCAGGCCTTGAAAAGGGCTAACCTCACTATCAAGGCCACCAGGTGCCTGATAGCTCACGGGAAAGTCACATATCTTGGTCATGAGGTAGGAGGGGGTCAAATCCAACCTCTCCCCAGTAAGGTACAGGATGTTCATGACTGGGAGACTCCCACTACTCAAACCCAGGTGAGAGCCTTTTTGGGCCTCACTGGGTATTATTGCAACTTCATGGAGGACTATGGAACCATACCTGCCCCTCTGACAGCTCTGACTTCGCCCAAACAACCAAGGAAGGTTAATTGGACAGAAGACTGTTAGAAGACCTTCATTGGATTGAAAGAAAGTCTGTGTAGGGCACCTGTGTTATGTGTGCCTGATTACAGCAAACCCTTTATCGTCCAGATGGTTATCTGCAACACCGGAATTGGAGCTGTCTTGTCTCAGTTAGATGACATAGGGAGGGAACATCCGATCATCTTCATCAGTAGACAACTCAAGGGTAGAGTACCTAGGTGGCCTACTGTTGAAAAGGAATGTTTCAGTATAGTTTGGAGCCTTAGGCATTTTAGGCCCTACCTTACAGGGTCTGCCTTCAAGGTCCAAAAAGACCATAAGCCCCTGAAGTGGCTTATGCAGATGAAGGGTGAAAACCCGAAACTGCTCAGGTGGTCCATTAGCCTGCAAGGGCTAGACTTCACAATAGAGCATAGACCAGAGAAGAGTCATGATTATGCAGATGGGCTTTCTAGAAGGTATGTTGACCGTCTGGATGAGAGCGTCAGTCTTGTGGGAGATTAGACGCCCTAACGTCAGTTTGTGGGGGACGGCTGTGATGCTGGAAATTCATTGGAGGGACAGGCCTCCGTATCCTTGTCCTTTATTTCCTTATCATGTATGTTCTGTCTTGTTTTCCATGCAGGAGTTCATGTGGGACTACTGACATGCGTCTCTTCCTCTTTTTGGTCGTGAACAGACCTTTGGGATACCCGTATTGCACCCATGGGTGGGAGTACAACCCTGTACTCCTAGTGTATGTTTTTGGGCACCTGTGTGTGGCGCACACAGCAGGGTATGGGCTGGTGGCAGCTCTGTGCTGAATTGACAGGTGCTCTGCGCATCCTCCATGTCGGGATGCCCAGGCCCTGCCATTGGAATCAGTGTATTCCTGGAAACAAGATGTCCCCTATGGCCTCTTGCTTTCTATTGCCTGTTACCTTACTTTCCCCGAAGTCCCAGGAAGCCCTGACTCTGTCCCTTGCCCCTGACTGGCTGTTGGGTGGAAGTTCCATATATGGTGTTGTGGGAAAGTCCAGGCCAGACTGGCTGGAGCCTTCCTAATGAGTGTATGTAGTGGGTACACCCGTGGGGTGGGAACTGGGTGAATGGAGTGTGTGATGAATACGCATTCTGTGTTATGGGTGTCTAGTGTCTGGTGTTTCATACAATGACTGAGGCAGCCCTGCCTGAAACTAGTATGAACGGAGTATGTAGTGCTGAATGGCAGAGTGCTTGTCGAATCCACATTCTGTGTTGTGAGTGTCTAGATAGAGAAGAATGGCCTGAATGACCTATGTGCCTGATTGGCTGCCTGACTGCCTGAATGCTGTTCTGAGTGATTGGTTGCCTGAGTGTGACCGAGCAGAATGAGTGGATGATCAATAGTATATCTGGGGCCTCTCACTGCTAGAAATCGTTCAGAAGCTGAAGTTGAAACTGATGCTTAACTTTGAAGCCCACTGCAAGAACTGCTGCTGCTGTCTTTCGCTAATCTGAAAGCTCTGTGCCTTCAAGGAACTGATCCAAGAGAGGACGTGGCTGGGAGACCTCTTCCCGAGCTGCGAGGGATCATCGTGCACCAACTGATTTTTGCCAAAGCTTCCTGGTAGACAGACCTATGAAAAGCTGCCAACCGGAGAATGCGAACGCCAAGGAGAACGAAGAGAAGCATCGGACAGCCGTCCACCATCGAAGACCGCTGTCGCTGACCGGAGCCGCCGGGCTCCCTTTGCCTAAGAACATTTGATCCAAGGACTCCCTTGTTCACCCTCGTCGACCGCTTTCGTCCTGCCGGAGAAAGTCAAGGCCGCCGACGACCGAGGAGAATCTGCCGGTGGGTTTCCCGCCACCCGAAGACCTCAGAGACGCAGTCGAAGCTACTGAAGCCAGCCGTGGTCACGTCCAGTTCGCCAACGCCAGACGCTGACGACTCGACGCCCTTACTGAGCCAAAGTTCTTCATTGACTCTTTGCGGCAACGAACACTCTTCGTCGAAGTGCAGCGCACGCCTCTTCTTCACAGGATGTTCACGAGCTTTCGTCAACGAGCACCGCGAAGATCAAAGCTGCTCCGTCTACGACAACATTTGCCCATTTTCTTCATGGAATCTCGACGAGCCTGGGCTCGTGCCTGAAAGGGAATGTGCTCAAGAATGGCCTGTCGACGACTCACCGAAGGACTTTGGGAAACCAGGTACCTTGGGGCAGTAGAACTTTTATAGAAGGAGATAAGACTCTGATAGACAATATATGGACTGGGCTTGTAGTGCCTCTTTATTTACAGGTTTCCCATGTGGGGGGATCGTCATACAGAACTGTGTCTGATGGTAGGGGCTCAGTATTCTGCCAATTGTCTAACCAACTTGTTTTCTTCCGAAGTCTATGGTTGATATCGTTTTGCTGTGTTGATTTTTATGCTATTTAAACTGAGTACAGTTGATGCATTTTAATGGAATCAGAGTAATCATGGCACCACCTAGAACTGTATATATTTACCATTTTACAATTGTCGGAGCCCAAAGTGTGTTATTGTGATTGTGTATATACTGTGAACCTTATTTATATAAAGAGCTGTGTTTTCACTAACATAGGGCCTCATTAGGACCCAGGCGGATTTCGCGGTGCTAAATGCACCGCGAAGCACGGCGGAAAGCCGTCGATAGCGCCATGGGGGTTGGCGGATTTACCGCCCCATTCCGACCTCGGCGGAGCGGTAAATCCCCAATCCCCATTCTGCCCTTCCCCATTCCCATTCTTGCCCCATAGGGTATAATGGGAGTGGGGAAGGAGTTAATTACGCCACCGTAAAATACGGTGGCGTAATTAACAATGAGGTCCCGTAGCGCCATGGTTTTCTCCGCCTGGTAAAACCAGGCGGAGAAAACCTCCATGGCGCTAAGGGAACTCGTAGTACGGCGGACGGGTCCGCCGCGATTAGCGCTGGCGGAAACCCACTCCGCCTGGGTCCTAATGAGGCCCATAGTGTGTGGATAGTCCTTTGTGGGTGCTTGGGGACTACACTGTACTAAAGAACCAGCCTGCATGACCTGCTGAGAGGTAGGACTTGATTGTTCGCCATGTTTTTAACCCCAATCAAGCGGCCACGTCAGTCTCCCATATTTTTAGTTTTAGCTGGTTCACGTATACAAAAATATCCTTTGATTGCTAAAGGCTCACTGCCCATACTTCATTGAGAATTACAACATTGTGTGCCATGAAAACGTCATATGAATACTCAAAATGAGAATGGCCCCTTGTATTCCAGGAAAGTATGCACAGTTTTGATGATTCAGTTAGGGTTGTGCCAGTTGCTTGCCCTGCAAAATACCAGACAGCCCAGGCCACTCCAAATTTTCATGTTTGCCCTTGGGTCAACTCTCCAAGCCTTGGACCCTCACTGTTTGCCCATCATTTCTGACACGTGTAACCATCAGAAAATTATTGTTACTCAGTAATACTGGAGCAGTGGTCATTTTATTTGTCTTTTAACATCTTTCCTTTCCAACTCATTTATTTTCAATTGGATCGATGTAGTATCTACACCCATCCTCAAAAAAATCACTATGTCGTAAGAATAAATCTGCCACTGTAGCATCAAAAAAGTAAACCAACAGAATCAGCATATTGTTGGCATCTGTGGTGAATCGCAGTGCCGCAATCCCCACAGGAGACTTACTCAGGACTGCCTGGCGGCAGCGTCGCTGCCCACTGGAGCAGGAGGGCCGCAGCAGTGGCGCAGCTCATGCCACGTGGAGGAACAAAGGACTTAGCATGCCTTTGCTTGAAAACGGGGAGCCGGGACAGCAGTGTCCTCCGCTGTGAGGGATATAAATCGATGAGAGAGAACAACCGAGAAAACCTCAGAGGAAAGGCTGTAGTCTTTTCCTTTGACAGCACCAGGATATTTCCAGATGTTTGGAACACCGTAGAGCCTGTGGAAGGACCCGGGTTCAAATCCCCATGGAGAAACCTGGGGAAATTTAAGGAGTACGTAAATTAATAAAATAAAAACCTGAGCCCCAAGGATCGATTAAATATTATTTAAAAAGAGCTTGAATAAGACAAGAATACAAAAAGCCAATTAAACTGAGTCTGCAATTGAAGTAATAGAAGCGCAGCTGGCCAATAGAAAGACAACCTGATACAGGAGGACCAGGGTGGAAGCACCCCACCACCCAATCCTGTAAGTAGGGCTTTCCTGCAATCAGCAGCCTATAAGATGAGCGGTCTGGCTATAAAAGCAAAGCCAGCTTATTCTGAACTTGTCTCAGTCGGGAACAGGTTCCCTGTATTTCTCTCTAGACACTGTTCAAGAGAAGAGGAGCAGTATCCTGAAGGAGGAGGTGCTGCCTGGGGGAGGGAGGCTGGACTACCCTGGAGCAATGCCTGCCTGGAAGCTGCTCAAAGAGCTTGAATGAAACTGCTTGACCCAAGAGGAAGAAAGAGAGTACCCCTGCAGCCCACCTAAGCCAAAAGGGTGGAAGAGCTGGCCTGCCTCAGAACCCTAAGAAGAGGCTAAGGAGACTTGTTGCATATGATAAGGGCTAAGCGCCCAGGACTGTCTCGTGGCCTTGCAGGGCACATTCTTTCTTAGAACAAACATATTGGCAACAATCTTAGAACAAAGAAGAATTTCTGTGAAAGTTAGCAGCATGGGCCTCTCTTATCAGGGCTTGGGCCCATTCAGATTTCCCCTTCAGACTTGTAACCTGTGTCTGACACACAAAATACTGCATGGCCATGCAGGCCCTATGCTTCAACTCTGGCTACTTAATATCTGCAAAACAGTGTCTACTTATATGTGCGCACTATGTCTAATCATCTAAATTGGGTACACTATTATGGTTGTGTGGGGACCCTTAAGATGCCCCCTAGTCTATTATAGTTCTCCGAATGGGGCTCGCCTCACCCTAAAACTCCTAGGTGTGGGATGGGTTTGCTCCCTTCCCAACACAGTCAAAACACAATCGACTTTTGACATATGAACACATAGACATACATAACATTCTGTTAAAAGGTGATATAAAACAATTAAAATGGTTAAACAATCTAAACATACCCTTTGGCTGGAAGTTTACTTCTTTCATACCGAAAATAACCAAACTCTTTTAGTCCCCTAAAAACTTCCAAGTTTAATATTGTATCTTGACCATCAGACAATCTTTGCTAAAATTCCTCTGTACCTAACCAATTCATATTATAAACACAACTTTCAAAGAACCTGATTCTTTTTTTTTATTATTAAATGTATTGAATTTTATAACCAACAAAACAATACATCAAAATTCATCAACATTAAGACCATTGAATTCATCACATCCAAACTCTTCAAATACCACCGCCCCACACCATACCAGAAATTAATAGGAAATAACCGATAAACAATAGTATTACTCATCCAAAATGTTATCTCTGCGAAGAACTACCTTCTCAAGTTTGGAAACCTGTCTTAAATCCTCCACCCACTCTGAAAATGTCGGTCTTTTATCACATTTCCATTTCTTCAAAATGATTTTCTTAGCTGAGTTTGCAGCCCTGAAAAACCAACATCTCTGTGGGTAAGTGAGTTCTTCCACCATATCATCCTCACCCAAGATGACAGTGTTATAATCAAAATCTTCCTGCAACAATAGGACCTCATTCATCCTCTCAGTGACTTTTCCTCCAAAATGACCTCAGCTCATAACAATCCCAGATCATGTGTTCAAAATAACCAACTGCATGTTTACACCTCTAGCATGCCTCTGAATCGACCATTCCTCTCACTTGAAGTCTTTGGGGAGTCCAAAAAACCCTGTTCAGAATTTTAATTTGGCAGCTTTGCTCTCCCAGATTAATAGATGTCAGAGCCACATTTTTACAAATATTCCTCCATCTGTCTTCAGACATCTCCGAGCCAATTATTTCAGACCACTTTGACAACAATCCTTTATTTGGCTCACGATGATGGCCCAAAGTTTTGTACACCTTAGACGCCATACCACCTCCTGCCTTATATTCAGGTAACCAAATCTGCCATCCATTGCCATCAACTGCACCTTCATTCCGCAGTATTTTCCTCAATTTCCTATATTCTCCCATGGTGCAGTCTCTGAGGTCTTTAACTCGTGCAAGTCTCTTAAAACGGACCCATTTACCATTGTCAATTAGATCGCCCAACCACATTACTCCACCTAGGAACCAGTTCAACCAAAAAAGCGGCCTTCCATTCAACCTTATTTCCGGATTCAACCAGATTGGGGTAAAATCATTATCATAGCCCCTTCTTTTCTTCTTCTTCCAAAGCTCCTTCCAGCAGGTTCTTAGAAATGTAGTTGGCGGAAATGATTGATATCCAAATCCATCCACCATTGACATTATAGGCCTAGGCGGCAGTGGAGATGAATGACTTGACTCCGCCAGCGTCCAGACATCATTTGAATTTTCTACAAAAGGAACTAGATGTCTGGCTCCAAAAGCCAAGTGGTAATTTTCAAAATCTGGAACCCCTAAACCTGCACAGTCCTGGGGCAATTGCAATTTCCACAATTTAAGGCGTGGCTGTTTATTCTCCCAGATAAAGGACTGGATTAGACTCTCAATTTTCTTCAAAAGCTCTTTTTAATGTTCAAGGGGATCATGCTAAGCACATAATTAACACGCAGTGTTGCTGTCATTTTGATTGCATGCACCCTTCCCCATAGACTCAACTTAAGCTCACTCCATCTCTTCAAATCAGGATTGGACCCCATGAGTAAGGTTGACATCCATAATTTTTGAGACATCACTGGTAAACCAAATTCCAAGATATCTCATCTTGATCGGACACCAATTGAAGCTAAATGTATTCATTTTCAAAATAGAGCATGAACTTGACGCTGGTAGTGCTTCTGATTTGGACCAATTGATCTTGTAGCCAGATATTCTGTGAAATACATCAATCAGCTCATTCAGCACAGGAATGGAGTTCTCAACATTCTGAACTACCAGTAACATATCATCTGCATGCAGCTAAACCTTTTGACCTGCCTCACCATAATGAATACCTTCAATTCTCACTCACATTTTCTCTTATTCTCACAGCCAGTGGTTCCTGTTAGGAATCGAGGTGGGTTGGCTCCATCTCCGTTTTGTCAACCACGCCATGTGCGTTCTAAAATGCGAAATTCACACATTCAGTTGCACGTACCATCTCGTAGAAACCCTCTGAAGGAAGTATTAACACCTTGCAGAACTAGGTTAATAGGAAAGTATACTTCCTTCTCTTTGCGGTGGAGGTTGCCATGGAAATTGAGTCGGAGACGCTGAATCATCCGACGTCAGACGCACGTTATGGTCATGTGACCTTAACTTCATAAACTCCAGTTTTCCCTGCGCTCATTGCTTCGGATTATTTTCCGAAGTGTGCTACGTTCTTGCTTTAGAATTGTCTGCTTCCCTGTTCGTGACCGTCTGAGAGTCTATTGAGAGATTCCCTATCCTGTTTTTTCCCCGCGTCAATCCTTCCTTTCCCTGACTCTCTGCACCTTGTTTTCCACTGTGTCTTGCCTTCCACTCCTGTGCTACCCACCTCGTTTCATACCTGATTGCTTGTTGCCGACCCGGACTTCCTACTGGATTGCCTTCATCTCACGAACTGGTTACTATATCTTTCACGCACGTTGCTGACCCAGACTTCCTACTGGATTGCCTTCGTCTCACGAACTGGTTACTGTTTCTTCCACGCACGGTGCCGACCCGGAATCCACTGGACTGCTGAAACTTCACTGGACCCACTCAACCGCAAGTGCTCCTCTGCATAGACTGTTTGGTACCATCCTCCTCGCCTTATCCCGGTACGGACTAGAGACTGCCGTTTTACCTTGTTGGGGAAAGGGAGGAGCGTCCTCGTTTCGTTGGGTGCTTCTGTTGGACTTCCTCACCCCTAGGCGTTCGCATACCATCGGTAATAGCCCCGTACCCCTCAGTACCTCACAGTCTACCTGGAGCACTTGTCCTGTCTATAATTGCCACTTGATCATTCCATGGTAAGAAGTGTCTGTCCTTTTCTGCTTTGATTTCCTTTTTCGACCTGGTTGTTTCGTGAGTATTAAGAATTCTTTGTGTTGTCTTTCTTTGTATTTGAAAACAGATATTCCAGGGCTTCCATTTATGTGATGTGGTTTTCAAGCTTTGTTGCCTTGGGGTCTGAGCATCTACATTAAGGTAGTGAACTTATCTGTCTTTAGTACTTCGTCAAGGAAAGAATAAGGGTTATTGTTAATTACTCTTTTCCTTTCCGGTTTAAGAAGTCTCCTGCCACGCGTTTTGGGTCCATTCTTCCAAACAATTGACCCCTGGTACTGGTTTCTTTGTATCCAGACACAGGGTTACATTGTAGGGTAGAATTCTTCTTCTACACTACGAGGGCAATCTTGGCAAGGCAATCCTGACAGTTCCCTAGCAATAACAAACAGGATGGGCGACAATGGACAACCCTGTCTCGTGCCTCTTTCAAGTTCAAAAATGTTTGAATTCATGCCATTTGTTCGAACACTTGCAGTAGGCCGTGAGTACAGAAATCTTATCCAAACGATCATGTTTTCCCCAAATCCAAATCCCTTCAAGGCACTCAAAAGATATGTCCATTCAATACGATCGAATGCTTTTTCCGCATCCAATGACAACACCACCACATCATTCTGACTTTCCTTGCTTTCAAATAGGGTCAACAAAAGCCTCCTCGTATTATCTGACGCATGTTTTCCTTTCACAAAACCTGTCTGACCTTGATCTATAATATCCATTAGGGAAGTCTCAAGTCTCAAGGCCAATGCTTTCGCAAAAACATTTTTGTCAATGTTCAGCAAGCTGATTGGCCGATAACTGCAGGTTTTAGCCGGTGGCTTCCCATCTTTCAGAATAACAGAGATCGAAGCATGCCTTGTGAAAACTGGAAGACATCCATCCCTTAGAGAAGCTTGCAACATTTCTAGCATAAGCTCAAAAACCTCTTCTGGAAATATTTTATAAAGTTCCGCTGGCAATCCATCCGGACCCGGACATTTCCCAGAATTGAATGCACATGCAGCAGTCCTAAGATCTTCCACTCTTAACTCTTTCTCCATGTACTCCAAAGATTTTGAACTTATTTTCTTCAAATTACAGTTATCAATGAATTGGCATATCTCATTCGCAGTTAAATTGACTTCTGAAGAATACAGGGTTTTGTAATATGTCTCAAATGTTTCATTAATTTCTGTAGGTTCAAAAGTAACAACCCCATCGAGCTTCTCAATTGCATTAACAGTCCTTGCATTATCCATGACTCTCAAGCGATGAGCGAGAAGCCAATCACACTGTTCTCCCTTTTTATAGTATTTGCTCTTGGTTCTAAAAAGTAGCCACTAGCCTTCGTAGTATACAAATCCTCTAATTTATCTTTCTTCAGTCTCAAAACTCTCAAAGTATCACTTGAAAAATGTTGCATATTTTCCTTTTCAAGGACCTGAATTTCCTCATTCAGTTTCTTCACTTCAGCATCTCTCAATTTCTTTTTTTTGCTTGACCATCCAATCAGCATACCTCTCATGTAGGACTTGAAGGCTTCTCACACAAACTCCACTCTAACTTCTCCAGTCCAATTTTCAGCTACAAAGAACTTTGCCTCTTGAACTATTTTATCCACAATATCATCGTCATCAAGAAGTGTGACATTCATCCGCCATGTATTAGACTTCGGAACAGGAAAGGTTAATTGCAAATTCATTGAGATCGGAGCAGGATCTGAAATCAACAAAGCTTTAATGTCGCCTCTTTTAAAAGATGGTGAGCAAAAACCAGAAGTCAGTAGAAGGTCTATCCTTGAATATATTTTATGCCTGGCAGAGAAAAATGTATATTACCTTGCTGAAGGGTTCTGAAATCTCCATACATCTGAGAGATTCCATTCATCCATTAGTCATTTCAATGTCACTCTTTTCAGATTATTTGCACTATCCAGTGTCCCCCCACTTTTATCTAACTCCGGATCCAGAGCCACATTAAAGTCTCCCCCCACAATAACATTACTTACATGCATATTCTGTAAAAACTGTGCTAGAGAGATGAAAAAACTCCCATCTCCCCCATTTGGAGCATATATGTTGCAGAAACAATATGGAACATCCTGAATTTGTGCAGTTACACAAACAATCCTCCCCTCAACATCCTTTTCACATTTCATTTCTGTAATTGGCAAATCTCTTTTTAACAGAATACACACACCCCTAGAACAAGTAGTGAAGGATGAACAATAAGCATCACTGACCCATCCCCGTTTCCATTTATCTAAATCTGTATCCAACAGATTAGTCTCCTGAAGCAGTGCAACATCTGCTCCCATTTCTTCCAGTGTAATCAAAATCACTTTCCTCTTGTTAGCACAATTAGCACCATTTACATTCCAGGATACCACCCTTAAGTTCCTCTGATAAGAGTAAGGTCCCTTGTGATGAATTCAAATAACACAACAAAACGAAACCCTATGACTAGTATAAAAAACAAAGCAGAAAATAAAAAAACTTTCTTGGATTTTATCAATCCAACCCTCCAGAACCTCCCTTCCACTTTCACGTAGAAAAGGACTGCCCCACCCGCTCCCTGGGATCGGCCAGTATGATCCTCAAAAAATGTGTATACCATAAAAAACATATCCAACAGTTTGTAACAAAGCCAAGTACGCAATTTTTTCCAGTCCATGGCAAAACCCTGAGCCTCTCTCCACATCACATCCCCAGAAAAGTCAAAAATCACACCAGGGAAAAGAATAAATCCAGTGTCATATGTTATACCCCAGGGTCAAGATAATCCAATACCATCCCTCACACAAATTATCGTAGTCCTGATACAATAGCATAACCCTCAATCCCACTCTCATCAAATGTGTCCCTACACTGACTGTCAAAGAATGCGCTAGCCATTATCAATAGCAACAGAGTAACACCCATTCCTATAAGATACCCATTTAATCATCCACAGCCAAACCATAAATCTAAGGAGACCTCCACCCAAGTGTGTTTGTATAATCACACTGATTCACTGGGACTACCACATGGTCTGAGAAAAAACAAAACAAACCACCGGATAGTCATCCCCACTGTCCACATAAGCCCATCCAATGTGACCATACTGATGAATTTCTTAACTGTAGTGAGACGAGCATTTCTTTGTCTCGTCTTCTTTTTACAGACCTGGTACCATGGAATGCCACTAATAGGCACATCCATTTCCTGTTGAACGCATTGGATCCAGGATTTTAGGGTCGATTCTCCTCAGTGTATTGAATACACCACAGTCTCCACCATGATGTTATGAGGGACTCTTAAGTACAGCCATACCGCCAAACTCACACTTGACAGTAAGCTTTACTTCAATATACACATTTGTGTATTTTCTAGGCATCATTTAGCCACTAATAAGTAACCAAAAAAACTAATAATACATTACTGAGATCATGACAGCTATCCATTTCCCCTACAGATAATACACACGGACAGAAGTACTCTTCACTTCTATCCTGAAGAAGGCCACCACAGTAGCGTGCTCAAAAAACTGCCACCGTTGGCCGAAACACTACAGTGTTGATGATCTGTTTTATTTTTTTTAATTTTTTTTTTATTTATATAGCGTTCCAGACCCGGGAGTAAAAGGGCGCTTAAGGATAGGTTACAGGCACAATAATAGAGATTGCAGTAATACATTTGTCAAAATATGTACAATATATACAGTCAGAGGTGGTTAGATATACAGTTGTGGCATCTTGTAAGTACAATATATACAGTTTGTGGTGGACTGAATCAAGCTATGGTAGGTGTTTTGTTTAGTAACCATCTAATGGCGAGTGTCCTGAATAGTTGGAAGGATTTGGCCAGCTTGATGTTCAGAGGCAGAGTGTTCCAAAGTTGAGAGGCGAGGACCGTGAAGCTCGAGCCGCCGGCTCTTTTAGAGGTGAATCTGGGCGCTGTGAGGCAGAGAGTGTTGGAGGATCTGGTGATTCTGGTGGCTGGTTTCAAGGTGAATTTGCTCGTGAGGTGGGGGGCTAGGTGGTTTAAGGCTTTGTAGGTAAGGCACAGGGTTTTTAGATCAATTCTTTGTTGAATGGAGAGCCATTTGCATGAGATTCTAGTGGCAGAGATATGCTCGCGCCTAGAGATGTTTAGTGCTGCCCGTAGCGCATTATTTTGGAGTACCTGTAGTTTATTGATGATGGATTGGTTGGCACCTAGGTAGAGGCTGTTACAATAGTCTAACTTAGATTGTACGAGAGCTCTAGCCAGCGTGAGGCAGCTGGTAGTGGATAAGAAGGGTCTGCAGGCTCTAATTAGTTTCCCGGTATAGCCGGTGGCTGAGGCGGTCGTGTTTATTTGTTTAGTAAGGTTAGTATTGGCGTCAAGATAAAAGCCGAGAGTTTTCACATTTTTTGCGATGGGGATAGTATTGCTATTGATAATAATGTTGGTGTAGTCTGGGCTAAGTTTCTGTAAATTGCGAGGTGATACGACAAGGAGAAGTTCGGTCTTCTCATCATTCAGGCAGAGGCTGTGTGTGGCCATCCATGCCTGAATGATGCTAAAGATTTCATTGATCCTACTGACGTCAACACTGTAGTTGCCGGAAATGGTGAGGAGTATCTGGGTTTCATCTGCCTAATTGGTGTAGGTGACACCCAGATGGTCCAGTTTGTCAAAGAGAGGCTTTGTAAAGATGTTGTAGAGGGTGGGGGATACACAGGATCCTTGTGGGACGCCACATGTGATTGGGATAGGGTCTGCTGCTGATGATAGTGAAAAAACCCTCATGGTTCTGTTAGCCAGGAAGGACTGTATCTACGTGACAGCGGAGGGGGAGAAGTGGACGGCGGATGAGAGGTGGTTGCAAAGTATTTTATGGTCAACCAGGTCGAAGGCTGCTGAGAGGTCTAGGAGGAGTAAGATGGCAGCCTTGCCTTTGTCCTTTATGTCATCAATCTGACTTTTGAGGTAAACAAGGGCAGTTTCTGTACCATGTTGAGGTCGAAAGCCAGATTGGCGCAGTCCTAACAATTTGTTGGTCTCTAGATAATCCTGAATTTGGCAACTCTATCAAGTATTTTTCACAAGAATGGAACCGTGGTGATTGGCCTGTAGTTAGTAGGAATGGCTGGGTCTAATGTTTGTTTTTTTAGAAGAGGGAGAACCCATGATTGTTTCAAGTTGTTGGGTACTGAGTTGGTGGAAAAGGATAGGTTTATTAGCTTGGAGATGAAAGGGGAAAGGTCTCTTGCTGCATCTTTGATGATCTGGGTGTTACGCTCACCTGGCTCCCACAGGGTCGTCGATCGGAACTGGACAGCTGCGGTTTCCACCCACGTGACGCGTAGTGCAGAGATGACAGATTGGACTGGCCCACCTAATCTCGTCTGCTTGACCCGAAGAAGTATTCTCATTAGGTTTTTAAAGGATGAGCTCTCCATCCTGCGTAGAATGCAGGGGCGCGTGGATAACCAGTTACTTCACTGGTCCGAAGGAATTGGAGAGTTTCAGAACAATATTGACTCTGAGGTTCCTGGCGAGGAGCTGTAAGTATATAGTTCGTGAGAGTTCAAAATGTCTGACTTTCACTCTTGTCCGATTCCTTGCAGCTTTCAGCTTGAAGATTGCCTCATGCGTCTGGTAAAGTTCAGGTAAGAGTCTGTATTATCCAACACTGTCCAGTAAATGACAACTGTATGTAATATGTTGCTTTCTCCCTTATTACAGGTGCAGAGTGAGAAATTATGGCGTTTTGAGGTATAATACCTCCAGCTGTAAAATCAGGTAAGTCTATTATGGTGAAAGAGATTCCCTTGGTTTGTTCTTTCGGCTCACCTGGCTGTCCTTTTGTTCCCCTTAGGTGCCAGAGTTCGGCGAAGATGAATGGAGGCTGCGCCGGCCCGTGGAGATGAAGAATGCCTCCGGCGGTAAAACCAGGTAAGTCTTTTGTGGTGACTAATATTGCCTTATTATTCTCTCGGCTCACCTTGCTGTTCTTTATTCCCCCTAGGTGCCAGAGTTTGGCGAAGAAAGGGTGAAGACAGAGGTGGATCGTGGAGGTGCTGCGAAGACTGGTGAGTATACGGCGCTGCAGAAGGCGATGCGACGCGCATCAAATAACGTCTTTCTTCCTATTCGAAGGCGCGATGGATCCAGAATCAGGTGAGGAAATAAATATTGTTCTTGTTCTAACCTTTTTCCTTCTTTCTCCCTTTTTCTAGGAGCTCCAGACTCGAGGCGGGCGTGGCAGAAGACTGGATGCTGGCTTGCAGGCACGGTGAGCCTTACGCTGCAGGATGCAGAATAACGCAAAGCGTGAGCTGCTCTTCGGGAGTGGTTTAAATAGCCTTCAAAGTAGTCCCAGGTAAGAAGTTCCCAAGACCACACCCGAGTAAGAAAATAGTCCCTGAAATAAAGTAGTCCCCCTTCAGACTTCACATTGGTTTGAATGCTGGGCAGTATGGTCTGCATGAGGTAAGTGAAAGCAAATGAGCCTGGCGTCTATGGTGCCAGGACTGACCCCTTCTATGAGCCTGGCACCTACGACGCCAGGACTGTACCCAGATAGCCCCTAGCCGGGGCTGCTGGGTTTTTCCCAAGTATCTGGATGCCTGCTCCCAGGACAGATGGACCTGGTCCGGATGCCCGGGGGTAGGAATCATGACACTGGGCAGGGCAGGTGTCTCCTTTACAGTTAGATGGTTTGAGGAATGTTATAATTTTTTGGACTTCTGGTATGGTTTCCTTTTTGAAGGTGAAGCCAGTGGTAATGTTAGAGGTGGTAGGAATACTCGGTGTGGGGGGGTTGCTGTTGGAGAGTTGAAGTCTCTTGGCTTCAATTTTCGTTTGGAGGCCAGTGATTTTGTTGGCCAGGGCATTTTGGATACTTGTGCACCAAGGTTTGTCGGTGGGTTGGGATTTTCTAGCTCCTTTAGGATGGTGAAGAGTTCTTTGGTACAGGAGGCTGCGTTGTTTATTCTAACATTGTAGACTTCCTTCTTGGTACGGATTATCTCCTTTTTGTAGTGGGAGGAAATGTTCATGAGATTGGATTTATTTTCCACTGATGGAGTTGTTTTCCATAGGGTTTCCAACTTGGCTTTCTGTTTTCTCAGTAATTTAAGTTCAGGTGTGTACCAAGAGTTCAGATGAGCTCTAGGTTTGCCTTTGCGTAGCTTTAGTGGGGCAATGGCGTCAACGGCTTTGGCCATGGCGTCATTATAGGTACTGACTAGTAGGTTAATGTCTGAGGTGGCAGGGATCATATTTAGGGTAGGGAGAACCAGTGGTATAAGTGTTTCCGCAGTAATGTTGCGCTTGTTTCTAGTTGGGCAGGCTGGTGCAAGGGGGCGCTGTTTGGGGTTTTGGATGTTAATGCTAATGTCAAATGATATGAGGAAGTGGTCTGACCATAGGAAGGGTTTGGGGGCTTTGCAGGTGATATTGCAATTGCGGGCAACAAGCCAGTCGATGGTTCTGCCTTTCTGATGAGTTGGTAGAGTAATAAGTTGCATAATGTCATGTTCAGAAAGGGCAGTAGCAAGGTAGGACACCGGCGTGTCTGTCATGATCTCTGCTTCCAAAAGATCAGGACTTGCCCGACTCCCTTGGAAGCAGACCCATAACCCCGGTTCCGAGTGCCAGCCAGTCCCAATTGGGACCTTTTGGACCCTGTCCTGGCGCCAGTGGCACCAGGCTCATAAAGATGCCCAGTCCCAGCGCTGGAAGCGCCGGGCTCATAATGCTTGGGTGGACTTACCTGCAGCAGACCATGCTGCTTACTTACCTGCCAGTTGAACCCCTGATCCTCTTCTGTTTGGGACTACTTTTCCTGTTGTGTGGGGCAGGAGCCACTCCCTAGGTTCAGAACACTGGAACTCTTCTGGAAAGCAGGAACTCTTTTCTTACCTAGGCGTGGCTGTGGAAGGAGACACCTAAGCACTACAGGAGGCTATTTAAACCACACCCGATGGATGAATCTTGCTTTGCGTTATTCTGCATCCTCTGCAGCAGAACGCTCATCGTGTCTTCTGCTTCTGATCCTGGGCCTAAGGGAACAAAGGCTTACCATCCTGGAATCCAGTCTTCAGCAGCACCTGTAAAGACAAAGAAAGAACAGGTTAGCACTACGGTCTTCAGTGGCAGCGCATCTCTTACCTGGTCCATCGGCTGTCACCAACGCCTCGCGCTGCATTCCGGCATCTGAAAGACAAAGGCTTACCTACTCTTCGCATGCTCCGGAGGTCTTCGCACTGCATTCCGGCATCTGAAAGACAAAAGCTTACCAGCTCTTCGCACGCTCCGGAGGCCTTCGGCGCTGCATCCCGCATCTGAAAGACAAAAGAAGGTGCGTTTAAAGACATTGGGCAACTTTATTACTCACGTGCCATTACTCCTTCCCACGCCGAATCCAGTGGGTATTCCAGCACCCTTCAGCTTCTCTAAAGCTCCGAACTTGTACCTGCAAGATAAAAGGGACAGTTAGTGCGCATCGTGAAGCAGGCTACAAGCGCTTACTTACGTGCTTCCAGGCGCTTCTATTCCTCACGCGGGTTCGATCCTCAACTCTCATCAGCCCGCCATCCGCCATCGCCGGAACCCTGCAAAACAAGAGATATCATTACAAAAGACTTTTAAGACATTTGAAGTGCCCAGAACTTACCGTTCGTGCAGTTAACGACGGACAGCAGTCCTCTGAGGTCAAGAGGCCTGCACCCTTATCCAGTGAAGAAACTGGTTACGGCACCCTGCCCCGAGGCAGATGGAGAGCTCGGCGTTCACTTACCTAAGGTGAGGGTGTTAACCTTTGGGGTTCTACGGGAGAAGAGAAAGGGAAGAGGAGAGAGGCACCCAATAATCCCAGTTCATTAATCCCATATTTTCTATCTGCAGACATCTTACTCTTTGAGTCAGACATACAGTGCACAGAGGTCCAGCCCAAAGAGCCAACCGTGTGTTACACATCACCTTTGAAGATACGGCATTCACCCAGTCAAGACCGGCGCCTCTGCGGGAATCAGGTGAATCTTCACCTCCGACAATACCTGGATCAATACCTAGCGAATGGGTTTATTCGTCCTTCCAAGTCCCCTGCTTCCTCAGCTTTGTTCTTCGTTCCAAAAAAAGAAGGGGACCTTAGAACTTGTATAGATTATCGCGCCCTGAACCAGATCACCGTTAAGAATAGATATCCGTTACCTTTGATCCCTGAACTCCTGGACCAGAACGCAAAGCCTATCGCAAAACTCCCACCCAGGCGCTATGGAAACCTCGGATACCGACAAGCTAGCCCAGTTACTTGTGGAACTAAGAGCAGAAGTGCATGCAGCCCGTCAGGAAACGAATGCTCTAAGAAGGGAACTGATTATTTCCAAGGAGCGAACAGACAATCTCGCTAGACAATTGCTACAGTCACAAGCCGGACAAACTCCGTTACCCGCATCAGGGGCAAATCTTCCTTCAACATCCTCTACGAACCCAGTGCAGATCAACCTACCTGGGAATGTACCTCTGGCTCCGCCCGAACGATTTTCTGGTGACCCAAAGAGGTTTGCAGTATTTATTAATCAGTGCCGGTTGCACTTCTTATGCCGGCCAGCAGCCTTTCCAACTGATCAAGCTAAGGTAGCTTTCATGCTTTCGTACCTTAGTGGCAATGCGGCAGACTGGTCGATCCCTCTAGTTAATCAAGATGATCCGGTTCTCCATGATTTTCAAGCTTTTCAGCTCAGTATGGAAAAACTGTTTGCAAGACATTCACAGGGGCAGGCCTTGGACAATGAGCTCCTTTCATTGCGACAGGGTAATCAAGACCTTTTGGCTTATATTGCGTCTTTCAACAGACTGATAGTGGAAACTCGATGGCCTGAGGACAAAAGGATTACGCTGTTTTATAGAGGTCTACGTGGAGAGCTCAAAGATGTGTTAGCCCAAGTAGTGAATCCCCCGCAAGACTGTTCGGACTATATTGACTTAGTCGTTCAAATTGACCACAGACTGCAGAACAGGAAGGCCGATCGTTCCAAGTTTGATGCTCGAGTATTTTCCAAACCACCAACTCCTACCAAAGGAGTAGACTCCGGGGAACCCATGCAAATAGGGGGCCTGAAAGGACCACTAACACAAAAGGAGCGGGAAAGGAGAAAACAGCTGCAATTATGCCTCTATTGCGGAAACTCGGGGCACTTTCTTCGAGACTGTCCGGTGAAACCAGCCAAGAAGGCAGTAGGAGCTGCAGTTACCAGGGTCACAAACTCTGAGCAGGGAAACGACCTCGCCCGACAAGAATAGAGGTCCTCTTGCCGAGCGTTAAAACCAGTTCCGTGACCTCGCATTTCGTGATACCTATGGTCCTCATTAGCCCTGAACATCCGGATCGATTACATGCGATTGAAGCTTACGTCGACAGCAGTGCCATCGGCAATTATGTGGATCATGAAATGGTTTTGAGGATGAATCTGACTCTTTGTCCAAAGGCTGTAAAGGACGTCATTACTACGGTGGATGGTACGGAGATAGCCTCCGGACCAGTAACACATACCACCCAAGAAGTGACGCTAGTAAGTCAAGATGGACACCATGAGAAGATCGTGTTCGATGTGATCAAGGCCCCTCAGTTCCAGATTATTCTAGGAATTCCTTGGTTAGAGAAGCACAATCCTCAGATCGATTGGCGAGCAAGAACGGTTCAGTTTCCAGAATGTGTCTCTACTTGTCACCCTCGACCTGGTGTTGCACTGGCAGCAATTTCCTCGGAGGCTCCTCAGTTACCTCCTGAATACCTAGAATTCCAAGATGTTTTCCGGAAGGATCAGGCTAACTCTCTACCTCCTCATAGGTCTTATGACTGCCAGATAGACCTGATACCTGGATCTACTCCTCCTTGTAGTAGAATTTATGCCCTCACCGAGCCTGAGAATCTTCACCTCCGACAATACCTGGATCAATACCTAGCGAATGGGTTTATTCGTCCTTCCAAGTCCCCTGCTTCCTCAGCTTTGTTCTTCGTTCCAAAAAAAGAAGGGGACCTTAGAACTTGTATAGATTATCGCGCCCTGAACCAGATCACCGTTAAGAATAGATATCCGTTACCTTTGATCCCTGAACTCCTGGACCAAGTCAGAAAAGCATGCATATATACAAAGCTGGATCTTAGAGGAGCCTACCACTTGGTACGAGTAAAAGAGGGTGATGAATGGAAGACGGCCTTCCGCACCAAGTATGGGCTATTTGAATATCAGGTCATGCCCTTCGGACTTTGCAATGCCCCGGCCGCCTTTCAATATTTTATGAACGATGTCCTCAGAGAGCTCATAGATGTGTGTGTTGTTGTTTACATTGACGACATCCTCGTTTATTCTTCATCGGAAACTGAACATCGGAAACACGTGAAAATGTTCCTCGAGAGATTGCGTCAACACAAACCTTTCGCTAAGTTGGAAAAATGTGTTTTCAACGTGACTGAAGTTGAATTCTTGGGATTCATATTATCACGTAGCGGAGTGCGTATGGATTCAAAGAAGGTCGATGCAATTCTCAAATGGCCATCGCCATCCTCCGTAAAAGGTGTTCAAAGCATGTTAGGCTTCGCTAACTTTTACCGCAGGTTTATCCCCGAATTCTCTCGAATAGTCCAGCCCATCACCGCCTTGTTAAAGAAAAACAAACATTTTGAATGGTCTACCGAGGCGGAACAAGCTTTCCAGAATTTGAAGACTAGATTTATCTCTGCACCGATCTTAAAACATCCTCGCCCAGAACTCCCCTACATCGTTGAAACTGATGCTTCGAGCCTTGCCATGGGGGCAGTTCTATCACAAAAGGACCCAGTAACCAATCAGTTGCATCCCGTGGCATTTTGGTCCCGCAAATTCTCACCTCCTGAAATCAATTACACTATTACTGATAAGGAACTTCTAGCTATCAAGTCCGCCTTTAAGGCTTGGCGGCATTATCTTCTGGGGGCCCGACACACCGTTACTGTGATTACAGATCACCGAAACCTGCAATATTTGAAAACCGCAAAAGCTCAATCCTCTAGGCAACTCCGTTGGGCACTATTCTTTGCCGAGTTTGACTTCATAATTACCTATCGACCTGGTACAAAAAACGGTAAAGCTGATGCCCTTTCTCGGATGGGAGTGGAAGAACATTTGATCAATCCTAAACCTGTACCTATCATTCCCGAACAAAGAATTCTAGGTGTAATCGCCACACAATCCATAGAGGAAGTTAAGGATAAAGCCAGGCTACTGGTAACTCCAGCAGACATACAGAATTGGCATCTGCAGGGAAAGGACTTTACGGTGAAGGACAACCTATTATATTTCCAAGAACGGTTATACCTGCCCAGCACAGATTTACAGAAAAAGGTAATCTCTTGTTATCACGATTCTTTAATGGAAGGACATCCCGGTATGACCAAGACCTCGGAAAAGATCAAGCGCTACTTCTGGTGGCCGTCTTGGAAAAAAGATATCAGAGACTTTATAATGTCCTGTGGAGTATGCGCCCAAAACAAGAGTCAAAAGGAAAAACCAGCCGGCCTCTTACGCCCTATTGACATCCCGCCTCGCCCTTGGCATACGCTTTCTATGGACTTCATCACCGATCTACCTCCATGCTCCGGATACAATACGATCCTAGTAATCGTGGACCTATTCTCCAAGATGGCGCATTTCATTCCACTCAAAGGCTTACCAACGGCAGCAACTCTGGCCCGAGAATTTCTCGAAAACATCGTCCGACTGCATGGTTTTCCTTCAGTTCTAATTTCGGATCGAGGTAGTCAATTTATTTCTCATTTTTGGCAAAGTTGCTGTCGGTCGGCTCAAATTGATGTGAGACTTTCGACCAGCCACTACCCTCAAACCGACGGACAAACCGAGAGGACCAATCAAACTCTGGAACAGTATTTGCGCTCCATGCTACAACAAACTGAAAAAACTTGGAAAGATATCCTTTGGATAGCCGAATATGCCTACAATAACTCTGTCCACTCGGGAACTGGGAAGACCCCGTTTTTTCTTTTATACGGTAGTCACCCTCGAACCTCGGAGTTGGATCCACTCCAAGATCTTGGAACACCAGCAGTAGACCACCTGCATTCTACAATCACCCAAGCCTTTAAGGAAGCCGTTTCTCACCTTCAAAGGGCTAAAGAACAATACAAGAAAGGAGCAGACCAACATCGGAAGGAAGCCCCCCAATATCAAGTAGGAGATCAAGTCTGGTTATCCACCAAATATCTACCTCTAAAAGGACCACGCACATTCAACCCAAGATACCTTGGTCCCTATTCCATCACTACCATAGTAAATCCAGTAGCGGTCAAGTTGGACTTGCCCCCTCACAAGAAGATACATCCGGTCTTCCACGTCTCTCTATTAAAACCCGTGCAACCTCAAACCCGACTAACTACATCTCCAAAACCTATTCTAGTTGATGGAGAACTCGAGTTTGAAGTCAAAAGCATCCTGGATTCCAAGATCTCCAAATCTAAACTATTTTACCTGATTGACTGGAAAGGCTACGGTCCCCAAGAAAGATCCTGGGAACCTGCAGAATATATCCACACGCCTCGTCTAATCAAAAGATTTAATCGAACATTTCCTAACAAGCCCAAACCCCCGGAGAAGCCCGGTTTGGGAGGGACCTTGAGGGGGGGTGCTGTCATGATCTCTGCTTCCAAAAGATCAGGACTTGCCCGACTCCCTTGGAAGCAGACCCATAACCCCGGTTCCGAGTGCCAGCCAGTCCCAATTGGGACCTTTTGGACCCTGTCCTGGCGCCAGTGGCACCAGGCTCATAAAGATGCCCAGTCCCAGCGCTGGAAGCGCCGGGCTCATAATGCTTGGGTGGACATACCTGCAGCAGACCATGCTGCTTATTTACCTGCCAGTTGAACCCCTGATCCTCTTCTGTTTGGGACTACTTTTCCTGTTGGGTGGGGCAGGAGCCACTCCCTAGGTTCAGAACACTGGAACTCTTCTGGAAAGCAGGAACTCTTTTCTTACCTAGGCGTGGCTGTGGAAGGAGACACCTAAGCACTACAGGAGGCTATTTAAACCACACCCGATGGATGAATCTTGCTTTGCGTTATTCTGCATTCTCTGCAGCAGAACGCTCATCGTGTCTTCTGCTTCTGATCCTGGGCCTAAGGGAACAAAGGCTTACCATCCTGGAATCCAGTCTTCAGCAGCACCTGTAAAGACAAAGAAAGAACAGGTTAGCACTACGGTCTTCAGTGGCAGCGCATCTCTTACCTGGTCCATCGGCTGTCACCAACGCCTCGCGCTGCATTCCGGCATCTGAAAGACAAAGGCTTACCTACTCTTCGCATGCTCCGGAGGTCTTCGCACTGCATTCCGGCATCTGAAAGACAAAAGCTTACCAGCTCTTCGCACGCTCCGGAGGCCTTCGGCGCTGCATCCCTCATCTGAAAGACAAAAGAAGGTGCGTTTAAAGACATTGGGCAACTTTATTACTCACGTGCCATTACTCCTTCCCACGCCGAATCCAGTGGGTATTCCAGCACCCTTCAGCTTCTCTAAAGCTCCGAACTTGTACCTGCAAGATAAAAGGGACAGTTAGTGCGCATCGTGAAGCAGGCTACAAGCGCTTACTTACGTGCTTCCAGGCGCTTCTATTCCTCACGCGGGTTCGATCCTCAACTCTCATCAGCCGGCCATCCGCCATCGCCGGAACCCTGCAAAACAAGAGATATCATTACAAAAGACTTTTAAGGCATTTGAAGTGCCCAGAACTTACCGTTCGTGCAGTTAACGACGGACAGCAGTCCTCTGAGGTCAAGAGGCCTGCACCCTTATCCAGTGAAGAAACTGGTTACGGCACCCTGCCCCGAGGCAGATGGAGAGCTCGGCGTTCACTTACCTAAGGTGAGGGTGTTAACCTTTGGGGTTCTACAGGAGAAGAGAAAGGGAAGAGGAGAGAGGCACCCAATAACCCCAGTTCATTAATCCCATATTTTCTATCTGCAGACATCTTACTCTTCGAGTCAGACATACAGTGCACAGAGGTCCAGCCCAAAGAGCCAACCGTGTGTTACACATCACCTTTGAAGATACGGCATTCACCCAGTCAAGACCGGTGCCTCTGCGGGAATCAGGTGAGCGTTACAGTGTCACTGGGGTCGTTGTACCCCAAGTTGAAATCGCCTAAGATGATGTTTTGTGAGTGATGCTTGGAGTTCTCGGCTATGAGAGCTGTGATGTCTTCCTCCAAGGTACCTGTGGGACCTGGGGGTCTATATATTAGTTCCAGGGTAATAGTGCTCTGCGGGGTAGTTTGTATTTTGATGGTGAGGTGTTTGCATGACTTAAGTGGAATGGAGGTGACGGATCTGATATCAAGTGAGGATTTAAATATAATAGCTACACCTCCTCCGCGAGCATTAGGTCTGTCTTCCCTGAGGATGGTGTATTTGTCGGGAACCGCAAGGGTTAGATAGGGACCTGCTGCAGCGTGTAGCCAGGTTTCTTTAGTGACAAGGAAGTCGAGATCTGCTGAGAGGATAATGTCAGCGATTTCGGTGGAGTGAGCCACGAGGGATCTGACATTGAGTAGAGCACCTTTTAATGGGGTGATGTTGGTCTCGTTGGTAGTGATCTTGTTATTAGGCTTAGTCCTAGGTGTTTCCGGTGATTTATTAGGTGCAGTATGGAGTCTGGAGCCTAGTCTATTGTTGCGGGTAGTGAGGTTAGGGTTGGCTATGGGCCAGTATGCTAGAGGCTTGGGGGGGTTGGTCTTGGTTTGGACATGTTTAAAGTTGTTGGGAGAGTTAGGTAGAGGGTTAACTGGTGTGGTACTGGCCGTGGCGGTATGATTTGAATGGGCACTATGTGGGAAAGGTGGCAGGGTAGGTAGGAAAGGTGTGGGGCAAGGGACAGGGTGCTGTCTCGGGCAACAGAGTTTGGCAAGTCTATTTCTAATCGGTATGTAACTGTTTCTGCTGCAAGGCGTGTTATTGTGCATGGCAACAAAAGGGAACATGATGAGGATGAGCAAGGTGGGCATAATTGTGACTGCCATGTAGGTTGGGATGAAGAGTAGTGGGAGGTGAGAGGGGCTGTGAGATAGGTACTGGCAGGTGTGCATAAGGTGGCGTCTAGGATCAGGCATTCTTAGTTAGGTTGAGATGCAGGGGGTAACACCTAAATATGGGATAGCGAGATTGGACCAATATGCACTAACAGTGGAACCTCTAAGTATGGGATAGCAAGGTTAGGCAATAATGCACTAGCAATGGAGCATCTAGATATGAGATAGCACCGTTAGGCAGTAATGCACTAGCAATGGAACATCTAGATATGAGATAGCAAGGTTAGGCAGTAATGCACTGGCAATGGAACATCTAGATATGAAATAGCAAGGTTAGGCAGTAATGCACTGGCAATGGAACATCTAGATATGAGATATCAAGGTTAGGCAGTAATACACTAGCAATGGAACATCTAGATATGAGATAGCAAGGTTAGGCAGTAATGCACTAGCAATGGAACATCTAGATATGAGATAGCAAGGTTAGGCAGTAATGCACTGGCAATGGAACATCTAGATATGAGATAGCAAGGTTAGGTAGTAATGCACTGGCAATGGAACATCTAGATATGAGATAGCAAGGTTAAGCAGTAATGCACTGGCAATGGAACATCTAGATATGAGATATCAAGGTTAGGCAGTAATGCACTAGCAATGGAACATCTAGATATGAGATAGCAAGGTTAGGCAGTAACGCACTAGTAATGGAACATCTAGATATGAGATAGCAAGGTTAGGCAATAATGCATTGGCAATGGAACATCTAGATATGAGATATCAAGGTTAGGCAGTAACGCACTAGCAATGGAACATCTAGATATGAGATAGCAAGGTTAGGCAGTAATGCGCTAGGTAGCACCTGGGTACTGTTCAGAGGTTAAATGCACAGCATAATAGTGTTCTGATGCAGTGGGCAGAGTCGAGGCGTAATAGGACACATTTAAGTACAGTGCGTAACAAGGTTAGACTAATCTACGGATGGGCAGCGCCTAGTTCGGATGGGCCAATAAGTCTTAATGCTGGAGCATTATTCTGGAATATGTTAGAGAGATAATTAGAGGCCAGTACACTGGGTTACAAGTTATGCAGTGACAAGAATTAGATTAACATATTTGCGCTGGGTCATACATTGAACATTAGCAGCATGAAATGAAAATATTAGCAGTTGGCTGTTCCGTGGGCTTAACACACATGCCAGTCCCAGGTGAAGCAAGTATAGAGTCAATGGCAGCAGAGTTGCGGCACACTTGTGACCATGTCGGCTGTAGGTAGTTCATGTCAAAGCTGTATTAAAGTTACCTTCTCTGGCATACGTGCGAGGACTAGGGGGTCTGGCAGACGGCAGTCACGGCACCAAACAGGCACAGAAGAGGTGTCAGCCTTGTCTCCCGTGGGCCTGGATGGGAGGGGGGCGGCTTTGCCTGCCGGCAGCCAATGGGACAGGAGATGAGCCCGGTAGCCAATCAGCTGGCTGCTGGTGGCCTAGCTCCGGCATATGTGACTGCTGGAGTCGAGGGCGGCCATCTTGTAATGGCAAAAAGCCTCATGGTTTTGGTGTCGGAGAGGGACTCTATTATAGCTTTTCCGATGCGTATGCAATGTGGGTGAAGCATCCACATAAAATATTGCTCATATGCTCGCATTCAGGGAAGCGCTGGCGAAATGCGCGTTGTTGCAGGAAGGATCGCAGGTGCACAAGCGCTTACCGTAATTCAGTACGCTTGTCAAGAATAACGGGTGTTGCCTTCGTTAGTCCTCTGCTCCTGCAGAGACAAGGCTTGGAGTTCCTGCTCCTCAGGTGGGTGGTGGGGACTGCTGGACAGGCACCGGCACAGAGCTGGTGTATCTGTGACACAATTGTTTGCCCTTCCATTTATGTTTATGTATATTGTTGTGTGTACTGTCCTGTAAAAACCCATGGACTAATAGTAGCCCTGGGTAGCACTTACTCGTATTCAGATTGATTTGTCTAGTTGTTGTATCAGAGAATGTGCACCAATATGGGAATTCTACCCCAATAATCAAGAGGTTGGTACCCATATGTACCCGCCATTGTTAGAATACCAAACCTGTCCGTTTGACTGTCTTGCTTGTCTAAAAAATGCAAACATTCAACATTTTGCCAACATTTTTTTGAGATTCAATACATTTATCCAAAACATTACTGCTTTTTTTGATCTCACATCCTGATTTTCTGATATTGGTATCATGTCATATATGATTACTGGTATTACCTTCCTCTCATAATATTTTATGAGGGGGAGTATGGAGAACCTACAGTAGTTCCCCTTTAAACTGCTCATCTGGCATGACAATTGATCAATTTTCCCTAACAATCTTTCTTCCACACCCATCCTATTGCAGTGAGAGTTCAAAATTAAATCCAAAATACTTAATTTCATTTACACGTATCAGTGTCTGCCCATTTAGCACTTTGTACGGATTGTCTTCTTTGAAATATTACTAAAACACATAACGTAGGATTTCTTAAAATTAATGTTTAAATCATTATCTGTCGCATAAGCCTTCAGGTCTTGAAATAGTCATTGGAGGCCTCTCAGCGTGTGGTCTAGCAGCAGAATGTCATCTGCATACACTATTGAGCATAATTTGTGAGAGCCCACTTTTGGACATGCAAAGGTGTTATCCTCCAAGGCCTCACTCAAATCAGCTATATAGAGGTTGAAGAGACAGGGGGCAAGAATGCACCCCTGTCTCACTCCCCTCTAGGATGGAATGCCACTGGTTAAGTTTCCTTCCCCATCCAATCGGACGCGAATTTGGGAATTTCTATGCAGGGCAAGGTTTAGGACGATTTTCCGGCATCCAACGGTTCGCATGAACCAAAAGTTCTAAAAATGCTACCACCAAAGGTTCGAACACCAAAAGTTCTGGGGCTGTCTCCCGTATCGCCCCGCTCACTATACTTTATGGTATAGTGGTATATTTTATGGTATAGTGAGCAGGGACACCACCGCAGCCTTCCGTTACAAAAAGAAAAGGACCCTGCAGCGCTAGTTCCTGATCACAGAAGTGAAAGGGAACTGGCGCTGCAGGAACCAGCGTGAAGATAAAGGTAAGTGGGGTTTGTTTATGTTGGGGGTGTGGGTGGGGGTGTGCTGAGGGTGTGGGTGGGGGTGTGTAATGGGTGTGTTGTGGGTGTGAGAATGTATGTGTGTTCGCATGAGAAAGGTGCAAACTTTTGGTAGTTCGCACCTTTCTCATGCAAACGATTTGCCCGCGGTACTTTTAGCCGCGGGCAAATCACTCGGATTCCAGGGCAAACATAATAGAAAGTAGACTTGTGGGAATACCCCATTTGTTTAGCTTACCCCATAATCGACATCTATTTACCATATAAAAATCTTTGGATAGATCCATGGAAGCTACATATAGAGGCAGAGTACCTTTCAGCCAGGCCTTATCCATCAATAAATTAATAATTGGCCCATTCAATGTGATGGACATGCCTATCCGAAACCTATTTGCCTCTTGCATAGGATACCTGAGGTCTCAGCCCAACCTTCCAACTACTTCAATACCACAGCAGCGAACAGTTAACTATCTGCATCTAAGAGGGCAAACGGGCGATAATTTGATGGTTCAGCACGATTGCCCTGTATATATATTGGTATGATAATTGCTGTAGTCCCGTTGTCATGTATTTTTTTTCTCTGGATGTTATTTTCAAACAGGGCCAGTAAGATCATGGACCAAACATCCACATTAGATTTAAATATCCTGTTTGTGAGGACATTAGGGCCCGCTGCCCTCGAATTGGATCAATTTTTTTAACTCCCACTAAAACTTCAGTGTTCATTTGCAGTGTCCGTGGCCTATTTATATTCTCTAGTGCCATGGAATTTCTTGGGATTTTATATCGGGTTGTAAAATGTTTGAGCCAAATGTCCTCCTGCACTGTATTACTTTGCAGCTGAGTTTGCAGGCCTTGACTTTTTTTGCTAAAGACCAGAAGTTCCTAGAATTGTTATCTATTATACTCAACATTACTTCTCCATCCTTTTGATATTTAAGATACTTTGTCCCTCACCCAATTGTGATATTCGGATAGGAGTATTTTCTTCTGTTGTGTGAATTCAAATTCTGGTAAACCCTCTTTTCTAAGTATCCTAATACTTGTTCTCAAAGACTTTTTACACAGACTCGCTTCGCTGTGTGGTCAAAAACATGCCTGTCGCAGTTTATTACGCGGTCACCCTCAACTCAGGGTGGCGCACAGTAGCTCAATCTTGTTTGTTAAGGTTTACTTTGGTAAGGCCTTCAACCCGTCTCGCACCCAACCCCAACAAATACCAGGTGCCACAATGGAATAGGAACCAGGCCTGCATGTAGTAAGAATATAGATTTATGAATTTATTTAAACATAATTTGAAAAACAGACTAACATCAGCCACCAATGCTGTGGCAACACAAGAACAAAAACGACTTCTGTAATGGCACCAACACAGAGATAATACTGAGATATGCTGTCACAATTTCCTGAAGCTTTCTTTTCCAATCACCCACCAATACAGGAAAAGAACAATTCAAAACACAAAGTGATTGCAGATTTGGTTATAATACTTTTTCTCCCAGCAACCCCCACCCTCCAAACATCAGTTAGACTGGGCCCCTTGTGATGCTGGAAATGTATTGGAGGGACAGGGCCTCCATATTCTTTATTGCTTTATCATGTATTTTCTGTCTTGTTTTCCGCGCAGGAGTTCATGTGGGACTCCTGGCAGTGCGGCTCTTCCTCTTTTTGGTTTGGTGAACAGACCCTTGGGATACCCTTGCGGCACCCATGGATGGGAGTACGACCCTGTACTTCTAGTGTATGTTTTTGGGCAGCTGTGTGTGGCCCATGGAGCAGGGTATGGGCTGGTGGCAGCTCCATGCTGAATTTGACATGTGCTGTGAGTATCCACCATTTTGGGATACCCAGGCCCTGCCATCGGAATCAGTTGATTCCTGATGGGAAACAAGATGGCCCCGGTGGCCTCTTGCTTTCTATTGCCTGTTACCTTGTATTCCCGAGGTCCCGGGAAGCCCTGACTCTGTCCCTTCCCCCTGACTGGCTGTTGGGTGGAAGTTCCATCTATGGTAGTGTGGGGAAGTCCAGGCCAGACCGGCTGGAGCTTCCCAATGATTGTATGTTGTGGGTACGCCCGTGGGGTGGGACCTGGGTGAATGGATTGTGTGACGAATACGCATTTCATGTTATGGGTGTCTAGTATCTGGTGGTTGACACAATGACTGAGACAGCCCTGCCCGAAACTGATATGAATGCAGTGTGGAGTACTGAATAGCAGAGTACTTGTCCGAATCCACATTCCGTGTTGTGTGTGTCTGGATGGAGAAGAATGGCCTGAATGCACTGTGAGCCCGATTGGCTGCCTGACTGCCTGAATGCCCTTCTGAATGATTGGTTGCCAGAGTGTGACCCAGCAGAGTGAATGGGAGGTCAACAGTATATCTGGGGCCCTCTCACTGATGGCAATTGTTCAGAAGCTGAAGTCAAAACTGATGCTTAACCTTGAAGCCCACTGGAAGAGGAAGTACTGCTGCTGCTGTCCTTCGCTAATCTGAAAGCTGCATGACTGTCAAAGAACTGATACAAGAGAGGACCTGGCTAGGAGACCTCTTCCCGAGCTACGAGGGACCATCGTGCACCAGCTGATCTTTGTCAAAGCTCCCTGAACGTCAAACCCTCGAAAGGCTGCCGACCGGAGACAGGGACCGCCACGGAATCCCGAACCGAAGCACCCGGATATTGAAGTCCACCGCCGTCGCCGACCGGAGCCGCAGTGATCCTTTGCCTAAGAACATTGATCCAAGGACTCTCTTGTTCATCACCGGCGACCGCTTTCATCCTGCTGGAGAAAGTCAAGGCCGCCGACGACCGAGGAGAATCTGCTGGTGGGTATCCCACCACTTGAAGACCACAGAGATGCTGACGACTCGACGCCCTTGCTGGCCAAACTTCTTCATTGACTCCTTCAGCAACGAACACTCGTCGTCGAGGTGCACCGCATGCCCCAGCTTGCAGGACGTTTTCGAACCATCGTCAACGAGTACCACAAGAACTGAAGCTGCTGCCGCAATGACTGTGTTCACCCTTTTCTTCACTGACTCTCAGCGACCCGTGGCTCCTGCCTGAAAGGGAGTGCACTCAAGAAGGGCCCATCGACGATTCACTGAAGAACTCTACGAAACCAGGTACTTTGGGGTCGTAGAACCTTTTAGAAGGACTCAAGACTATATTGAGCACAACTGGACTGGGCTTGTCAAATACATTTTATTTACAGGTTGCCCAGGTGGGGGGATCCTCGCACAGAACTGTCTATAGATAGCGGGAGTCAGTATTCTGCCATTGCTCGATTTAACTTGCATTCTTTCTGTGGTCTATCGTTGATTGATCTTACAATCTGATTCGTATGCTATTGGTGGGCTGTTAGCCGTGGGCCCATTGTAAAGGAATCAATAGAAGAGAGTTACCACGTAGACTTGTATATATTTGCCATTATAGCATTGTCAAAGTACAAAGTGTGTTATTGTGATTGTGTATATAACCTTGAACCTTATTTATATAAAGACTGTGTTTTCACTAATATAGTGTGTGGACATTCCTTTGTGGGTGCTTGGGCACTACACTGTACTTAAGAACCAGCCCGCATCACCTCCTGGGTGCTTAAGCCTTGATTGCTCGTCCATAGCTACCGCATAGAGAATCGTGGCTGGGGTGCTCTGTGACTCTCCTCTGCCATATAGAGAGCAGGAGTATAGACAGCCCCCCCCCCTCTGGTGCTTTACACCCCTCTGAATTGAAGGCCAGTGGCAGAGAATCCGAAAACAATGGGAAAATCGTTTTGCAGTTCTGATAAAAATGCACCTTTTGGAAAAAGGATTCAAGGGGAAAAATTGTTTTTTCTACTTATTATGACAGATGCTATCTGAGAGACAGAAAGGCAATGGGAAAATTTGTTTTGCCACACCTAAAAAGAACAGGTAGGGCGTTGTGGTTTGGGTAAGAGCACAATGGGCACAAAGGGGCAATTTTGTTTTTCCCACCGCACATGTAAAGGAAATACAAGTCTTCACACTTCTGATCTACAATGCAGGGGATCAATGAGGAATTTCGTTTTGCACCCTGCACACTCACTTGGAAAAAGGGTATTGGGATTAAGGGCCTCATTGCGAGATTCCCACTAGAAACGGAACCATTACCGGCATGGAGGTATAAGCGCGTCCGTGCACCCTTGACGCCGCCAATAGCGGCTGATTACGAGTGCGCGAGCACGTGCGAACCCCCATGCTAGTAATGGCTACACCGCCATGCCGCTAAAGGCCCTCCAACCCCCCAATAGCGCCATCACGGGACTCGCCAATACCGCCTCCACCAAGGAGCAACCCCTTAATAACGACACGGTAATAACAACATGCAAATACAGGGCTCGTAATACCAGACCCGGAAGTAACGTCATCGCGTCGGAACGGAAAATGCGCCGGCGGCCATATTTAAAAACACAATCCATTGCAATCCTCCCAATCCTCCAGTGCTACAGAGGAGACACCAGGGCCATTGTATCCATCATGTCCAAGGCTACCCGTAAAACCACCCCCCGCCTGCGCAAGAAGCACTTCTCCGATGAGGAGTTAAATATGCTGGCAGATACCCTTGCTGCCCATGCCGATGAGGTTTTCACAAATAACCTCAAAAGGGAGGTGCAGCTGAGGAAGAAGGAAATCTGGGAGAAGGTAGCACGCAAGGTGTCAGCGGTTGGCACCACCCCCGCACAGTCAAAGACTGCAAAAAAAGATGGGGCAATCTCCGTCTCAGGGTCCGGAACATCCTGTCCAGCAGTCGTAGGGAGGCCATGGCCACAGGCGGGGTTGCCCACTCAGCGGTGAAACTCATGCGCTGGGAGGAAACCTGTAGCACAACCAGCCAGATGTAGTCGATAGAGGGCTTCGGGGAAATGGAGACGGGTGCTGTGGCATCTGGAGATGGAGGTGAGTGACCCTGCAAACCCGAGTAGGCCAAACCGTGACGTAGCACAACTGATGTGAAAGTGAGCCAAGCATAGGCAATGCATGGCCCATCATACACACATTTACAGATCCATGGCCATATGAAGGCCCAAACCCTGCCACACTGAAATGCATGCCGTGTGCCAATCCCATTACCAACAGACATCCAACACACAGGGACCATTTGCATGTCATACATCACACAAACCCCAATTCAATGGCATACCACCTGGTACACATAAGTGCCGAATGGAGATGCCACGGCTAATGCCAATATGCCCCCCCTTGAAACTACCCTGTGTAAGATTGCAATGCATGAGAAATGAAATACTGTACAGCACCATCTCATGCATCTTTCATGTAACACCATCACTGATGCCCTCCATCTCTACTTCCCCCACAGGCACTGATATAGAGGGTGGGAGTCAGGACCCTGACACAAGGCCATCTACGTCCAGGGCCAGACTGCCGGGCACTGGCCAATATACCTCCGAGGCAGCACCGCGGCCCACAGTACAACCCAGGGCAAGTGCACAGGCCATGCAGGCACATGAGCACACCACAGCAGTGGATGAGACTGCGACCACAGAGCTGCCAACAGCTGAAGGGGAGGCTGATGGCACCCAGTCCGCTGCCACAAGTGCAGGGGGTGAGGCAGCAGCCACAGCCCCACTCAGTGACGTGGATGTAGGAGCGGAGGAGTACATGGACCTAGATAGAACCATCCATGTGGAATGTCCACACACCCCAAGTTACCCGTCCACCCCTCAACACGCCACTCAGGTTACACTCTCCAGCCCCATGCTGGATTCTGCAGTTCTACTGCACAGTTCAGACCTCACTACCACCCCAGAGGCCAGCCCTGCAATGGCCCACCCAGCCGCAGCACCCTCAACCTCAGCAGCCCCCACTGACATGGAGGCACGCCTGTCAAGGGTGGAGGCAAGGCAGGACTCAATTATCGAGCTGGTGTGCCAATATGTGGCTGACAGGGATGAAACACGCAGAGAGATCCATCAGGCCAATGCTGGGACCATTGTGGCCATTAACACCAGTGCAGTCATGATCCGTGGCAGTTTGGGGGCCATCACGCAGGTCCTACCCAGCATGCTACAGCACATGCAGCGCCAACAACCAGCACCGGCGGTGCCAATACCATCTGCATCCACCCCATCTTCCACACCTGTATCCTCCACCCCCTCCAGCCCTGTGCAGATGATAAGGCTGAGTGCAAAGCAGACTGAAATGCTACCCCCGGACATTAAAAAAGCCCACAAATAGTGTGGGATGACAATGGGTGAGGGGGAGGTGGTGTTGGTGGTATAGAGGGGAATAAGGGGGTGTTCAATTTGGGGGTATGGGGTGCTTATTAGGGGGTATGGGGTGTTCATTGGGGGTATGGGGTGTTTGGGTGTTTTGGGGGAGTGGGGAGGGCGTGTGAGTGGTGGAGGGAGAAAGCATTGTTTTGTAAATTACCTTAATACACCCGTTGTGTTTGAAATCATTTAATGCCTGGACATTGTTCATTTCGTGTGTGTCCATTCAATTCATGACAGCGCACAGTGCCCAACTCCCACACACCCTGTGTCCATGTCGACACGGTCCCAGTGCTCAGTGTAGCACTGACACATAACCATCAACGTCCCTGTGGTTCACAAGTAATCGCCAATCAGTGATTGGCGTACAGCACGGCCAACTTGTGCATCACGTACTGGCAGCGGTGCTGCTTCTCCATCATCATCCTCACCCGGTGCATGCATGTCAATGTCAGGTGGTAGTGGTACATTTCTCCGGATGCACATGTTGTGCAGCCTGACGCAGACCATGGTGATCTTTGCCACCTTCTCAGGGCCATAAAGCAGTGCTCCACCAGACCTGCCTAGGCAGCAGAACCGTGCCTTCAGGCCAAAGGTCTGCACAATCACGACACGGGTGTCATGATGCCTGCCTCCAAGGAGCCAAACCAGGCCCGGCACCCTCAGAGACAGACACCATGCATTCAAGGGAAGTCCCAGCAGCCCCAGATGGGAGCCCTTTGGACTCAGTCCTGGCGCCGTTGGCGTCAGGCTCATAGGGGACATCAGTCCTGGCGCCATCAGTGCCAGGCTCATACAGAAGTAGGTTGGGAGTAGTGCTTGGTGTAAACTTACCTTGCAGACCATGCTGCAACTTCCAAGACTGGAAGGAACTATTTTTCTAGGGACTACTTGATCTCTAGGGTGTGACCGGTGGAGGAATACATATTTCTGGGGGAAGAATACATACCTGGAACTACTTGAAAGGCTATTTAAGCCACACCCAAGCAGCAGACCACGCTTCACGTTGTTCTGCACTTAGCAGCTGGACGCTCACCGTGCCTGCTCCTGCCTTGGTCCTCCATCACGCCTGCCAGCATCCTGGAAACACCTAAAGAAGAAAAGGGAAGAGAACAGGTGAAAACAAGAACCTTACCTGATACATCTGCACTCCGGGTTCTGCACGCCGACGATCCTGCAAAGAAGGCAAACATTTTAGACGCGCATCGCATCGCGCAGCACGCTGCATTTCACTCACCTGCACGTGGCGTTTTTGTCCATCCGGAGCTTCCACCGCCATCCAGCACCTATTGGAAGGAAGGAGAAAGAGAGGTGAGAAGGGAAACACGAATCTAAGTAGAACTTACCTGTGGTTCAATTCCTTCTCCGCCTTTGGGTTTGTGCCATACCTTCGGCATCTCAGCACCTTGGCCCCCAAGGGGAAAAGAAACAGACATTGTATTAGTGAGAGCATGTGAGAACATTAGAAATACGCTCACTCAAGACTTACCCATTTGCAAGAGAGACACAGCAGCTCTTTTCGGGTCGGCGCCTTACCTCCGGCATTGCCGTACCCCAGCCCCTATGGGGAAAAAGACATTGGACATTAAAGGAGATACTTAAAACTGCAAAGGAATCTCTCATCGGAATTCTTACCAGAATTTGGTTTCATCCAAATCGCCTGCAGCCCGGAATCTTCTCCAGCACCTGCGAAAGCAAAGAACAGATGAGTGAATATAAACCCAAACTTGCCATAAACATTTGCGGTACGACGGGAATGGACAAACTAGTTTAAACTCATCAATCCAGTTAAGTAACTGGAATCACAACGCGCCCCTGTATCAGAAGCAGGATGGAGAGCTTGTCATTTTGGTCCCTAAGGTGAGTCTTCGCAGGGAATCCCAAAAGGGTTTCACGGAGGGAGAGAAGGGAAGTGGGAGGTCGGAACATCACCCGCAGACTATTAACCCTTCCTTTTCACACACAGTGGGATATTCCTCCGAGCCAGAAAAGCCAGGTTGGGGAATCCAGTCCAGTCCATCTTCCGGGTCTTACGCATCTCTGCAGAAGAGGTCACAGCAGTCCCAGCCATGCCCGCGCCTCCGTGGGAGCCAGGTGAGCATTACAGAACGCGAAGCCTACCCATAATTTCCCACCCAGGCGCCATGGAGACTTCCGAGACAGACCAACTGGCCCAATTATTGGGGGTATTACGGGCAGAAGTGCATGCCGCCCGCCAGGAAACTAACGCCCTTAGAAGGGAACTAATCTTATCCAAAGAACGAACTGATGATTTGGCTAAACAGCTTTTGCAGAGTCAGGTAGGACAAACGCCTTTACCCGGCTCCGGGATGAATTCCACTCCGATGGTTTCAACCAACCCGGTGCAAATTAACCTGCCAGGAAATATGCCTCTGGCCCCCACTGAGCGTTTTACTGGGGATCCCAAGAAATACGCCGGTTTCATGAATCAATGTCGTTTACAATTCATATGCAGTCCTGGGGCCTTCCCTAATGACCAAACCAAGGTTGCTTTTGTGCTATCTTATCTCAGCGGCAGTGCTGCCGATTGGTCGATTCCGTTGGTAAATCAAGACGACCCAATCCTTCAGGACTTTCAAGGCTTCCAGGCAAGCATGGAAAGATTATTCGCTCGACACGCTCAGGGTGAGGCCTTGGATAACGAACTTCTGTCCTTGCGGCAAGGAAACCAAGATCTCCTATCTTATATAGCCACATTTAACAGATTGGTCGTAGAGACTGGGTGGCCTGAGAATAAAAGAATTACATTATTCCACCGAGGTCTGCATGGAGAACTAAAAGACGTTCTTGCTCAAATAGTGAACCCGCCTCAACTCTGCGCAGAATACATTGACTTAGTGGTCCAACTTGATCATAGACTCCAGAATAGAAAAGCGGATCGGTCCAGATTTGAAACCCCAGTTCTGATCAAAACCCACACAAGCCCCAAGGGTACCGACGCTTCAGAGCCAATGCAAATCGGGGGAGTTAAAGGACCACTAACTCAGAAAGAATGAGAAAGAAGAAGACAAAAACAATTATGTCTTTACTGTGGAGCTTCTGGAAACTTCCTGCGGGATTACCCGGTAAAACCACCTAAGAAGGTGGTTGGAGCCACAGACAGTAATCTTCCAGAACCTGATTCGGGAAACGACCAAGCCCGACAAGCGTAGAGGTCCTCTTGCCGAGCGTGAAGACAGACTCTTTGACCTCGCATTTCATCATGCCTATGGTCCTCATAGATCCAAAACAGCCTCAACGGTTGCACGGAATAAAAGCCTACCTCGACAGTGGGGCTATTGGAAATTATGTTGACCTTGAATTGGCTTCCAGGATTGGTCTCCCTCTCTGTCCAAAAACCACCAAGGTTGTCATTACCACGGTTGATGGAACCGAAATTGCCTCCGGGCCGGTAACACACTCTACCACGGAAATGACACTGGTTGGCCAAGATGGCCATCGGGAAACCATAGTGTTTGACGTAATCAAGGCTCCACAATTTCAGGTAATCTTAGGGATCCCTTGGTTAGAAACACATAATCCTCGAATTGACTGGCGAGCAAAGAGCATAACCTTCCCTGATTGTGCACAAAAGTGTTATCTAGGAAATCCACAGATGGGTCTAGCCTCAGTAACCTCCACAACAGTACCATTACCTTTTGAGTATCAAGACTTTCAAGACGTCTTCCAAAAGGAACAGGCCAACACCTTACCTCCTCACCGGCCATATGATTGTCAGATCGACCTGGTACCCAATGCTCAACCGCCTTGTAGTAGAATCTATGCCCTTACTGAACCGGAGAACCTTCATTTGCAACAGTATTTGGATCAGTACCTTGCCAATGGTTTTATTCGACTGTCAATGTCACCTGCTTCCTCAGCTCTATTCTTCGTACCGAAAAAAGAAGGCGACCTTAGAACTTGCATTGACTACCGTGCCTTAAATCAGATAACGGTCAAGAATCGTTATCCTCTGCCCTTGATCCCTGAGCTCCTTGACCAGGTAAAAGATGCTTGTATCTATACTAAGTTAGATTTAAGGGGAGCTTACCACCTGGTGCGCGTCAGAGAAGGCGACGAATGGAAAACTGCCTTCCGCACCAAATATGGACTCTTTGAGTACCAGGTAATGCCTTTCGGGTTGTGCAACGCACCTGCTGCCTTTCAATATTTTATGAATGACGTTTTTCGAGAACTCATCGATGTTTGTGTCATTGTATATATTGACGACATCCTGGTGTACTCCTCCTCGGAATCCGATCACCGAAAACATGTTAGAACTGTCTTGGAGAAACTGCGCCAGCACAAACTGTTTGCAAAACTTGAAAAATGCCTTTTTCATGTTACGGAAGTTGAGTTTCTCGGATTCGTCCTAACACCTAAAGGAGTCCGAATGGACTCACGGAAAGTGGATGCGATCCTCAAATGGCCGTCTCCTAGTTCTGTGAAAGGAGTTCAAAGTATGCTAGGTTTTGCCAATTTTTACAGAAGGTTTATCCCGGAATTTTCTCGAGTGGTTCAACCCATCACGGCGCTCCTACGAAAAAACAGACGCTTCGAGTGGTCTAAGGAGGCAGAACAAGCCTTTCAGGAACTAAAAACCAAATTCACCTCCGCACCTGTGTTAAAACATCCTCGTCCGGATCTCCCTTACGTTGTGGAAACCGACGCTTCTAGTTTAGCCATGGGGGCTGTCCTTTCTCAAAGGAATCCAGTTTCAAATCAACTACATCCCGTAGCCTTTTGGTCCAGGAAATTCTTGGCTCCTGAAGTGAACTACGGAATCACAGACAAGGAACTGTTGGCTATTAAGTCAGCTTTCAAAGCTTGGCGTCACTACCTGCTCGGCGCAAGACACACCGTTACAGTGATTACAGATCACAGGAACTTGCAATACTTGAAAACGGCCAAAGCTCAATCTTCTCGTCAACTCCGTTGGGCTCTGTTCTTTGCAGAATTTGACTTTATAATCACATATCGCCCGGGTTGCAAGAATGGCAAGGCAGACGCTCTATCTCGAATTGGAATGGGTGACATTGCCTCAAGTCTAGAGCCAGTTCCGATTATTCCCGAATAGAGGATTTTGGGTGTAATCTCTTCCCAAACTATTGAGGATGTTCAACGTAGAGTTAAATTGCTTTTCAACGCTACAGCTTTACAAGAATGGAGCCAGAAAGGCTCAAACTGTTCCATTAATAATGATTTACCCTATTTCCAAGGGCGGTTATTTCTGCCTCACAAGGAATTGCAAGAACTCGTTATAGCACATTATCATGATACACTAATGGAAGGACACCCGGGCATCGCTAAAACAGAGGAAAAGATCAAACGGCATTTCTGGTGGCCATCCTGGCGAAAGGATATTAAATCCTTTGTGATGACCTGCGGAGTGTGCGCCCAAAATAAAAGTCCGAAGCAAAAACCAGCCGGTCCTTTACGGCCCCTGGACATCCCTCCGGCACCGTGGCACACCTTATCGATGGACTTTATAACTGACCTGCCTCCTAGTCATGGGCATAATACTATCCTGGTGATTGTAGACCTCTTCTCCAAGATGGCTCATTTTATCCCATTGAAGGGGTTGCCTTCAGCCCCCACCTTAGCAAAGGAATTTCTTGAAAATGTTGTTCGTTTACATGGCTTCCCATCCATATTGGTTTCTGATCAGGGAAGTCAATTTATTTCTCATTTCTGGAAAAGGTGTTGCCAAATGGCCCAAGTTGATGTGCGATTATCCACCAGCCACCAGCCTCAAACCGATGGTCAAACCGAAAGAACAAACCAGACCCTGGAACAGTATCTGCGGTGTACGTTACCTCAATCTGAGGGTAATTGGAAGGACATTCTATGGATTTGCCGAGTACACGTACAACAATTCTGTGCATTCTGGAACGGGTCAGACTCCTTTCTATACCCTATTCGGCCATCATCCCAGGACTTCGGACCTTGAATCCCCTCAAAGCCTTGAAATGCCCGCCATGGATCATTTACATGCCACAATAACCCAAGCCTTCAAGGAAGCAAAGACTCATTTACAACAAGCCAAAGAAAGGTACAAGGAAAATGCTGATTTACATCGAAGTAAGTACCTCCTTACAAAGTAGGAGACCAAGTGTGGCTTGCAACTAGACATTTACCGCTTAAAGGTCCACAAACTTTTAACCCAAGATATATAGGGCCTTATCCAATCAAAGCTATCATTAACCCGGTAGCCTTCAAACTCGATCTGCCACCTAATATGCAAATCCATCCCGTTTTTCACGTATCACTGTTGAAACCAGTACCACCTGGAACCAGGTTATGCAAACCACCAGAACCAATTCGAAGTTAAGGACATATTGGATTCTAAGATGTCCAAGTCAAAACTCTTTTATCTGATTGATTGGAAAGGATATGGACCTCAGGAAAGATCTTGGGAACCAAGTGAGAATGTACATGCACCTCGACTAATACGGAATTTTCACCGGAAGTTCCCAAATAAACCGAGACTTCCAGGTTGGACACCCTTGGGAGGGGCCTTGGGGGGAGGTACTGTCATGATGCCTGCCTCCAAGGAGCCAAACCAGGCCCGGCACCCTCAGAGACAGACACCATGCATTCAAGGGAAGTCCCAGCAGCCCCAGATGGGGGCCCTTTGGACTCAGTCCTGGCGCCGTTGGCGTCAGGCTCATAGGGGACATCAGTCCTGGCGCCATCAGTGCCAGGCTCATACAGAAGTAGGTTGGGAGTAGTGCTTGGTGTAAACTTACCTGTGCAGACCATGCTGCAACTTCCAAGACTGGAAGGAACTATTTTTCTAGGGACTACTTGATCTCTAGGGTGGAGGAATACATATTTCTGGGGGAAGAATACATACCTGGAACTACTTGAAAGTCTATTTAAGCCACACCCAAGCAGCAGACCACGCTTCGCGTTGTTCTGCACTTAACAGCTGGACGCTCACCGTGCCTGCTCCTGCCTTGGTCCTCCATCACGCCTGCCAGCATCCTGGAAACACCTAAAGAAGAAAAGGGAAGAGAACAGGTGAAAACAAGAACCTTACCTGATACATCTGCACTCTGGATTCTGCACGCCGATGATCCTGCAAAGAAGGCAAACATTTTAAACGCGCATCGCGTCGCGCGCAGCACGCTGCATTTCACTCACCTGCACGTGGCATTTTCGAGTCCTGCGACGTCCATCCGTAGCTTCCACCGCCATCCAGCACCTATTGGAAGGAAGGAGAAAGAGAGGTGAGAAGGGAAACACGAATCTAAGTAGAACTTACCTGTGGTTCAATTCCCTCTCCGCCTTCGGGTTTGTGCCATACCTTCGGCATCTCAGCACCCCGGCCCCTAAGGGGAAAAGAAACAGACATTGTATTAGTGAGAGCATGTGAGAACATTAGCAGTACACTCACTCAAGACTTACCCATTTGCAAGAGAGACACAGCAGCTCTTTTCGGGTCGGCGCCTTACCTCCGGCATTGCCGTACCCCGGCCCCTATGGGGAAAAAGACATTGGACATTAAAGGAGATACTTAAAACTGCAAAGGAATCTCTCATCAGAATTCTTACCAGAATTTGGCTTCACCCAAATCGCCTGCAGCCCGGAATCTTCTCCAGCACCTGCGAAAGCAAAGAACAGATGAGTGAATATAAACCCAAACTTGCCATAAACATTTGCGGTACGACGGGAATGGACAAACTAGTTTAAACTCATCAATCCAGTGAAGTAACTGGAATCACAACGCGCCCCTGCATCAGAAGCAGGATGGAGAGCTCGTCATTTTGGTCCCTAAGGTGAGTCTTCGCAGGGAATCCCAAAAGGGTTTCACGGAGGGAGAGAAGGGAAGTGGGAGGTCGGAACATCACCCACAGACTATTAACCCTTCCTTTTCACACACAGTGGGATATTCCTCCGAGCCAGAAAAGCCAGGTTGGGGAATCCAGTCTAGTCCATCTTCCGGGTCTTACGCATCTCTGCAGAAGAGGTCACAGCAGTCCCAGCCACGCCCGCGCCTCTGTGGGAGCCAGGTGAGCGTTACAACGGGTACGGGTATGAACCCGATTGTACTCCTCTTTGTGCCTGTTACGCGGGTTCCGCACATGGGTAAGTAGCCACAGCTTCAAGGGATAGTCTCCATCACCTGCATGGGAGCACAATGAGGTATGTGTGAGTCAATCAGAGCTGACACCTTTAGGATTCACGGCCATGGCCACAGCTATTTGGTGTAAACATGCACATGTCCCTGTATGTAAGCACAAATATTTGATGCATTGTGTACTGCAATATGGCCTACTTATGCGTCTTGCATTTTGTCATTGATGTATGGCATTGGTCTTATGTATGGCATTGATGTGTCATTTTCGGGTTGGGATGTTCAGGTCATAAGTGTTTAGCTCTGGGTGCATTGTCCACTCACTGCCCATTCCCACCCATTCCCACCCAGGTGGAGTATGCATCCCCCCATTCCCACCCAGGTGGTGTATGCATCCCCCCACCTCACAACCCTGATGCACTGCCAGGGGCCAGTCAGGCAACTCACCAGGCAGCTAGGCACGTCGTCTAGCATGCCGTTCCATGTAGCGGGGTAGCGTGGAGTTACGCAGCACCATGGCATCATGTGTAGATCAGGGATATCGGGCGCAACAATGTGTGATGATCTTGTTGGAGTCACATACCATCTGCACATTGATGGAGTGGTATTGCTTGCGATTGCGGTACACCACCTCATTGGCATGAGGGGGCACCAATTCTACATGGGTGCAGTTGAGGGCACCAACACAATTGGGCATGCCTACCAGTGCATGGAAGCCTACTTTGGTGTCGGCAAGCTCCTGGCCAGTCCGTGGTAGGGATATGTGGATGCTTGCATGCTTCAGGAGGGCATCAAGCACTTGAGTCAGCATGCGAGACAAGAGTGGTTGTGATATGCCATGCAGCTGGCCCTGTGTGCAGGTAGGTGCCTGTGGCCAGGAAGTGGAGCACAGAGACCACCTTTAGTAGAGGGGGGATGTCAGTGCGGATTTCTATCAGGCTGACGTTGTCGTTGTATATCATGTCCACTATGGTGGTGATGGTGTCCTGGTCCAACCGGTACAGGGTGTGGGTATGCTCTGGGGTTAGATTGAATGGACTGTGTCTGATGCGAGGGATTGGTGGCTGCCTACGTGGTACCACTGGCTGCACTGGTGGAACTTGCTGGGCCTGTCTCACCCTCCTTCTCCTCCTGCGTCTCCTCTGTGCTGCCTGTTGTTGTAGCTGTAGTTGTTGTTGTTGCTGTTGCTGTTGTTGTAGCAGTACAGGCATGTCCTCCAGCCCCATGATTGCAAGAGCTAGAGGGATCATTTTGGTGTAGGAAGGGGTGTGTGGGTGTACTCCTTTTGTACTGGGACAGGATCGATTAACTCCACCTGTGGTGATTGTGTGCACCTGTGGCAGTTGCCTGCACTGCAGGTTGCTATTTGCGGGTGGTCCGCGATGCCGGTATTGGCACCGTCGTGCAGGCCCTAATTACCGCCATCGGGAAGTCGGTAAGTGCATGCCTGCGTAACTTGTGATGTACTCCTGTTAGCGGCATCCTGGTATTGGCGCCGTGAAGGGGCGCGGGCACGCACGCATGCCGGTAAGAAGGGGCACGGAATGGGCGGTGGCGGTATTGGCGGGTTGTCGCCTCGGAATGGCCCGGACCCGTTAACGATGCCGGTAATGCCATTCTACCTTCCTTTTTTCATTACCTCCCTACTTGTAATGAGGCCCTAAGTCTTTTGGCAAATCTATGTCTATACCGGCTCGAAACACACTGTGAAGAGCGTGTTAGTTTTGAATGCTAACAAAACACATCCTGTGATTTCTATAGGGGAATTCATTGATTTACTGTAATTAAATATGCTAAGGATCTACACAGACAAACAGGATATTTTGCTATGGGGAAATAACTAAACCAATGCTTGGAAATGCAAAGCCTACACAATCTATGGCTTTGGGGATAGTTTTACTTACAGGAGAGACCTTGTAATGAGCATCAGGCAACAGCAGGGCACCTATGGGACAGCAAGGGTGTCAGTCCAGGATAGTTCCCCCTGGCTCCTCCAAGGGGTCCCAGTCAGCTTCTATGTCTCCTGGTCCCTGTATCCAGTGCAGGATTTGGGCCTAGCTGCTTGGGTGTTTCTCCCAAGAGTTCAGCAGCAGGTTACCTCCCAGAATAAGTGAAACATGCCTAGTTCTAATGCAAACTGGTTTACCTATAGGGCAAATGACATCACAAACTTGTCATGATTCTCACGAAAGGGATTGGTTGGTTTTCTCTACCCACCTCCCACCTGTGTGCTAATAGGACAAGGAGAGGAGGGGTGTGACTTAGGAAACCTGTGGGAGGAGAAAGCTTTGTCATCCCAAACTGACATGTGGGCTGAGCCTGTTTAGACTCTGAAAATTTACCAACATGGAAAGTACCCTAATTTTTCAAATCTTTACATGTATGGATATATTTTTAAGAACTACATTTTAAGGCAAATCAGATAATGCTAATCTGAAGTCAGCACACCCTTCCTATGCAGAGATACATTTTTTGCTCACTTACTCAGGAGCTGTATCAGTGAATAATATGCCACTTCATAGTTCCCATGTTAATTTTATCCTTCACCCTCACAGCAACTTTCAAATCTCCCGGAATCAAGGGTAGGCCCAAATCAAATTTTTATGAATAACTTCCGTTTTATTAGTCACACCGAAATCTTGTTGCCATGGTTCAAAGGGGGTTACTGTCTCCTTTAATAAAAGTCTGGAAAGATTGTTGTGGTATAAACGCTGCCCTTTTTATATAATAATAATATGTATTTTTCCATTAACTAAACTCCAGTCTTTTCTTTATTCGCTTTAAGTTTTATTTCCCCTTAAGTATGTGATCAGCCAGAGGCTGGCTCATGTTTATCTTCGCCTCTCCCTTCAAGGCCTGTAATGGCTCTGGTTGCAACTCTAATAGACATTGTATTGGAATTGTGATCTCAAGGTCACTTCTGCTGAAAGAAATGGCATGGCCTTATCTGTTTCCACCGTGGTTTAAATCCAGGCAGTGTATTTTTTCCATATTTTTAAGCAAGGGCCCTTATTGATGGTTGACAACCAGACCTCCCTCTCCAGGACCAGCAGAGGAAAGGTATTGGAGGTTAAGTTTCATCTTTAGGAGAAATGACCGGCTGCATGTAAAATTCTGCAATAAATGGCTTTTAAATCCACACACAATGCATTTGACCTGACATTTCATAAGGCGCATGGGCCTTATATCCATGTGTAATGTACTTCTTTAATCTCAAAGTTGCAAAATACATGAGTATCACTTCTGGATTGTCCATATGTATAGGGCAGTTATATGAGAAAACCTTGATCAAACTCTTGAAAGTCTAGTGGGCACTTCTCTCTGCATAGTGTTATTTGGATGAGGAAACACAAAAAGGTAGTTCTTTTATTTTTTCTAAATGCAAGAAGCTTGGCTTCAATTGAGATTTCTGGATTACAGTCTCATGTTGCATAAAGATATTGTACACACTGCTATCTGTCTCTTTAAGTAAAAGTGCAGCTCTCCATGGATTTACTAAAACAGCATTGTCAGCCACGTCTTTCTCTTCCTTGCTGAAATGCAATTCGCATATCATGGCACTTTTGATATTTAAGCCCACTTTCTTTTCTTTGAGATTTAGGCCTGTTTTTGGTTCAATAGGCCTCATGTCTGACATCACCATTTCTGTGCTGGCCTTATACTTCAATGGGAATTCACACATCACTCTGGCCTCTTTATTCCTGACATTCAGGGGCTATATTTCACCCACATGCCTGTGGGCAACTATTTATTTTCTCAACAGATGTATCGGTTTATCAAACTCCCAGATAAATTGCCGAATGTTAGCAGGCTTGCATTCCGTACACAGTTGATCCTCCCTCATATTTAAAACTGATCTAGTGAGTTTATTATTCAGTTTTGTTCCACCCGCTCGAAATAGGGTGTTACGATTGCCATTCTCATTTACCTCCAATTCCTGTTTAAAAGGGTTCCATCCTTTATGTCATCAAAGAGAATATTGGCAGGGACTTTATTATGGTCACTTACAGTCGCCAACAAGCTCTCCATAGAGGAACACTGATTAAACATATCCCTAGACAGTACTATGTAATCTATGACAATATATGCCATCCCATTTCTCCATTTTCGAGCCAAGTGTAAATCCTCTGTGATGTTCCCATTTCCAACCAATCGGTCCCACTCCTTAAAGAATGACCTCCACAAATTCCCCATCTCACGTGCAATTCGACTTTTGACCTTCGGGTTTGGAGTATCGGCACAATAACAGTTCAGATCTCCTGGGCATACTCGATTTCTCCTCTGACTTTTATTCTTGCCTTATATCACTTACAAGCACCCTAGTGGTAAGGTCACCTTCACTACTCTAACGTACCATCTGAAGTTGTGCCACTGCTCGTGCAGTCTTGTTATCACTGAACCTTGTCCCGCTAGCTTCAAGCCCGCACTTGCTAATGATCGCAGGAGCTCCTATTTCACCCTGCCCTCCGGGTTGAGGTCTACAATCCTTGCTGTACATTTCTTTGTCAAGCTTACTGTGTGACGCTCTTGCTCTGACAGCTGCTCCTCGCCATTTATCTAAACTGAACACTGTTGACCTGCTGTCTCGCTAACATGCAGTTCATTCCATTTGGCTTACTGTGCCTGATTGTTTAGCCATTTGTTCTTAGTATTATCTGATGCACTTGTAATTTTTTTGGCCATTGTTGTGCCGCATAGCCGCTTGTTCCGCCGCTCAACTGTTTACGGCAATTTTGCTTGCCCACTGTCTGTCTAGTTAGCCACTTGTCTTTGGCATTAACTGGCGTACTTGCACATGTTCAGACTGTTGTTGTGCCGCCTAGCGGTTTGCTCCGCTGTACAACTGCAAACTGTAACAATGCTTGCTCTCTTTCTGCACGCACAGCTGTTGTCCCCTCACCTAATGTGGTGGTTTTTCACTTGTGATGCTTGAATGAATGCTCATTGTTCCACTAGCATATATAACGATTGGGCCTGTACTCTGCCTAGTCCATTAGTCTGCCTGTAGCCACATCGAGTTGCGCCCTCGCAGCCCGTTGAACTATCATTGGGTCATGTGAGTTATTACCACTCATTTAGCCTACTGATGCTGCTAAGAATCCACCTATTGTGATTAGCCTTTATTTTACTGTGCAGTGTTCTTACAACATTACACTTCACACTGAGTAAGCACTGTTCCCTACTGTGATCACCCTTTTCTGTACCACACGCTCACTAACGCCTATATAGGACCATAGCCTGTGTTACCCATCCACTGGGATATATGGTTACCTTACGGAAAGTAACTCTTAACTATGGCTACCCTCCTACCATTATTTCATACCATATCTCCTACTAGGTTCCGACCTTCCCTTCAGCCTCACACATCACTGCCTTGCCAGAACCTAGTATCAAATAACAATGCCCACTGCCCTTTTACTCCTGCTGAATGGATCTATCTTTTTGCATCCCCACCCCTACCCAAGCTACCGTGCCCACTTAGCCTTAGGAATGCAAGACTGGGATCTTGTCTCTACCGTTATAAGTTAACAAACAGGCCCACTGTATCGCCTACCACTAGCAATCCTATTAGCACTCGGACCACTACTAACCTAAACGAGTCTAACCATTCTAACAAAAACACCTGTCCACCTGCAATTAGAACTTCAGCACTCGCAGCACCAGATGTAAACACACCAATCATCAAAGGAGCAATCATTAGTGCAAGATCTCTGATAACTCACGCCCTTGAAATCTCTGATCATCTCATCTCAACCAACCAATTTGACTTCTTGACGATAACTGAAACCTGGTTACACCCTGCTGCAGTACCAGCACTGTCCTTAGCTCTCCCAGACAACTATACCATCATCAGAGCAGACAGAGCCACCGGCAAAGGTGGGGGGAGTGGCGGTCCTAGCCAAAACCCATCTGGGCCTCAGAAAGTTCTCAAAAGAATGCTTCCCTTCAGATGAGCTTTTATCGGTTAAACTCCCTTTGTCGGCCGACCGCACTCTCTTACTATCTCATTTACCGACCCCCCATCCAATCTCATCATTTGAGGAAGACATCACCTTCCTACTTACACGAACTACCAAACTTTGCTTGCAAATTGTTCTGTTGGGAGACCTTAATCTAGGCCTTCACGACGTGAATGACACCAATGCCACAGTCATAGAGAACTCTGTCTCACAACTTGGCTTCAAACACTGCATTAACGATCCCACGTATAGCAAGGGCAGAGCCTTGGATTGGCTGGCAGACCTAAATTGCATCACCACAATCCTCAACAACGTGCCGTGTGCCTGGTCAGACCACCATTGCATTACCTTCACAATACAGGATAGCGTCTGCCCTAAAGGAAATGCCTCCATTGCCCCACAGATCCTGTCCAGAAACAATTGTGACATTACCGTGGACAACTTATTACCTCTACTACAGTCTATCACCAATCCATCCAAAAACTTTGATAAGGGCCCGTCTACACTTTTTGACCTGTATAACCATAGCCTACTCCAAGCTCTAAATAAATTTACCCTGCTAAAAACAAGAGAGGCTAAATCAATATCCCACATTAACAAATGGTTCACTACAGACCTAAAAAATCTTGTAGCACCAAAAAAACTACTGAAGCCTCTTAGAAAAAAACACCATCTATCCCAAACAAGGAAAAGTTTACTACTGCTGCTACCACCTATAAAGCAGCCATTCTCAATACCAAAAGAGAGACTTATAATGTCAGAATTCAAAATGCTAAATCAGGAACTAACGAGATTTTCACTATGCTGAGGGAATTGGAGACACCGACACCTCCCATAGAAGCATGCATCAAAGATGCCGCTTGGTTTGCCAATATCCAAAAAGCTTTATTAGACAAAATAGCATTGCTGCAGTCTAAAATAGAAACAAAAAAGAGAAGCCTGTCTCTGAGTACCAACTTAAGTAAACCTCCAGCCCCTCAGCCTTCACAGTGTCACCCTTTTCATTTCTCTCCAGTCACCACTAAAGAAGTAGAAGTTATCACCGCTGATCTAAAACCTTCAAGATGCCAGGGTGACACCTGACCAGCCACGACTCTTAAGGAAGGACAAAGGTATTAGCACCGTTCATCACCGCCCTGATTAATTCATCTTTTGAAACCTGCTCAGTCCCTAACAATCTTAAAGAGGCCTGGGTTATGCTTCTCAAAAAAACAAATCTAGATCCAAACATACCCACTAATTACAGACCTATTATGACAGTTCCATTCCTCTAAAAAATACTTGATATAGTGGCCTATCTTCAAATACAAAAACACTTAGAGCACAACAACTTCTTAGGCCTGTGCCAATCCGGCTTTAGACCAAGGCATGGCACTGAAACAGCCCTGCTTGATCTAAATATTCAAATGGACGAGGCCAAAGATAAAGGTAACCTCGCCATCCTCCTACTGCTGCACCTCTCAGCAGCGTTTGATCTCGTTGACCACCAGATCCTTACTCAACACCTGACCACATCTGACTTGTTCTCCCCATACGCTACTAGTTGGATTCAATCCTTTCTATCGAACAGAACAAGGAGGGTCTTTGCACCCACAGCTTCTGCCGGTACAATACCTATCTCTTTCGGAGTCCCACAGGGCTCATGTGTCTCGCCCACTCTTTACAATATATTCACAAAGCTCCTCTTTGACCACCTTAACAGCTTGGGTGTCAACTACACTAATTATGCAGCTGACACCCAAGTCCTCATCACTTTCACTGGCTGCTATGACAAAGACTCTAAAATGCTCAATGAAATCTATCTTCATATCCAGGCATGGACGGCTGCCCATAGCCTTTGTTTAAACGATGACCAGACTGAGCTACTTATCATAGGTTCTCAAGCTCGACTAAACAAACAAGACACACGCTACAATTCATTCAACATCGATGGGAACATCATCAAAGTCACCAGTGAGGTCAAAACGCTAGGTGTCTATTCAGATTCCACCCTTTCCCTCACAAGGCAAGTTCATGCCACTGCTTCTGCTACAGCATATACTGATAAATTGATTAATGCCTGCAAACCCTATCTATCTAACAATAGTTGCATCACTCTCGCCATGGCTTTGATCTTATCTAAGCTTGACTACTGTAACACTTTATTCATAGGCTCCACCAAACGAAACCTGAATAAATTACAAGTGCTACAGAATAATGCTCTCAGATCAGCCTTAAATATCCCACGATCCGACCACATCTCTGCCATAAAACGGTATACACACTGGCTCCAGTGCAAGATACAATATCTCTACGTACGCTAGTAGTCACCCACAAATGCCTATCTAACACCAAATATCTGGCTGACAAATTCTCCAGGAACCATTCCACCAGACCTACCAGATCCTACAATTCACACTCCCTCAACATTCCTAAATTCAAACTGCAAACCGCAGGTGGGTCCAGCTTCCCTGTGTTAGCAGCAAAGCTCTGGAACTCCCTTCCCACAGCTCTAAGGGCAGAACCATTGTTCTGGTCCTTCAGAAATAAACTAAAAGCATAGCTCCTCCCCCAGCAAAATTAAATTCAGTTCCGACTGTATTTTCCCCGGGAGCTATAGCCTACCTATAACTCATCCCTGCTCTTCGTTTACTGTGTTGATCTAACTGTATCTTTGTTTGTGTGGCCAGTGACTCGCCTGCTCTAGGGACTTTTGTCCTTCCACCTGTACGTATTCTATTACTCATTGTATATTTTTTCCATTGCCGGCATGTTGACGAGATATGTAACACGGGTCAACGGCCAATTATCATTTGTTTTCTATTATTGTATTTGTAACAACTACCTAAGTATAAGCACCCAGATACCCCAGGTTTAGGTGCGCTCTACAAATAATGAACTAAGCTAAACTATCCCACCCCCTAGGTGCTTTCAGGTAAGGCAAACACCATATGAGGTGATGGAGTGTGTAAGGGGAAAGTAATCTGCACTATTAAGCAGCACATAGAGGCACTGTAGCGCCTACATGAGATGCGCAGCACTAGAAAACACATAGCACACGATTCCATTTTGTATTAGGCCCAAACAGTAGGAGCTTGCACAGTCGCGCTATTCATGGACCCAGCTCACTAGGCCCAATTTTATTGAAACAGAATGGATCGCAGAGCCCCGTTCCCACGGAAGTTCACTTCCCACTTGGCCCTCCAGTGTTGCAAATATTTAGTATCTTCCAAAGGAATGCATCCTGCAAGAGCGTGAGACACAACTAGGCTCCGCACTATGTCCATTCATCTCCACTAAGCTGCCAGTAGGCCTCTAACCCCTGTTGGGGGAGAGGTGGTCTTCTCTGCCCCCTTACCATTCCCGCACTAGATAAATCCCACATATGCTAAAAGGGGAGGGAGACACCCCCCTCTGTCCTAACAAAGACTAACACGTAACCAAGCCTTATTGCAGCCCAAAGACTCCATCTTGTGACACACCAGACGCCATCATTTACTAGGCCTGAAAATGATCTCTAGAAATCTGTCTCTCCCCTGCCCAGTGCCTCGCACAAACAGCCCAGGCCACCAGCGCCTTCTGCCACCTCTGCACAAGTCCTGTTCTCACGGAAGTCCAGCTATTCATTGTTGCAACATTTAGCATTGCCGGGGAAGAGGAGCTCACTGCCCTGTGTGAGACCAGAGCAAGCCTCAGCCCAGGAACACATCCATCTCCAATAACTTGCCTGTGCTCCCTTGAGCCCCACCCCACCTACCCACAGTTCACTGGGCCCGTGACCAGATGGGTACTCCCACCATAGCTCTAATCCCATGCACCAGTATGTAGTCCATAGAAACAACACATGTATGTTCGTATCATGAGGCATAAGGTAGATACAAACCCCCAAGACAGGCACCTGGGTCTGGGGCACTGTGTTTATGGGTGCCTGGGTGCAGAGGGTAGAATTACCATATAACCTGTCAGTGAACTCTGAAAGCGCCCCCATTCATGTCTTTTATGCTTGCCATTTGTCCCAGGCCCTCAGATCCTGTTATTGTAGATTAGACAGTTAGGAATTTAGCACTTTGCCGACACAACCTTCACCCCACGGAGACAAGCCCAGCTGACCCACGTGCTGCGGGATCGACACCCAAGCAACAGCCAATCCAACGTGCTCACCCTGCATAAATACATAACCTACCGTTGTGTCTCACCAATTGTATTGCAGAGCTGTGTACCTATAGTGTGTCATCACTAATGACGCGATTTTGACTTATAATGTGCTGCCCATGTAATGTTTGGCAGAGTGCTCTCTGGGCAGCAGAGTTCTCTGCATGTACAACTTATCTTATATAAACGTGTTTCCCTTGCAATCCATCTCCTTGTCTCATTCCCTAGCAGGGTGTGTCCATTATTTAGTCCTTTTTGTATGGCGTGTAGGGGAGTGGGTGCCTTCACCCCCACCAAGCCAGTCTGGAGCCAGCCCCATACCACTGACCCGACCACAACACATTTGCCTTCCCCGATAAGCAAGTGACCCCCCTGTTCCAACATAAAGCAAGGGTCGCAGAAGATCTAAGCAATGCTGCCTATATTTCTTGAAGCATGAAAACACATCTCTTGTAACATGAGGTACAGGGAGGGATAAATTAAAGATCAAAACCCTGGGTGGAGACCTTGAGTGCGAGAACTGCACTATCAATGAAGCCCTGAATGTGTGGGTCAGCGTGACTGCATTTTATCCTCCCTTCCCCCTGGCACCATTTCCTGTGCCTCCCAGGTGCATGCCACAATGATATAGTAACCAGGCTTAGCATGTTTAGTTTAGAAAGAAACATTGTAGCATATGTGTGCCCTGACCTTCACCGTGAGGATAAGCCCAGCTGACCCACGTGGATCCTGATCGCCAGGAAAGAACCAACCAATTGTAGCCTGGCATCCCCTATGGAGCAGGCCAATGTGTAGGGTGCCACCAATCAGTGGAACATGTTAGTACTGTATGTAATGACGTTTTCTGGGCTTTTAAGCCCTTGTTTGTATCAGGACGAGTCAGAGCGCTCTCGAGCAGCAGAGTCCATTGCTGATATTTGTATTCTGTACAATTAACCTTGCTATCCTTGCAATGCTATCTCCTGGCCTGTTTCCCTAGTGGGTTGTCTTTATTATGAACTGTGCGTAAAAAGGGAGTTGCCTTAATTTGGTGACCCTTGCGACTTGATTCCATAGTCCCCGTACTTGCAGAGGTATCCAGATGGCCTCTCCAGAGGGGCCGTGCCCACCTACAGTGACCTTCCCCAGAACGCATATACTGGGTGGCCCTTGCGGGTGCCATCTTTGCAGAATTTCCGCCTGCTTGTTGAAGCAGGGTACAGCTCCAGGGAGAGGCCCAGACCTTTTGTGGATCCCCCGCGAACCGAGGCTTTCGGGAGAACGTGAACACATGAGTATAGCCTGCCAGAGATAACAAAGTAGGGTTGGGGGTTCAGAGCAGTGTGAAACAGATGAACATGCAGTGAATGAAAGGGAAACTGTATTGTGGGTTGCAGATTGTGGGGTTTTTTATGGCCATTTCTTTTAATTTATTTTTTAAGGCATATTAAGGATAAGGAAAAGGGAATACGGGAGCCTTCACCAGAAAGGGGAGAGTGTGGCGCCACGTTGCACTTTCCCGACCAGTGCGAGAGATAAATACAAGAAGAAATATAGAAGCTCTGTATAATTAGAGAGCTCGGGAAGAGTAGTGGTTGTTATTTTAGCTTGTTATTTTAGTTTATTTTGTTGGTCTATTTTAACATGTAAGCAGGGGGCCCATGACCGGCGTGGGTGACGTGTGCAAGCACATCAGGGGAGCGTGTAAGGTGTGAATGAAGAAGCTCTATTGGGGAACATGGGAGGAGTAAAAAAAGAAAATTGATGTTTTTTTTTGTTATGAAACTCTTGACAGTATTGACTGATAGTAGAGACACAAATGTATATGTTTTAATTTATATTGGATGCATCCCTAGTTTAACTATGGTACAGCTATATAAGCATAGCCCCGACACAAGATACTCACCAGACAAGACCATGGGGACGGACACACCCCTAGACCATATATGTAAAGCCCTGCTCCTATACTGTGAGAAAATCAGAAAGTATCACAATCTATGGGTGAGTCTAATGGGGAGAGAATGCCCCACTCCTGCCTGAACGGGGATCTTTTGACAGATGTGCCCTGGATCATATGTCATCCTACTTGACCGCAAAATATAAGTGGAGACAATTACAGAATAGAAGGGAAATATTGGACCTCTGGAGAATGTTCCAAGAAACAGAGATCACGACTAGAGGGGGAATGACACCTGACAGTGACAAGAAGATGAGTACAGAGGAAGGTGGGGGAAAAGGAGAGACAAAAAAGGAATATACCCGCTAGCCACCCAGCCGGCAGAAGGGTACACCAACCCAACATGTGTCAGGGGCACATAGTGGCCGCCCCAAGTACGACCCCATCCACCCACGCCATACGTCGCACCGGCCGAGGGGTCGACCCACAAAGGGGTAAGAGCGAGAGACCTAGAAGTAGGTGCAACGAAGTTAAGGGCAGCCTGGGAAGCTGCAAGGGTGGCAGAGGTTCCAATGATGCCCGCAAGGACGCCGCCCCAGCCACCAGGGGACAAATGGAAGTCAGACGGCTTCCTGTTCAGAATAGACAGCGCACCTATAAGAGCAGTTCACATAGAATGGGACGGGGAAACTGATAGCTTGGGGTATGACAATGTGGGTTCCCAGAGGGGGGACTAGGAGTACTGGAGTGACTTTGATGACACAGAAGAAGATATAGAGGGAGGGACAGCGCAAGCGCCCCTGACTACACCGAGAGTAGAGAGCCTATGGGGCAGAAGATTATGGGAGAGGTTTGGTAGGATAGCATTGGCACAGAAGAAAGGAAATGCAAGTAAGGGAGGGAAAGGAAAGGCGAAGCTGCAAATGCCCTTAATACACAAGGACGCAGGGTGACCTCATTATGTCCCTTGGGCACAAAGGGGCAAATTAACTCTCCTTAAAGCCCTCCCACAACTCACAGCAGGGGCTGGGAAATTGATTTATGCATTTGGGAAAAACATAGCAGGGGTACCCCTAGCCATAGGGGACATTAAGAGCTTGTTAGTAGCAGCAGTGGGAGATCAGGCAGAGACGGTGTGGATTAAAGCTAGGTACCTGGGAGTGACGCTGAGTAACGATGCCCATGATGGAGCATCATTCAAGAGGATTAGAGCATGAGTATGGGATGCACTGCAACGCACTTTCAAAGACACCCCAGATTTACAATCATTAATGCAATGCACAATGGGGGATGAAGAAGATGCTGTGCAATATATTCTCAGGGTTCAAGAGATGTGTAGAGCGAAAACGGGCAGCGCCTGGGATCAATCAACATCTTTGTTCTATTTTATTGTAAAAAGAGGGCTACCCAAGAAAGTGCAGAAAGCTCATGATAATGTAGCCGGGGTGGAAGCAAAGGGAGGGCCCTAAATTCAAGTATCATAGTACACCATTGTAGGAGGATCAAAGAGCAAGGAAAAGAAACTGTTCAGAGGAGGCAGCCAGAGGAAGCAAAACCAGCCCAAAATAAACTAGTGAAGGTAGCAGCAGTATTAACAGTGCCGCCCCAGAGCAGACAGGAGAGGAGGGGTGTGTCTCCATTGAGACCCAGGCTAGGATGACAGCAGTTTGGGCTGATGATGGACAAGGACATTGGGGAGGAAACCAGTATTTTCTAGGACCCCAGTGGCGAGGAGGGTAACAACGAGGTCGAGGTGGGTCCCGAGGTTCAAGGGGAAGGGGGTTTGGAGGACAAGGGCGAAAGGGTTGTGATCCCGGACAGTGCTGGTCGTGCGGGAGGTTGGGAAATTTTTAAAGAGAATGTTGCAGCAGACAGTGAGGGAATTATAACTACAACCAACAAACTTTTTTTTTTTTAAATATTTTTTTATTTTATTCAAACCAAACAACAATACAACAGAACATAAATAAACACATTAAACTACATAAACACTGCAATCCCCATCCCTCCCCTCTATGAGCCTGTATGGTTTTTGCATTCAGTATCCGCTCCGTGCGGCAGGGTATCGCCGTCCTCGGATTCAACAGGAGCCGGCACTGCTCCAAACAATTCAGCTATCAGTAATTTCCATGCCGTGAGGGAGCCCATTTCTTCATCCTCCCCCGCATTACTAGCATCTTGCCACACCACTGTTTCAGCCTCCGCCCATTTTTGTAGGTCCCTCCACCAGACCTCCACCCGTGGCTTATGACACTCCTTCCATCCCATGGCGATCCTACGTTTCGCAAGCACATATGCCAAATCTCTCAGTTTCTCAACATGTTTGAGTTTTCGCGCTCTGGGATACCCCCCCCCCCAGCAAGCAGGCCCAGGCCGAATCTACTTTGAGCGTGACACCCTTTCCTGCTAGTTTCTGCGCCACTTCACCCCAGTAGCTTGCGATTACTGGGCACGCCCAGAACATGTGTTTCATGTCAGCATTCTCCTCGTCACACTTAGGGCACGCCTGGCGTCCAGTGTTCCGAAACTTGGATATTCTCAGGGGGGTCATGTACGCCCTATGTGTTATATATAGCTGTATCTGTTTGAACCTGGCATTTCTCGACACCTTCTTGTGATATCCCAACGCACGTTCCCACAGTCCGTCTGCCATCGGGGCCCCCATCTCTGTTTCCCATTCCAATCTCAAGTGCACTAGGTCATTCCCGACCTTAGTCATCAACATCTCATACAATCTAGAGACCTCATGTCCGCCCTCCGATGTGTCATATATTATCTCAACCGTTGCATCCGGTTCATCCGCCAGGATAGTTTCAGGCCACCTACTCCGGATCTCCTGCACTACCCTATGATAAGTGACATATTGGCCTCTATGCAATCCCGACACCTCCTCAAGTTCTTCGAACTCCATAATGGTCCCATTCTGCCAAATGTCTCCCATGGTGACCTGCCCCACTGACTCCCAGTATGTCCTGATGATCGCCCTCAGCTGCCTGTCTCCCCTCGCCAGTGCGACCAGTGGTATCTGCGGAACACACGGCAATGGGTCCCCCATCATCCGACAGGCTCGGCGCCACATGTTCCACCCCAAGGCCAGCATTCTAGGACGCTCCCTCATGTTTGCGCTGGCCACCCAGATCATGTCCCGCAGATAAAAGGGGGTGCAGTCCCTCCCGAGCAGCCTGTGTTCAGGGGTCTCATCATCGGAGAGCCACCTGGCCACATAATGCAGTTGCGCTGCCACATAGTAGGCTTCAAAATTCGGCAGTTTAATACCGCCTTTCTCGTAGAAGTTCTGCAGCTTCCATAATGCAACTCTGTTCCGGGTACCGTGCCACAGGAATTCCCTGCACATGCTTGCAGCTTTACAAAAAACTTCTTGGGTATCATGTATGGGATGTTGTTGAAGTAATGCAAAAGCCTAGGTAGGACCACCATTTTGAGCATAGCACCCCGGCCCATCATCGCTAATGGCAATCTCTCCCAGAACCTCATGCATTTCTTAATCTTCTCACTGGCCAGTTCAGTATTGTGCCTATGTTCTTCCTCTATCGTGTGATACACGTCTATTCCCAGGTACCGGAAAGAGCTCGTCGCCCACGGGATCTGCAACACTGGCAACCTCTCCACAGGAGTCCCCACATAGCTACCCAGCGGAAATAGGGTAGATTTCTGGGGGTTCACCGCTATACCGGACAGCCGGGCATATCTCTCCATCACCTCCAAGACATACCGCAGATTTTCTTCCGGGTATCTCAGATATAGTAGCATATCATCTGCATACAGGGAGATAAGGTGACACTCCCCTCCCACCTCGATACCGATCGGGTCATACTGCTGCCGGAGGTAAATTGCTAGGGGTTCGAGGGCCAATATGTACAACATTGGGGACCAGGGGCACCCCTGCCTAGTGCCTCTGCCCAGCTGCCATCTTTCCGACACCACTGCACCCGTGCGGACCCTGGCCAGTGGTGCACTGTATAACATCTCGGCCCACTTAATGTAGCCTGGCCCCATTCTATACCCTCCCAGGGCCGTCAGCAACCACGGCCACTTAACAGAGTCGAACGCTTTAACCGCGTCCAATGCCACTATCGCCATTTCACCATCATCACTACACCCCCATTCGACCACCCGGTGGAGGCGTCTGTGGTTGTGAGTGATGTTCCTGTTCGGGACATAGCCCGTTTGGTCAGGGTGGATCAACTTGCCGATCACTCTCCGCATTCTGTTAGCCAGGACAGCTGTCAGGATCTTGCTGTCCTGGTTCAGCATCGACAGGGGCCTGTAGGAGCCGCAACTGTGTCCTAGTTTATTGGGCTTAGGGAGCGGTATTATAATCGCCTCCCTGAGTGACTCTGGCAACCGTCCCACCTCGAACGCTTCATTAAGCATTTCTAGCATGGGCGGGAGCACCTCCTTTCCATACACTTTATAAAATTCACTAGGGAACCCGTCTGCACCTGGAGCATTGCTGGTGGGTAACTGCCTCACAATCTCTTTCAACTCTTCCAGAGTGATCGGAGCATCCAGCTCCTCTCTCTCCTCGTCACTGACCTTAGGCAGGCCTATATATTCCAGTACCTCGTCTATCTCCTCCTGGCTGCCCCCCTCACCATCCTCATATAATGCCTTATAGTATTCCACAAATGCCCTATTTACACCTTCTTGGGTGTCCACCTCCTCGCCCTCTTCATTGATTACCAATCGAATCGGGGATCTCGGGGTTTCGCTCTTGTACAACCACGCTAGAAGTCGGCCCGTTTTGTCTCCTCCCGCATGCTGTCTCTCTATATACTTTTTATAATTTAGGTTACAGAGCCTGTCCCAGTATTCTGCGCACTTCTGTTGTAATTTGGAGACTACCTCCGTATCGATCCCATCACCTTCCAACTCTCTTTCCAGCGCAATCTCAGCTCTATGCAGATCAGCTAGGACTCCGCCCATCAGTCCCTTTGACTTCGCAATGGCGATCCCCTGCATTACAACTTTAAAAGCTTCCCATAAAGTACCGGCCGACTTTACACTACCAGTATTCACCTCAAAGTAAGCAATAATCTCCTCTCTTATGTCTTCTCTGAAGACTGGGTCCTTGAGCGCCTCCGCCCTGAGGCGCCATGTTGGTATGCGCGCCCTTGGGGGGCAATGCTGCCACCACAGGACCTGGGGCGAGTGATCAGAGAGAACTCTCGCCCTGTAGTCTATATGGTCGCACTCCGCGACTACGTCCGGAGTGGCAAAGATGTAGTCAAGCCTCGTATGCAGTTGATGCGGAGCCGAATAGTGCGAGTATTGCCTCACGCCCGGGTATCTCGCTCTCCTCACATCTACCAGGCCAAAGTCCGCTAGCAGCGTCTGCAGTACTTTGGCCGCCGGGCTGGGCTTGGCCGTCTTATCATCCGACCTGTCCACCCTAGGATTCAATACACAATTGAAATCCCCACCCCAAATCACCGCACCCCCCACACCGACACTGAGCTTGGTACACAGCGTCCTAAAATATGCTGCCGTGTTTTGGTTGGGAGCATATGTGTTTACAATGCATACTTCTTTGTTCTCTAACAGCCCTCTTACTATGACCAACCTCCCGTCCGCCTCCACAACCTCCTCAGTTAACTTAAATGGGACATGTGGCGCCACCCAAACCAGTACTCCTCTTGCATAGGCAGAGTACATTGACCCCACCGCTGTCCCTTTCCATTTCCTCCCTCTCGCAGCCGTATCCGTGCTCACGGACCATGCTTCCTAACAACTGACACATACATGTTCTCCAACTGCTTCAATTACTATATTCAAGTCCCACCGTTCGCAGCCCGAGCGTTACTTATCTCGTCCTACTTCATCTGCCGTCTGGACATCTGGCTCTTGAGGGCAGTTTTGCACGTCCAGCCACTCCATAGCATCCTCTGGAGTATCAAAGAACAGCATCCTGTTCTTAAAGAAAACCTTTAGTTTGGCCGGGTAGAGCAGCATGTATTTGTACCCGACTTCCCGCAATCTCCTCTTGACAGATCCAAAGTTCATGCGACTGCGCTGTACCTGCAGGGTATAATCAGGATAGGCAGTTATGTTCGCCGCTCCTCGTTTTATTGTTCTTCCCTTGCGGAAGTGTTCAAGGATCCTTTCCCGGTCCCGGTAATTGAGGATCTTGGCGATCACCGGCCTGGGCGGATTTCCCGGCGGCGGCTTCCTAGTTAAGGCCCTGTGCGCTCTTTCCACCGCAAAACCCTGCGACAGGGTGCCCCCTGTGATCTCCTGCAGTAGCATGTTTTCAATGGACTCCGTAGGGTTGTGGCCCTCGGCTCCCTCCGGCAGGCCCACAATACGGATGTTGTTCCTCCGGGCGCGTCCTTCCGCCTCCTCCGCCCTACTCTCCAAGTTGCCCACACGCTGCACCAGGGCATGGAGCTCCCGCTTTTGTGTAGCACAGTCTGCCGCAGTAGGGCCCATTTCTTTCTCCAGAGTCTCCGTGCGCTCCGCCAGAGTCTGCACGTCCTGCCTTAGGAGGTTCACGTCCTCCTGCACCGCCCCGACCTGGAGTTCCATTGCGGTCTTCAGTTCCATCACAGCCAGCTGGAGCTTGGTCTCCCAAGCCACTTTCAGATCCGCGATCGCCGCGAGGACCTCCTGATTCGCGCCCCCCACGGCCATTTCCCTTGCTTGAGATTTGTCTTTGCTTCTGGCTCCGTCCGGGCCAGGCGGTGTCTTGGCGTATTCGTCGAGCGTGGGTTGTTTATTCTTCGCTCTCAGGAGCTTATTAGACATTTCTTCCGTCAAAGGCAGCCTCCTGTCCACGCTCGGATCTGCAGCAGGATGTCCCAGTGCGCTCTTCTGCTGTCCCTTCGCTATCGTTGCATTCCTGTCACAAGGCTCTTTTGTTCCCTGGCCCCTCCGACCATTTTATCTTCTTCCTCTGCCTTTCACAGCCCCATGGTAGGCCAGGTTGTGCTTCTCCCTTTGAAACGTTCTGAGGGCGCACGTTTGTTTCCAACAACCACTGGGTTCTTTAGCTGCGCTTTAGGCCCTTCGCCCTCCTGCAGTTCCGCCATCCGATGCCATATCGCAGGCTCTCACCACCAGCCAAGCCCGGCCTTCACCCCATCTATCTCCAGCTGTATGCTTATTAAGAGCCAGCGCTTGGGCTACGAAAGGTAAGGGGCCCCGCTCCATGTCCAGACGCACACTACCTTGCAGACTACAAGTCAGGTTACAAAGGACCTCTGGCCAGGCCCGACTCTCTTTCGGTTACACGCTGTCCTCAGCAACGATGAGTCGGGCAGGCTGCGCACCTTCCGATCTCGACGCTCTCACTCCTGGCCGCATCGGTGACTCCCGGACCCCGGGGTTGCGTCGCACGGAGCCGCCACACTGCAGAGGTTGCACACCTCGCGGGCCTAAGGCTGGATACCGGATGTCCTTAATGTTCACGACGCACCCGATCCATGCCCCACCAATGCCGCTTTACTCCGTTGCAATCGCCAGGCGCCCAGGCCAGCCACTCCTTTGTTCCTTGATTATGCGGCGGCGGCCATTTTCTCCTTCGTCGCGCTCTCGCCTCCAGATTTTCTTTTAGCTTCTAGCAGCGCTTTCCCGGTGCGGGCCCGTGTCGAAATGTATCTATACGTGCACCCGAGCTTCATGTACGCGATCATCTTTGTCACAACCGAATTGCATCGGTCCTTGCACGGTTTTCAGTCGGATAATGTGCGGATCTGCGGGAGCCCCCGTATGGACACGTCCTTTCACATGGCTTCTTGGCCACGCCCCCCCCAACCAACAACCTTATCGGTACCCCCACCCAGGTAGCCCTCAAGTGTCTGCTCAGGGAATGTCATCCATCCTGTATAAGATTCATCAGGCCTACACGCAATGACCTCCCCAAATCCCCGATCTTTACCACCCACCACGTCAGCAGCAAGCCACACCAGCCCTGCCCCAACCAACAGCCTGCCGAGAGTAGACACCCTTTCGCAACTGGGCCCAACAGAGCAGCGACCCAGTATCAGGGAGAAACAGTGGTAGGGGCAAACCCTTTCTTGTTCCCAGGGACAGAAACGTACCCTGACTACGACAGCCCACAGAGAGCACTTGCGTGTCCAGCCCTGTCAATGACCTTACATCCAGAAGAGGAACCAATGGTAGGGGCAGAGATAGGGAACAAACAATTAGTCTTCATAGTGGACTCAGGAGCGGAGAAGTTGTGCATTAGTGAAGGAAACTTCGTACACAAAAGATCTAGACGTACGAGCTCCCCCCCTCTATTCGGAGAATTCTCCTGTCAACTTGCTCGGTAGAGATCTGCTTAGCAAATTGAACATGACAATCAGCACCTCAGTACAGCAGTCCTCTATGAGGGAAGAGGGCAAGAGCCCTTTCCCCCATCCCAGGAGCAGCATCGTGGAACTATGAAAAACGTGAAGCGGACCAGTTGATCTACATGGTTCTGCAGCAGCATTCACACCATCATCGCCCTTCTGCGACTAGGGCATTGAATATTGATTAGATGGTGAGGCTTTTTGTCACGCTCCCTCTCCCATACCTTATCAATTCGCCCTGCTTATCTTAACGTGCATTCTTATTGCGCGAACCATGCTACTATCCACTGCTCGTTCTGCCTGACCATGTCCCATTACGCTGCCCGACCTTGCCAGAGCGGCCGCAACGCAGCACCAAAGTGAGGCTGTGCCTCGTATTTAAGAAACTCTGTTGCTACTTTATTTTACAACATCCGCCGGCAGGTAGATATGCCGGTACGATGAAGGCCAGACACAGGCCCGGTTAACTCCCTGTTAGCGCACCGGAGCGCGAGGAGTTGGCCCCTTCTTTGCAGGATCATCGGGGTAAGTGTGACCCGACCTGCGGCTATTTCTAATGAACTCTAAAAACGACTCTTCACTCACAAACATTGGGGCCTATCCTCTCCCATATTGGCTCATTGCCAAAGTATAGACTGTATACTTCACTTGATTGGCTCCGCTTGTTCGGAGACTGCTGCTCTCACTATCAATTGTCTTGACTCACCAGAGCAAACAGTATACTATTGTTATTGTTACCAACAGATTGACTGTGTGTTGACCATACGTATAAGTTGGTCTAAGCTTACTCTGTCGATGTTATCAGGCTAGCCCAGTCCACTGATAGCACCCATGTATGCTAAGGCTGAACTTGCCTAGTCCATTGATCTTAAAATGTGTGTATATCCTATTGCTCACATGTGCCTATGCTAATAACAGACTAGCAAGCGGTAGCACTGAGACGCGCAGGGCCGCGGGGGCGTGTCTGCTTTGTAGAACGTAGACCGTACAACGCGGAGACTGGCAAACAGCGTTCCGCTTTCAGCGGCCATGTTGGGAGTACTACTGAGTTCAGTCCCCTATGGGTCAGGGACCACGAAGTCCAGAAGGGACGCAAACGGCGGTTCATGACATTCTTAGGCCTGCTTATTCCACTGATTGTACCTATTTATGCCAATGTTGGACCAGCCTATTTTGCTAAATGTATGTGGACTAGCATATCTTGCTGATTCTTTAGGCTTGCCTACTACACTGATTGTATCTATTTCTGCCAATGTTGGACTTGCCTATTTCGCTAAATGTATTAGTATATTAGGTCTGCCCTCTCCTTGATTGCACCGGTCCCAACTACTTTCTCTTGGACTAGCCTATTCTGTTGATTTTTTAGGCCTGCCCATTCCATTGATTGTATCTATATACGCTAATGTCGGACAAGACTCTTCTGGTGATTATATTATATTTGGCCTGCCTATCCCATTGAATATACCTGTCTACGCTATTGTAGAAACGACCAAGATCTCTATCCCAGTATGTTTATCACAGTTCATAACTTCAGTGCTCCAGGTACACTATTCATGTTTAATATCTTATTGTACTCTGGTAGGCTCTCTCCTCCCTAACACCGATAACCCTTTAGCTTGACCAACCCCACAATGACTATAGACGTTCTATCTTACCATGCACTAACTAGTACCTCTACACTGAGCCCATTCCTAAAGCAATCCTTGTAATACAGATACTAGGAATACTAGACTCAGATCCAGATTAACCAAACTTTTTGAACTCCTCGCCAGATCTCTGCCCTTCTCCAACTGGAAAACTAACTGTCCTTTTAGCCAAACTACTACAAGTGCCAGCCCTACCCCCAATAGGTCACCTCTCCATGCTACCGCTAACCACAGCGCTACCCATCAATCCAAGCGAGCAGATTCTGCATCCTCCCACTTATCTGCCACAGCTCTGCCTACCCCCCCACTTAAGGGGGCTCTAATAAATGCCTGATCTATGGTGGCACATGCCACAGAGATTGCCAACCTGATTTTGGCAGAAAGCCTTGACTTTCTCGCTATCACCGAGTCGTGGTTGCATGATGCAGCAGGCCCTATACTCACATTAGCAGTTCCTGACGGCTACACGATTCTAAGACAGGACAGACACAAGGCGTGAGGTGGAGGCATCACCATTATCTCCAAATTGAGCCTCTCCATGATACTTGCACCCTCCCAGGATATCCAATCTTGTGAAGTTCTCACAGCCAAACTTCCATTAGTCAACTCCCAGACCCTGACTATTCATCTAATTTAGAGACCCCCTGGTCCCATCGGGACTTTTGAGGAGGATAGCTATACTATACTCTCTAACAACCTTAAAACCACTTCGCAGTTACTACTCATAGGCGATCTTAACTTGGGCTTCAACGACCCACTGGATAAACATGCCACCTCTACTGCCAACATCCTGTCCGAACTTGCCCTGACCCAAAAAAAGTGTGCGCACCCACTCATTATAAGGGGAGAACCCTAGATTGGGTGGCTGAATACAACTGCACTGCTAATATCACCTCTATCTCCCATCAACTCTGGATGGACCACTCCCTCCTGTCTTTTGCACTCACTACTACCAGACCCCCTAGTTACTCCCACAGCCCCACCCAGCTTAACTCAGAAGAAAAAGAATATCACAGTGGATAAACTCATTCCTGCTATTCTCCCTACCCCTTAATTCTCTTGCTGACAGTTCTGATCCGGGGAACGCTTCTTGACGAGTACAATAAAATCATGATAACGTCGCTTGATATTATTGCCCCGATTAAACTTAGACCAAGTAAGCCTAAAACCCATCTGAACAAATGGTTTACCCCACAGTTAAAAAACATACGACTAAAAAAGAGGAACTGTAAAACCTCCTGGAGATCACTCCCCTCAGAAGCAAATAAAAGTAAACTGACCAAGATCTCATCCCAATACAAAAAGGAAATCTGCCTGGCCAAATGAGAATCCTACAACAACCGCATCTCTCAAGCCAATTGCAGCATGAAGGAATTATTCACAATCCTAAAAAAGTTAGACACTCCTAACCGTACACCTGACACTTGTACCAAGGACAAAACATGGTGCTCAGACATCCAACAGGCGCTTTCCAACAAAGTAATTGCCCTCCAAAATAAAATAGGCCAAAACAAGCCTCCCTAAACTTCCTATCACCACCTAAAAATATGACCTCTGACATCGCTCCTAAGAACACAACCTCTGACACCTCTCCCACCCGTTTCAACTTCACTAAAACTTCCATTTTCGAGGTAGAAAAGGTACTTCTCTCGCTTAAGCTTTCTAATTGCCAGGGCAACCATTGTCCAGCCCAGCTTATATTTTATTTTAAACTTTTATTTTTGTTGGCAGAGGTTCACAGGGTACAAACGACAGGACAACAAGCATATGAATCGAGTGGCTCGCAGAGCTGTCAACGGGCCACAATAGCATCTTTACAATAATGACTGCAATATTTTACAAACAACAGAGGAGGCTGAGTAACATCACAATGCATGGGTGGGTGCCGGGGATGGGGAAGACTCCGAAGTGGCATCAGACAGGTCATTGAGATATGAGGTGAATTCACTCCAAATGTTCTTAGGACGAGAACGAGCAGGCAGTGTAGCCAGATAGTCTTCCTCGCAGTTCCGTGACCATGTGAGCATGCCCAACCATCTCTGAGGGGTCGGGGGAGAGGAACACCGCCAGGCCTGAAGTATACATTTCTTGGCAACCATGCAACTTATGTCTAGAAACTTTTTTTGGCGTTTAGTTTCCTCGGTGCCCCAAACCCCAAATAGGACTGCTAGAGGGTCGGGATCGACAGTGGTTCCAGTTACAGCACTAAGTGTGTTCATGACCCCACTCCAAAAATCGGACAGCTTGTGGCAGGACCAGAACATATGGAGGTGATCAGCCTCTGTGGCCCTGCAGCGCGGGCAGAGGCGCACCTCGGAGCGAGCAAACCCAGAAGTCCTGTGAGGTGTGTAGTATAGCCTGTTGAGGAGTTTATACTGCATGGCCCGGAAGCGAAAGTTGAAGGAAACTCTTTTGGTGTGTAGGCACATGCCTTCCCATAACCCATCCGGTATCTCTAGACCCAACTCACCAGCCCATTTGTTGCGCGCCCCAAGGATCGGGGCAGGGGAGGCATCCTGCAGGATGTGATAAAGTGATGAGACAACCCCCCGTGCCCCGCCCGAATTGGCAATGTACGCTAAAGCAGGATCGTCTGGGGGTTCGTTCGGGAAGGAGGGCCACATAGTACGGAACGAAGCGCGGAGCCTGAAGTATTGAAGGGTCTCTAAGGGAGATCTGGTGTGGCCCGGCCTCCACGTCTGGGGATCTATAAATTTGCCCTCTGGGTAGAAGTCAGACAGTGCCCTATATCCCAACGCCTCCCAGTGGCGGGTCAAGGCCGCATCGTGCGTGGGTTCCAGGCCCGGGAAGGCCCAGACAGGCAGCCACTTGTAATACGGAGAAGTCCCAGGCGATGGGTTTAGTATGTGTGACCAGGCGAATAATGTCGCGGCTAAGGGGTCAATGGGGGAGTCCGGTGCGTAATGTCGGTGCAGAACTAAGGTCATCAGATTAATACCCGAGGATGCCAGCCGTTCCAGCTTGACGTGAGGGCGACCCGGGGCGCCAGGGTACCAGTGGGTGGCATACTGGGCTTGGGCCGCGAACCAGTATGTAGCCAGGTCAGGGGCAGCCATACCCCCCCGTCTGTACGAGAGTGCCATGTCAGTCCACTTTTTGCGCACCGCACCAGAATGCCAGAGGAACTGTGCGCAGAGCGTGTGAAGATTAGTGAAGTATGCCTTCCCAGGCCACAGGGGCACATTGCTAAAGGTGTACAGGAGCTTGGGGAGGAGGATCATTTTGATCAAGGACAGTCGACCCGCAAAGGACAACGGGAGAGTGCGCCAGCGTGAAATTTTTGTCTCAACAGTTCGCGCCACAGCGGAGTAATTATCGGTAAGTAGGGTAAGAGAGGTCTTCCCCCACTGGGGAATGTGTGACGTCTTGATGTTAGATAATGGCACACATTTTTTCAATGAACTTTTAAAAGAAATAACCACCCTGTTAGGGAGTAAACATTGTATGTGCTCCATTTATCACCCACAAGCAAATGGGGTGGTGGAGAGGATCAATGTCCTTCTTAAAAGCAGACTTTCCAAACTATGCAACACCCTGAAAAACAATTGGGTGTACTGCCTGCCCCTGTTTCATCTGTGAACACAACCAAGTAACGACCACTACCTGTCCCCCCACAGAATAGTGACTGGCCAACGTATGCAAACACCCCTGTCACCAGTACAAAGAGCATCAGATGCTCATAGAGCAGCTGCAATACTAGGGGAAGAATTCAAATAATACCTGTCACAACTGACAAGTGCAATAAGGAGTATTGCGAAACAAATGCCTCCACCACACACAGATAACCCACAAGCATCAACTGCACCACAAACTGATACCGCCGCAGTGCAACCATTGTTGGCACGGGAAATGTCAGAAGCTTTGTACAAAAATGGAACAATCCCAGGGCCCTACGAGGTTGTGTATTCCACCCCCCTTGCAGTGCAAGTGAAGGGGCTCCGGGACTGGATACACTTCCCAGACATTTGCAGGGCACCACATAACGTGACACCAAGTGTCCAAAGCGAACAACAAACATCTACCTCTGTATTAGTGCATGTGAAAAGATACAGAATACATGCGTTGCTGCTAGGGCATGAGCTACGTAAACTAAATCTCTCTCTCTGTCTCTCTCGCTCTTCGCCCCATTGCCCACCCCTCCCGTTTCTCTCTAAAATCCGCAGGTACAACAATGATGGAGATGGCACCGCTGAGAGATCCTTCAAATATAGTTAGAAATAGCATTAGTAATACTAGGGTCTACAGTTATGACTGTGGCCACAATGCTCATGTTTGCATTAGGCATTTATTGGGGGACGTCTTTTATCTGGGCTGGCCATCTAAAAGAAGGGGGGAGTGTTCGAAAGGGAACTGGAACACGAGCACACCCATAAATGTTACAGGAGTATTTTTAAATGGGACTGGAATACCATCCACTGTTACTGTATTAACTGAAGTACCATCCACTGCCCTCACTGTTAGCCCTATGTACTCCATGGTGACTGAAACCACCCAGACCCCTACCTCCTTCCCTGAGATAATAATAAGTTACAGCTCAAACCTGAACACAAATGAAAGAATGAATGAAAGCGTACCAGTACAAATCTTAGTACTAACCGCCATGGCAACCAATGGATCAATGTATAACACCATTGCAAATAGTAGCAGCTCCCAAGCCACGGTATGCAATAGCAAAATGTTCAAAATACTAATGCCAAGTGTGAAAAGGTCCCTATATAGTTCTAACAGCAATAGAAATCTTACTAGAGACACAATGTCAGTAGGAAAATGGCCTGCGTTGGGCAGTAGCAGAACCATGGTTTAGGATTAGATGCAGTGGAAGACATTTGTCATCCTGAACACTTGAACAGTCGGTACTCTGACATGAGTGCAAAGGGAAGGCGCACGTCTAATGGTAGTTGCTACGTCTGTTCCTTAATACTGTAGGCATCTGGGGCACCCAAGGTCTTAGTACCACAAGAAGTACCCATAAGTCTGATTCATCTTGCGCTATGTAGAATCAAAGGCACTTTCCAGACACGCAACGTCCACCTCAAAGTCGTTGACCTAGACCTCTGAAAATGCAAAACGAGTTCCACCAACCCCAACTGTGTCAAGGAAGCGCACCTGGCAACATAAGGGGCAAAGTATACAAATAATAAATAGCAAGAGACAACTCCTGTGTGTAAAACAAAAGGACTTGTAGGATATCCAGAAAAAACACTAGCCCTTGTAGAAATGACATTGATCACAGCAATCTAGAAGCCAGTGAAGGTACACCAAGAAGAAAGCTACGAACTATGTTTTTACAGTGAAGGAACTGTCTCGGTGGGATCAAACAGACAATGTAACAGAACTATGCTAATTCCAGATCTCACAAAAGGCACTGCAGCGTTGATGGATTACTACTGGGTTTGTGGCCAGCAGGCATACTAGCACCTCTTGCCTTATTGGAAGGGCTATTTTTAGCTTGCAACGCTGCACTGGCCCTTGCTAGTAGTACCAGAAGAACACCTAAAGGGGGTACCCTTGCTTGATGAAGAGCAGACAGTGCCCCTAACCACAGAAGTACGGCCCACCATGCCACCTCCAGCCTTCCGCATCCTCCCTGAAAAGGAAGGTCATGAGCAGCTGAGAAGAAAGAAACAGTCCTCAAATTATGTATCTCAAGACTCATCCGACCTGCTCGTACCGATGCCCGATGAATACAAGCTTTATGATTCAGCAGAGACATTTTTTGCATCCTTAATACCCAGCATCCAGACACGAGCAAATGCAAAGTGGCTCCAGTTAGTTTGTTGGGAGCTGATCCAGCTGGTGAACGATACTGAACAAGGGTTCAATGTCATAAAAGTGGAACTAAGGGCCCTAAGACTAATGACAATGCAAAATCGTTATGTGTTGGATCTCCTGATGGCTATGGAGGGTGGTGTTTGCAAAAAGATCGGAAGTTCATGTTGCACATTCATACCTTCTGAAGAGGCTGAAAATGGGACACTATCACAAGTCATTGCAGCAGTGCATGACCTGGGGGTGAAAATGAAAAAGGAAGCTGGGGTCCAGGAAGAAGACTGGTTCACCATGGCCTTTAACTGGGTCCCATCAGGGCTTGGAACAATGGTAAAAATGCTGGTCCCCATCTTCGTGGTTATCCTGGTGATCTTTTGCATGTGCCAATTCAGTCTCCGGTGTTGAGCCAAAGCTGTGCCTAATAGCGCAATGATGATGGTCAGTATTGGAAATAATAAGGTACCTCATGATACAAAGGATGTAGAGCTACAAACTGAGCAAAATGACCGCCCTGTTCACCACATGGTCCCAATCCCTATTGGCGGGGTAGTTGATAATTTGCATCACACAACCATTCTTCCTCCCCCTGATCCTGAGAATTACAAGGAAGTGTGGGTGGGCCTGGTGGGTGGGGGAGGGTGCATCTACATCACACGTACACCGGAACAGTATATCCAGAGGGGGGAACGTTTACGGCATGTGTGCAGAGCATGGATGTCAATTAAGGGAATGTCTGCATGGGACGAAGCAGAAAGACGTGCAAATGAGTGTAAATATGGGGGGTGGGAAATTAGTTACTGTAGAAGTAATGAAAGCCGGGAATTTTAGGATGGAAACAAGCCTATCCCACCCCTCGAGGTGCTTTCAGGTAAGGCAAACAGCATATGAGGCGATGTAGTGTGTAATGGGGGGTAATCTGCACTGTTAAGCACCACATAGAGGCACTGCAGCGCCTACATTAGATGTGCAGCTCTAGAAAACACATAGCACACAACTCCATTTTGTATTAGGCCAAAATAGGAGGAGCTTGCACAGTCGCGCTGTTCATGAACCCAGCTCACTAGGCCCAATCTCATTAAAACAGAATGGATCCGCAGAGCCCCGTTCCCACGGAAGTGCACTTCCCCCTCTGCCCTCCAGTGTTGCGAATATTTACTATCTGCCAAAGGAATGCGCCCTGCAAGAGTGTGAGACAACACCAGGCTCGGCACTGCGGCCATTCATCTCCACTAAACTGCCAGTAGGCCTCTAACCCCCACCCAGCCAGTCCGGAGCCAGCCCCACACCACTGACCCAACCACAACATCTTTTCCTTCCCTGATAAGCAAATGACTCCCCTGTTCCAACACAAATCAAGGGTCCGCAGATGATCTAAGCATGCGCTGCTGCATTTCTTCAAGCATGAAAACACATCTATTGTAACACGAGGTACAGGGAGGGATAAATTAAAGATCAAAACCCTGGGTGGAGACCTTGAGTGTGAGAACTGCGGTATCAACGAAGCCCTGAATGTGTGGGTCAGCGTGACTATATGTTATCCTCACTTCCCCCGGCACCATTTCCCATGCCACCAAGGTGCATGCCACAATGATATAGTAACCAGGCTTAGCATGTTTAGTTTAGAAAGAAACAATGTAGTATACGTGTGCCCAAAACTTCACTGAGAGGATGAGGCCAACTGACCCATGTGGATCCTGACCGACGGGAAGGAACCAACCAATTGTAGCCTGGCATCCCCGTATGGAGCAGGCCCATGTGTAGGGTGCCACCAATCAGTGGTACCAGTTAATACTGTATGTAATGACACTTTCTGGCCTTTTAATCCCTTGTTTGTATCAGGACGAGTCAGAGTGCTTTCGAGCAGCAGAGTCCTCTGCTGATATTTGTATTCTGTACAAATAAACCTTGTTATCCTTGCAATGCTATCTACTGACCTGTTTCCCTAGCCGGTTGTCTTTATTCTGGAGTGTGCTTAAAAAGGAACTTGCCTTCACTACCCCTGTCCCTACTTCTGTAGACACTGCCTCCAATAATGGTAAAGATAACCGCATCAGAAATTGACTAACCCAGGGGGAAGAAGGAGAGTACCCCTTACAGCCAGAAAGGTGAAAGAGCTGACCGGCCTGAGAAACCTGGGAAGAAGCTAAGGCAAAGTTAAGTTGAGGATTAGTTGTGAGAGGCGAATTTACTTGAGGTTTTTAGTACTTTGGGCACATTCTTCCTTTATAGGTGAAGTACAACTTAAGTTTGTATTATTTACTCAGGGATAGATTTTTAAGTCACATTTGAACACTTGGCTGTTTCTTTAAACACTGTGTTGTCCTACACTTGCTTAATAAAAGAGATTTCTTTGAAAAGACACACATTCTGAGAACTTTCTATTCACCATCTCGTCATAGTCGTCAAACATCTCCAAACCTGACGTAATTATTTTAATTAGTTTTTGTATTTTGTTTTTGTATTTGGTTTGTTCAAAACCTTTACAAAACCATCTTAAAACATTGATACATTTTTTTAATGATTTAGTTTATTTGAAAACTTTTTCATCTATTTCTTTAAAATGTGAAGAAAATAATAAAGTAATGTGTCTCAGCAGGTTCTTCTATTGAGTTCCAGTAGGCTGCTGAGAAAGAGAGTGATTGTGTATATCTATTTGTTGTTTTGTCTGCTGAGTAGGCAGCCCATCTTTCTTCTGTGTTCATTTGTTGAGATGAAAGAGCAAAGAAGGTCCCGAATTGCTTGCGTTGAGGGGCAAGTGCCTGACATTGCATTACCAGATGAAATATGGTTTCTGGCGTTGTTTCCACTTTGTAGAATCGACAGTAATTTTGTGTAATAGCAATCTTCCTCGTTATTGCCAAGTATGAGTTTGTAGGTAAGATATTCAGACGAATTCGTAGAAATATTGTCCTGATGAGTGGGTCTGGGAACATTAAGAGATAAAGGGGTGCCTCGTATATTTTTCTATTGTCTTTGTTGCATTGCAGGTTCTTGTTTGTAAGCGTTTTTTGTTTGAATGGTTTTTATCCAGTCGTTCTGCAAAAGTTTGATTTTGGCATATTGCGGCCGCCGGGTTAAGAGTTCTTCTGATGTCTCTTCTCTTTCCATTTCCTTCATGATAGACTGTTTCCATTGTTGAAATGCTGTGGTGTTAAAGGTGTTTGGCTGAATTCTCAGAATTTTGATCGCTGGAGGTTTCTCATCGGAGAGGCTTTTTCGGTAAATATCTAGTCTTTTCCAAAATCCGATGGATGCAATTGACTCAGTTGCCATTTCGTGTCGTATTCTCAGCATTGGATACGACTGCGGAAGGTTGAGAATCTTGCGCCAAAAGATTGCCTCAAATCTCATCCAATTGACTGTTCCAGCGTTCATCATCGCTTCTGTTCCGTAGGTTATTATGGGAATGTATCTAAAGGAGAATTTTCCGTATTTTGTGTGCAGTAGACAGCCTTGTCGTGCCAGTGTTTGTGATGTTAGTTCTATTTTGTCCAACCATTGCTCTTCTGTTTTAGATTGGTTGATTAGTATTCCAAGATATTTGAAAGTTGTCACGTTTTCTAAGTGAGTTCCATTGATGTTGAATGTTGGTTGCTTTACTTTGTTTGTGGTTCGGTTAGAGTCATGAAGCCTCATTACACGGTAGGCGGTAAGGGATTACCGGCACTGGTAAGGGCACCGGTGCCGGTAATCCCTTACCGCCCTACTACGAGGTCCCTTAGCGGGTCCCTCCCCTAATGCCTGGTTTAACCAGGCGTTATGGAAGGGACGCGCTAAGGGACTTCAGAGCTAATAACGGTACTGCAAATTGCGGTACCGTTATTCGCTCCTTCCCCATTCCCATTGAGCCCTATGGGGGCTCAAATGGGAATGGGGAATGGTTCCCGGAATGGGGATTTACTGGGTCCTCCAAGGTCGGAATGACCCGTGAAGTCCCTATTCCAGGAACACGCCCCGGAATGCAGTAAGGGGGTAGCCATGGCGCTCATAGCGCCATGTCTACCGTCTACCGTGTAATGAGGCCCATTGTCTTGGTTTTTGACGTATTGATTTCTAGTTCGTTTTTGTTCATGTAACTGCTCAGCACTGTCAAGGCTATTTGTAGTCCAGAGGGGGTTTTATCAAGCAGAATAATGTCATCTGCGTATGCCATGACAGGGACTGGTGTTGAATTTATTTTCGGCGGGTTGGTTTGGTTGCTGGTAAGATGTTCTTCAATGTCTGCTGTGAACAGATTGTAGATGGTTGCCGCAAGAGGGCACCCCTGCTTTAATCCGTTTGATGTAGCGATTGGTCTGGTGGTGGCTCCTTGTTTTGATAGTCTCACTGTTATGGAGGTTTCTGAGTATAGTAGGATGATTGGCTCCAGGATATGCGATGGACACTTCCATGCTTTGAGTTTTGCCCACAATTTGTGACATGATATTGCATCAAACACCATCTTCAGATCGATAAACGCAGCATGTATGGTAGTATGAGTGTTGATGGCTTCATATTTGATCAGGTTAATTAGAATCAGGTTGATATTAGTTCCGACATTGGCAGTGAAGCCTGCATGCCTTGCCGAGATCTTGACGTTGTCATTTGCCCAGACAATAAGTTGTTTCAGTAATATTGTTGCAAAGAGTTTTCTGAGCGGGTCCAGTAGGGAAATTGGACGGAAATTCTGTGGTTCATCTCGAGGTCCTTGTTTATAGATGGGGACGATTGTTGCCGATCTCCATGAATTTGGGATTTCATTGAGGGTGTTTATGATCGTTATAATCTGACACATGAAGTTCGCCCATGCCGGCGGGTCTTGCTTGATGGTGGCATTGGATAGTCCGTCGGGGCCAGGTGCTCTTGATGAATTTAGATTATTGATGATATGTATCAGGTCAGCGTAGTCTGCCTTTACTATGCATTCAAGTTTGTTGCTGTCCATTTCTTCTTTGGATTGTGACGGCCGGGCCGCATGAATGGTAGAGAAGTGTGTGATCCATGTTTCTTGCGATACGTTAGCCGTCAACTTGTGTTGTTTTTGCGAGTTATCGTTGGGGAGATTCCAGAGCTTTCTCGTGTTGTGTGATTTGTATGTTTTCATTATGTTTTCTGCATCAGCCTGCTGGAGGATTTTGTGTTGGGATTTTTTCCAGTTGTTGTATGTTTGTCTCAATATTTTAATATCTAAGATGGTTTCTGCCGATTGTGTTTTCTTCAGTTGCCGTATCGATTTTGCCAGGCATTTTTTCTTGTCAGCTATTTCCTGATTATATGTGTGCAGATGGGATTTTTGTGGTCGGTTTTTGATTGTTTGTCGGAAGGGTAGTAGAATCCATTCGTAGTTCAATTTTTCAGCGTCTCCTAGGTTGGAGGCAAGGAGTGTCGTTGGTAGGTGTGCTATCTCTGATTGAGGAATGCGAAGTCTTGATGTTGTTCCATCGAGTTCAAGTGGACATGGTGGAGAAGTTTCTTCTTGTTTGGTCAGCAGACGCAAGTGTACATTTAATCGATTGTGGTCGCTTTTGTCAGAGGTTATCGTTTGGGCTGACTTTACTGAGTCGTTCAAGGATTGTGATAAGAATATGTAGTCAATAATTGCGGTGGAGGATCCTCTAGACCATGTTGGTGTATAAGTTGTAGAGTTGTTTCTTGCATGGTTTAGGAGGATAAGATCACGAGTGAGGATTTTGTTCATCCGTCTGGTTGCTTTCGGTGTGAGTTGAAGTTGGGTACGAGGAGTTCCATTCTGCGTGAATAAGTTGATGTTCAGGTCTCCGCAAATTATTATTTCTAGTGAGTGGTGAGTTCCAGCAAGTTTGTCGATTGTTATAAATACTCGTCGATAAATGCTTCAGTTGTTATTGCTGCAGGATTCCAATACAGGTTTAGTATTGCGATTGTTGTCTCATGGTTGTTTTGTCTCGGGTGTTTCTGAGTATTCTTTATTATTGTTAGTTGAACCCAAGGGTTAATGTTTTCACTGGTCAATACCATCATTGGGGGTTTATTTTGATTAGTGTGAGGAGGTCTGATGCGGGTCTTCCTTGCTTTTTGACTATTGCAGGGTTGAGAAAGGTGAGGAAGCCATCACACACTGGCGTTTCGCTGATCCATGTCTCTTGGAGGCATATGATTTGATACTTTTTGAGATCCTGTGAAGGATTAGAGAAGAGATGCAGGTTTCCTCTGGTGTTCCACGAGCAGAGCGACCATATATGTTCCTGCTTCTTTGGTTGTTATGAGAAGGAGCTTGTTGTAGTTCTTGAAGATACGGTTTCTGCACGGGATTGTTCTAATTTGTAGATTCTTCTGATTGGTTGTTCTGTTCTGATCTGTTCTTGGCTCTGTTTTCCGTCTGCTCCTGTGTGATCATTAGTATAAGTACTCGTCTGTGTTCTTGGTTGATATTGCGGGTGCTCGTCTTTGTCTTTCCTTGTTTGATATTTTTGTGTTTTGGTCGTTCTTGTTGATGTTGAGGCCCAGCATCTGAAGCTGAGTTTTCGGAACTGGGAATGCCTTGATAGGATCAGTTCTTGGTTGTTGAGGTCGCTTAGTTCAATGATTACCTTGTCTAGGTGCAGATCATCTTTGAATATTATTAGATCAATGTTTCTTGTTGTTAATTTGTGTAGCTACGGTATTGCTCCAAAGAGACGTAAGATGTTAGTTATATTGAGGATTAATGGTTCAGGTCTCTTGGTGTCATTTTCAATGTGGATTTTGTGGATTTGGTTTTGTTGTAACGGGTTGACAAATGATGGGCGTGTACAGTTGATATGCTGTGAGGATCCTGATCTGATTGAGTCATCTGAGATTTGTTGATATGTTTCTGCTGTATCTGTCTCCATTGTCTCACTTTTGAAGGACGGGTCTGATATTTCTTGTAAGGAATCATCTGAGATTTCTTCATAAATGTCTGCTGCTTGTAGTTCACGATCAGAGACGTATTCGTCTATAATTATGAAGCTTGAATGCACTGTGGGCTTTATGGAGGGTGGGGTGTCGTCAGTTTTGCGATCTCCTTGGGTTGATAGGTTGAGCAGCTCTTCATCATCGGTGGTTTGAGTAGATGTTTTGTCTGCCATTGTCCGTGATGCTATGGGTTGCAGTTGGGTTTTGGCTCTGTTATTTTCTAGTGTGAAGGCGTTTTGTGTCTTACAGTTTGTTGGTTGATGAGATTGGTCAGTTAGTTTCACTGTTCTCAGGAATGCTCTTGAGCCTGTTTGGCGTTTGTTGTTGGTTTTTGGTTGTGCTGATTTCATGACTTGTGGTACTTTCTCTTTTGAGAAGATCTGGTATGGCTCTGTCTCATTCTTGTTCGGCTATGTGGGTTCTTGAATCGCTGCTTGTGGGCTTACAGAAAAGTCGGTTAATCCTTGCAACGTGCATTCTCCAATGATCAGGGCTCCACAGTTTGGATGTTGCGGAATATTATGGTTAGGAGGTGCTGGTCGTACTTGTTCTGTTGTTGCGTTCATTTGAGGTGCTGTTTGCTGTAGATGATGTGCTTTCAGCAGGGCTAAGACTTCTGTGTTTAGTTTTGCTTTTTCTTGGCGATCGCCTCTTGCTATTTCTGATAGTCTTTGTTGCCAACGGTTGGATTGTTCTGCTTCTAAGTTCAGACGGGATTCGATTGTCGTTATGAAGTTCTCCATGTAAGTCTGTTTGGAGTGTATTAGGGCTAAGAGGGTTGCTTGGTCTCTGATATTATCGTTCATAGATTTGTGTAGTTTCAAAAAGGGGATCATCGATTGAGACAGGACTGCGATGAGCATGTTTTGTAGATCCAGCATAGTAGTGGGGATTCTGGGATTTGTATTGTCCTCGTGGTTTGGGTCTGTTACTGTAGGTTTGCTGTATTTAATTTGTGGGACACTGGAGTGAGGAGTGGGCTGGTGGTTCTTAATCATGGGATCTGGTGTGTAATACGATTCATCTGAGTCGTAGTTGAAACGGATTGGGATGTCTTGTTTTTCAGAGGCACCCGTTACGGGTTCTTTTTTAATGTGTCTTTGGTTGCTTTCATGTGTAATGCAGGGAGTTGAGGTTAAGTGCAGTTGGTGATTTCCAGTCAAGTTACCAAAGATTTCCTTTCTTTTGTCTAGGCTTGACATGATTGATTCGATTTCGGTCATGCCCATTGACAATCGTCTTGCCTTAGTTATGGTTTTGTTAACTGCGTTTTCTAAAGGTTGTGCCAGTTTGATTGAGTTGTGTGTTTGAAGCCACGCAACTTTGGCTAGTCTTGCTTTTTCTTTTTTTGTTTGTTGAGTTATCGTGGTTGATGACTTTTGGAGGTTAGTGATAGATCTAATCTCGTTTATTTGAGATTTGGGGGTATCGTTGACTGCTTCATGATTGTTAGAATCCTTTGTTGTTGCGTTTGCTTCTTCTTGTGCGACTTGGGGAGACTTAGATACACGGATGTTGGTGTCCTTTATTGTAGTGTTAGGTCTAAGCTTGTTTCTTTGAGGCTTAATGGTGTCTTTGCCAATTTCATGTATGTTGCAATCCTTTATTATGGCGTTTTCTTCTTCTTGTATGGCAGGAGGAGACTTGAATTCATGATTGTTCGGGTCCGTTGTTGTGATGGTTGCTTCATCTTGTGTGATGGGGGTATGATTGCGGTCTGTTGAAACTCCTCCTGCTATTAACGTTTGTGCATGTGTAGTTAGTGCCTTGCTGTAGGCATCTGGTTGCATGATGTTGTTAATTGGGGTTTGTTATTGTCGGATTCTGGTTTTCTGTTTTCCAGAGGCTTGAAGTTGTTTTGTGTCTGTAGGACTTCTTGGTTTCGAGGTGTAAGTGATGGTGTTGCTTCTGGTTCCATGCTGTTCTGTGGACTGTCTTTTGATGGTTGTACATCGTCGAAGGGCTGAGTACTACTCATTTTTGTTTCGAGAGTTGCCGGTTCGCTAGTCTTGTCGGTTTTGAAAACTTGTGCGTCATGATGTTCGATCATCTTGCTGGAACTATGGATTTGCGCTTGTATGGTGTGCTGGTTGGGTGATGTTTCTTGACCATTTGAATGCAGGGTGAGGTCAGCTGCTGATTGAATAGGCTGTGGTTGAAGCAGTTGTTGGGGTACGGTTTTGGTGGTAGGGGGGGTCGTCTGTACTACTGACGTGTTCATGATCTAGTTCAAAGTGCTGTTGTGGATGTTTTGGAATTCCTTTGACGGAGGGTACTCTTAGGAGTGATTGTTCCATAGTTAATTGCGAAGAGTCTAAGGCAGAAGTAGCGGCAGTGTTAAGTTTAGCTCTTAGTCTTGTTTTAGGGCGCGCAGTGGTTTTTTGGTTAGTGGGTCGAGTTGTAGACATTTCTTCCTTGGTTGTTGTTACGTCTGTGTTAGGATCCAAGGTTGTTGGTTGTTGTTACGTCTGTGTTAGGATCCAAGGGATAAACCCTTTCGGTCTTCTAACAGTGTGAGAGGTTACGTTGTTGTTTCTATGTGTAACGCTCACCTGATTCTCGCAGAGGCGCCGGTCTTGACTGGGCGACTATCGTATCTTCAAAGGTGATGTGCAGCACCCGGTTGGCTCTTTGGGCTGGACCTCTGTGCCCTGTATGCCTGACGTGCAGAGAAGATGTCTGCAGATAGAAAATACGGGGTTAATGAACTGGGGTTATTGGGGTGTCCCTATCTCTTTCCTCTTCTCCTCTCCTGTAGACCCCCACAGGTTAACGCTCTCACCTTAGGTAAGTGAATGCCGAGCTCTCCATCTGCCTCGGGGCAGGGTGCTGTAACCAGTTTCTTCACTGGATAGGTAGCGCAGGCCTCTTGACTTCAGAGGACTGCTGTCCGTCGTTTACTGCACGAACGGTAAGTTTCGAGTAACTCAAATGTCTTTAAAGTCTTTAATAATGATGTCTCTTGTTTTGCAGGGTTCCGGCGATGGCGGATGACGGGCTGAAGTGAGTTGAAGATGGAGCCAGTGTGATGAATAGAAGCGCCTGGAAGCACGTAAGTAAGCGCTTGTTGCCAGCTTCACGATGCGCTCTAACTGTCTTTTATTTTGCAGGTACAAGTTCGGAGCGGCTGCAGGGTGCCGGGAAACCCACTGGGTTAGATGTGGAAAGGAGTAATGGCACGTGAGTATTAAAGTTACCCAATGTCTTTAAACGCACCTTGTTTTGTCTTTCAGATGCGGGATGCAGCGCCGACGGCCTCCGGAGCGTGCGAAGAGTTGGTAAGCTTTTGTCTTTCAGATGCCGGAATGCAGTGTGAAGACCTCCGGAGCGCACGAAGAGTAGGTAAGCCTTTGCCTTTCAGATGCCGGAATGCTAACCTGTTCTTTCTTGTCTTTATAGAAGTTGCTGAAGACTGGATTCAGGATGGTAAGCCTTTTTCCTTAGGCCCAGGACCGGATGCAGAAGACACGATGAGCGTTCTGCTGCAGAGGGTGCAGAATAACGCAAAGCAAGATTCATCCACCGGGTGTGGTTTAAATAGCCTCCTGTAGTGCTTAGGTGTCTCCTTCCACAGCCACGCCTAAGTAAGAAAAGAGTTCCTGGTAAGAAAAGAGTTCCTGCCTTCCAGAAGAGTTCCAGTGTTCTGAATCTAGGGAGTGGCTCCATCCCCACCCAACAGGAAAAGTAGTTCCAAACAGAAGAGGTTCAGAGACTCAACTGGCAGGCAAGTAAGCAGCATGGTCTGCTGCAGGTAAGTCCACCCAAGCATTATGAGCCCGGCGCTTCCAGCGCTGGGACTGGGCATATTTATGAGCCTGGTGCCACTGGCGCCAGGACTGGGTCCAAAAGGTCCCAATTGGGACTGGTTGGCACTCGGAACCTGGGTTATGGATCTGCTTCCAAGGGAGTTGGGAAAACCCTGACCTTTTGGGAGCAGAGACCATGACAGTACCCCCCCTCAAGGCCCCTCCCAAACCGGGCTTCTCCGGGGGTTTTGGCTTGTCAGGAAATGTTCGGTGAAATCTTTTGATTAGGCGAGGAGCGTGGACATATTCAGCAGGTTCCCAGGATCTCTCTTGGGGGCCGTAGCCTTTCCAGTCAATTAGGTAGAATAGTTTAGATTTGGAGATCTTGGAGTCCAGAATGCTTTTGACTTCAAACTCGAGTTCTCCATCAACTAGGATAGGTTTTGGAGATTTGGTTAGTCGGGTTTGAGGTTGCACGGGTTTTAATAGAGAGACGTGGAAGACCGGATGTATCTTCATGTGCGGGTGCAAGTCCAACTTGACCGCTACTGGGTTTACTATGGTAGTGATGGAATAGGGACCAAGGTATCTTGGGTTGAATGTGCGTGGCCCTTTTAGAGATAGATATTTGGTGGATAACCAGACTTGATCCCCTACTTGGTAGTGAGGGGCTTCCTTCCGATGTTGATCTGCTCCTTTCTTGTATTGTTCTTTAGCCCTTTGAAGGTGAGAAACAGCTTCCTTAAAGGCTTGGGTGATTGTAGAATGCAGGTAGTCTACTGCTGGTGTTTCAAGATCTTGGAGGGGATCCAACTCCGAGGTTCGAGGGTGACTGCCGTACAAAAGAAAAAACGGGGTTTTCCCAGTTCCCGAATGGACAGAGTTATTGTAGGCATACTCGGCTATCTAAAGGATATCTTTCCAAGTTTTTTCAGTTTGTTGCAGCATGCAGCGTAAATACTGTTCCAGAGTTTGATTGGTCGTCTCGGTTTGTCCGTCGGTCTGAGGGTGGTGACTGGTCGATAGTCTCACATCAATTTGAGCCGACCGACAGCAACTTCGCCAAAAATGAGAAATAAATTGACTACCTCGATCCGAAATTAGAACCGAAGGAAAACCGTGCAGTCGGACGATGTTTTCGAGAAATTCTCGGGCCAGAGTTGCTGCTGTTGGCAAGCCTTTGAGCGGAATGAAATGCGCCATCTTGGAGAATAAGTCCACGATTACTAGAATCGTATTGTATCCGGAGCATGGAGGTAGATCGGTGATGAAGTCCATAGAAAGCGTATGCCAAGGGCGAGGTGGGATGTCAATAGGGCGTAAGAGGCCTGCTGGTCTTTCCTTTTGACTCTTGTTTTGGGCGCATACTCCACAGGACATTATAAAGTCTCTGATATCTTTTTTCCAAGACGGCCACCAGAAGTAGCGCTTGATCTTTTCTGAGGTCTTGGCTATACCGGGATGACCTTCCATTAAAGAGTCGTGATAACAAGAGATTACTTTTTTCTGTAAATCTGTGCTGGGTAGGTATAATCGTTCTTGGAAATACAATAAGTTGTCCTTTACTGCAAAGTCCTTTCCCTGCAGATGCCAATTCTGTATGTCTGCTGGAGTTACAAGTTGCCTGGCTTTATCCTTAACTTCCTCTATGGATTCTGTGGCGATTACACCCAAAATTCTTTGTTTGGGAATGATTGGTACAGGTTTAGGGTTGATCAAGTGTTCTTCCACTCCCATCCGAGAAAGGGCATCGGCTTTACCGTTCTTTGTACCAGGTCGATAGGTAATTATGAAGTCAAACTCGGCAAAGAATAATGCCCAACGGAGTTGTCTAGAGGATTGGGCTTTTGCGGTTTTCAAATATTGCAGGTTTCGGTGATCCGTAATCACAGTAACGGTGTGTCGGGCCCCCAGCAGATAATGCCGCCAAGCCTTAAAGGCAGACTTGATAGCCAGAAGTTCCTTGTCAGTAATCGTGTAATTGACTTCAGGAGGCGAGAATTTGCGGGACCAAAATGCCACGGGATGCAACTGATTGGTTACCGGGTCCTTTTGTGATAGAACTGCCCCCATGGCAAGGCTTGAAGCATCAGTTTCCACGATGTAGGGGAGTTCGGGGCGAGGGTGTTTTAAGATTGGTGCAGAGATAAATTTAGTCTTCAAATCCTGGAAAGCTTGTTCCGCCTCGGTAGACCATTCAAAACGTTTGTTTTTCTTTAACAAGGCAGTGATGGGCTGGACTATTCGAGAGAACTCGGGGATAAACCTGCGGTAAAAGTTAGCGAAGCCTAACATGCTTTGCACACCTTTTACGGAGGATGGTGATGGCCATTTGAGAACTGCATCGACCTTCTTTGAATCCATACGCACTCCGCCAGGTGATAATATGAATCCCAAGAATTCAACTTCAGTCACGTTGAAAACACATTTTTCCAACTTAGCGAAAAGTTTGTGTTGACGCAATCTTTCGAGGACCATTTTCACGTGTTTCCGATGTTCAGATTCCGATGAAGAATAAACGAGAATGTCGTCGATGTAAACAACAACACACACATCTATGAGCTCTCTGAGGACATCGTTCATAAAATATTGAAAGGCGGCTGGGGCATTGCAAAGTCCGAAGGGCATGACCTGATATTCAAATAGCCCATACTTGGACCGGAAGGCCGTCTTCCATTCATCGCCCTCTTTTACTCGTACCAAGTGGTAAGCTCCTCTAAGATCCAGCTTTGTATATATGCATGCTTTTCTGACTTGGTCCAGGAGTTCAGGGATCAAAGGTAACGGATATCTATTCTTAACGGTGATCTGGTTCAGGGAGCGATAATCGATACAAGTTCTAAGGTCTCCTTCCTTTTTTGGAACGAAGAACAAAGCTGAAGAGGCAGGGGACTTGGAAGGACGAATAAACCCATTTGCCAGGTATTGATCCAGGTATTGTCGAAGGTGAAGGTTCTCAGGCTCGGTGAGGGCATAAATTCTACTACAAGGAGGAGTAGATCCAGGTATCAGGTCTATCTGGCAGTCATAAGACCTATGAGGAGGTAGAGAGTTAGCCTGCTCCTTCCGGAAAACATCTTGGTATTCTAGGTATTCGGGAGGTAACTGGGGAGTCTCTGAAGAAATTGCTGCCAGTGCAACACCAGGTGGAGGGTGACAAGTAGAGACACATTCTGGAAACTGGACCGTTCTTGCTCGCCAATCGATCAGAGGATTGTGTTTCTCTAACCAAGGTATTCCTAGAATAATCTGCAACTGAGGGGCCTTGATCACATCGAACACAATCTTCTCATGGTGTCCATCTTGACTTACTAGCGTCACCTCTTGAGTGGTATGCGTTACTGGCCCAGAGGCTATCTCCGTACCATCCACCGTAGTAATGACGTCCTTTACAGCCTTGGGACAAAGAGTTAGATTCATCCTCAAAACCATTTCATGATCCACATAATTGCCGATGGCACCGCTGTCGACGTAAGCTTCAATTGCATGTAATCGATCCGGATTATCAGGGCTAATGAGGACCATAGGTATCACGAAATGCGAGGTCACGGAACTGGTTTTCACGCTCGGCAAGAGGACCTCTATTCTTGTCGGGCGATGTCGTTTCCCTGCTCAGAGTTTGTAACTGTGGTAACTGCAGCTCCTACTGCCTTCTTGGCAGGTTTCACCGGACAGTCTCGAAGAAAGTGCCCTGAGTTTCCGCAATATAGGCATAATTGCAACTGTTTTCTCCTTTCCCGCTCCCTTTGTGTTAGAGGACCTTTCAGACCCCCTATTTGCATGGGTTCCCCGGAGTCTACTCCTTTGGATGGAGTTCGCGGTTTGGAAAATACTCGAGCATCAAACTTGGAACGATCGGCCTTCCTGTTCTGCAGTCTGTGATCTATTTGAACGACCAAGTCTATATAATCCGAACAGTCTTGTGGGGGATTCACTACTTGGGCTAAAACGTCTTTGAGCTCTCCACGTAGACCTCTATAAAACAGCGTAATCCTTTTGTCCTCAGGCCATTGAGTTTCCACTATTAGTCTATTGAAAGATGCAATATAAGCCAAAAGGTCTTGATTACCCTGTCGCAACGAAAGAAGCTCATTGTCCAAGGCCTGCCCCTGTGCATGTCTTGCGAACAGTTTCTCCATACTAAGCTGAAAGGCTTGAAAATCATGGAGAACCGGATCATCTTGATTAACTAGAGGGATCGACCAGTCTGCCGCATTGCCACTAAGGTACGAAAGTACAAAAGCTACTTTAGCTTGATCAGTTGGAAAGGCTGCTGGCCGGCATAAGAAGTGCAACCGGCACTGATTGATAAATACCGCAAACCTCTTTGGGTCACCAGAAAATCGTTCGGGCGGAGCCAGAGGTACATTCCCAGGTAGGTTGATCTGTACTGGATTCATAGAGGATGTTGAAGGAAGATTTGCCCCTGATGCGGGTAGCGGGGTCTGTCCGGCTTGTGACTGAAGCAATTGTCTAGCAAGATCATCTGTTCTCTCCTTGGAAATAATTAGTTCCCTTCTTAGAGCGTTTGTTTCCTGACAAGCTGCATGCACTTCTGCCCTTAGTTCCCCAAGTAACCGGGCTAGGTGGTCAGTATCCGAGGTTTCCATAGCGCCTGGGCGAGAGTTTTGCGGTAGGCTTTGCGTTCTGTAACGCTCACCTGATTCTCGCAGAGGCGCCGGTCTTGACTGGGCGACTACCGTATCTTCAAAGGTGATGTGCAGCACCCGGTTGGCTCTTTGGGCTGGACCTCTGTGCCCTGTATGCCTGACGTGCAGAGAAGATGTCTGCAGATAGAAAATACGGGGTTAATGAACTGGGGTTATTGGGGTGTCCCTATCTCTTTCCTCTTCTCCTCTCCTGTAGACCCCCACAGGTTAACGCTCTCACCTTAGGTAAGTGAATGCCGAGCTCTCCATCTGCCTCGGGGCAGGGTGCTGTAACCAGTTTCTTCACTGGATAGGTAGCGCAGGCCTCTTGACTTCAGAGGACTGCTGTCCGTCGTTTACTGCACGAACGGTAAGTTTTGAGTAACTCAAATGTCTTTAAAGTCTTTAATAATGATGTCTCTTGTTTTGCAGGGTTCCGGCGATGGCGCATGACGGGCTGAAGTGAGTTGAAGATGGAGCCCGTGTGATGAATAGAAGCGCCTGGAAGCACGTAAGTAAGCGCTTGTTGCCAGCTTCACGATGCGCTCTAACTGTCTTTTATTTTGCAGGTACAAGTTCGGAGCGGCTGCAGGGTGCCGGGAAACCCACTGGGTTAGATGTGGAAAGGAGTAATGGCACGTGAGTATTAAAGTTCCCCAATGTCTTTAAACGCACCTTGTTTTGTCTTTCAGATGCGGGATGCAGCGCCGACGGCCTCCGGAGCGTGCGAAGAGTTGGTAAGCTTTTGTCTTTCAGATGCCGGAATGCAGTGTGAAGACCTCCGGAGCGCACGAAGAGTAGGTAAGCCTTTGCCTTTCAGATGCCGGAATGCTAACCTGTTCTTTCTTGTCTTTATAGGAGTTGCTGAAGACTGGATTCAGGATGGTAAGCCTTTTTCCTTAGGCCCAGGACCGGATGCAGAAGACACGATGAGCGTTCTGCTGCAGAGGGTGCAGAATAACGCAAAGCAAGATTCATCCACCGGGTGTGGTTTAAATAGCCTCCTGTAGTGCTTAGGTGTCTCCTTCCACAGCCACGCCTAAGTAAGAAAAGAGTTCCTGGTAAGAAAAGAGTTCCTGCCTTCCAGAAGAGTTCCAGTGTTCTGAATCTAGGGAGTGGCTCCAGCCCCACCCAACAGGAAAAGTAGTTCCAAACAGAAGAGGTTCAGAGACTCAACTGGCAGGCAAGTAAGCAGCATGGTCTGCTGCAGGTAAGTCCACCCAAGCATTATGAGCCCGGCGCTTCCAGCGCTGGGACTGGGCATATTTATGAGCCTGGTGCCACTGGCGCCAGGACTGGGTCCAAAAGGTCCCAATTGGGACTGGTTGGCACTCGGAACCTGGGTTATGGATCTGCTTCCAAGGGAGTTGGGAAAACCCTGACCTTTTGGGAGCAGAGACCATGACACTATGTCTGTGTTAGGATCCAAGGGACAAACCCTTTCGGTCTCCTAACAGTGTGAGAGGTTACGTTGTTGATTCTATGGGGTGCAGGGTCCTAGGGCCTTGCCCTTTCGGTCTCCTGGTCTCCTGAGCAGAGAAGTGAAGATGTCTCTGTGAAGAGTATGACAAGGAACGTGCAGTCCAATATTCTTTATGTCCAGGGGATAAACCCCCCCTTTTTTTAAATTTGTTTTCACGCATACCAGTATCCTGGTTTGTATGACAACACCAGAGTGTTCTTTGAACGCTAATTACGTCCTTACTCTATTCCCGTTTGACAGGGAGACTGGGTCTAAACCCTTGAAGAAGGCTTTTTGACGCCGAAACGTCCAGGGACCCTCGTTACACCCAGGCCAGCAAGCCAGTCCCTCCAAAAACATCTGATAAACATCTTGACGTAGACCAAAGACTTGGTTTTCTCCTTTTCGAAAGACATCCAATATACCATTTGAAACTAATATTAGGATGATGTTTGTAAAGAAGTAATGTCTACAAATGTGATATTGTCTGTGCCCTACTGTACATACATACTGTACTAATTCTATGCACTAAGTTTTTTGGCACCTTCAAGTTTATGCCATGTGAGTTCTGTACTGTGGCTTTACTCTACTGTATTCAGACTCCCACACTAAACTGCTGGAAAAGTGTTGTTCTACAAAACTATCGTAATATCATGGGTAATTTATTTCCATTTTCTTTATTCTGTGACATTAGCTGAATAAATAAGCTAAGAGTCACCTGTATTTTATTGCATCATTTCTTTATACCTCTGTACTGTAAATAGCACAATCTCACAGTCTCTAGGATACAAAAATATGTGAAATGAGAAAAGTCTCACAGTAATCAGAAAAACAAACAATTACTGTATGATAAAACATATGTGGCAGGACGCCACCCCTTTGTTTCCAATCTCTACAGCTCCCAAGTCCTACCACTCTCTTTGAGCAGTCCCTCCAGTTACGTAACTTCAGATATAGCAGCAGCTATAATAGGGACACCCTGACTAGTCCTCACTAGAGCCATTAGTCTGACTCCCTCCCAGGCTACAGCCTGCCCCTAGCTTGCAACTATTTCACACACTGACAAAACCCCAACCCCCCCCCCCACCCCCCCCCCCTTTTCCCCACCCCACTTCTAGCCTTGATTCCACCATGGAACATATCCTTAGCTTTTCGGAAGAAGAAACAGCAGACATTATTCAGGGCCCCACTCTGTTCAATCTGGATGGAGCCCAACAACATATTGCCGCCACAGCATCTGGTGATGACTTACTTAAACTTAAAAAGAAATGTTTCCGCACAGAGGTTCATGGACACTTCTTGAGAGAGTATTTACGGGTTAATATGGTCCCACTTGGACTAATAGTCCGTAATGAACCAGCACTTTTTCTTGGAGATAAAGAATACATGACCGGCTTTAGTCAAATTTCAACCAAATGTTCAAGGGATCTAATGGTATTAACTATCAGTACAGCAAAAAGAATCCACGCAAAAATGCAAATCGAATTGGCAGCTGAAGAAGAGAAATTCCTTACTAATGAAGATTTACAAAATGCCCGAGATAAGCTGAAGGAGATCAATTCAGGGTTCGATCAATTTATGGCCGCAACATTAGAAAAAAAGCATAAGAAATTGGCCAAAGACATTCAAAACTTCAAAATTGAAAACGTTTATCCTTATTTAGCACCTGATTATAAAGAAAAGAAAGAGAAAGAAAGAGTGATTAGCCAAACAGGCCCAAGTAAAGGACGTAGAAAACGGGTCACATTTTCTGAGACGTCCAGTTCAGGCTCCTCGAATGGGTCACCTCAAAACATAGGGAGACAACAACTTGGAGGTCAATCCCTACCAACACCACCCCCTCAGGTTCCTTTTTTAGGCCGGGGGGGCCCCAGAGGCCGTCACTGGGGCCCAACACCACCAATGAACATACCATTCTACCCATACAACTACCAGCAGTGGGGCCCACCAATGCGGAGACGACGCAACCAATGGAGGTATTAGATAGCATCCCCATCTTCAACTTATCAGGAATAGAACTTACCAGAAATGAGACTGCGGTCCTAGCTAAAGGTCTTTCCTTTGTCCCCTCGAACAAGACCAATTGGTTCAATTTGGATCAAGAATTGTCCACATTCTTCAGAACAGTAAGACGTAAATTCTATTTTAAGGACAAGGAGCCTCTATCAAGGGAGGTAGATTCAGGACTATGTGTCCCCTCTAACTTCAATCCCAGTGAGAACGAAGTATCACCATCTATAATAACCTTCGAAAAATGCATCAGGAATGAGATGAGAAAACTCCAGGATAAACAAGAGGACAAAAGGAGAAACCTATCAGTGGATGAGCACAAGGCATTGAAAGATCTCTCCACTAACAAACAAATTGTGATAAAAACAGCTGATAAAGGAGGTGGCATAGTCATCCAAAACATAGACCAATATAAAAGCATGGTCAAATGTCTCTTGGACGTCCCAGCCAATTACAAGAAATTGAAAAAAGACCCCACAGCGGAAATCAAGTCTAACATTCAAGAAATTGTGACTTTTGCCTCGGAACATGGATGGATCAGCGAAAAAGAAGAAATGTTCCTCACTACATCAGAAGGTAGAACACCTGCCTTCTATGCACTCCCCAAAATACATAAGGATCAACATCAACCACCAGGAAGACCCATCGTATCTGGATGTGGGTCTATCCTTGAGCCTATCTGCAAATTTGTGGACTACTTTTTGAAACCTCTGAGCCAAGAGACACCCACATACTTGCGAGACACAATGGCCACCATTGCACTGTTTGAAAACCAGCCCTTTCAACCAATGGATGAATTATTAGTCACCATGGATATTGCCAGCCTATACACAAGCATTCCACAAGATTCTGCCGTTGAATGTATAAGACAACATCTGACACATAACATGAAACAAACCCGAGTACCCACCAACTTCATTGTAGAACTCCTTGAATTGGCACTTCGCAATAACTTCTTCACATTCGATGAAACATTCTATCTCCAGATAAGCGGCACCGCCATGGGTGCGGCGTTTGCACCCAGCTTGGCAGTCATCTTTATGTCAGAATATGAACAGCAACTCATCTTCAACACTAATAATCCTTTCCATGAGAAAATCTCTCGATGGTTCCGATATATCGATGATATCATCTTTATTTGGAAGGGCGATGAAACAGCCCTAGATAACTTTCAGGAGTGGATCAATAGCCAAACAAGTGAGATTCAATTCACTTTAGAAAAAAGCAACCGAGATATCAATTTCCTGGACTTAACTATCTCAGTAAAAGAGAACAAACTTATGTGCTCCCTGTTCAAAAAAGAAACGGACCGTAATACCCTTCTACATTACAGGAGCTTCCATCCTAACAACCTACGAAACAACCTACCGTTTGGACAGTTCCTTAGAATAAGGCGCAACTGCACAGAATTGGAACACTACAAAGAAAATGCGGTCTCTCTACAGATGAAACTACGAGACAGGGGGTACCCCAAAAAATTAGTCAACAACACCAGAAAAAGAGCACAATACATCCCGCGGGAAACCCTCCTGACGCCAAAAATACGCAACTCAGAAGTAGATCAACAAATCACCTGTGTCTCTACCTTCTGTCCGGACACTACTCACCTTAAAGCAGCCATTAGGAAATTTTGGCCACTGATACAGATCAGCCTTCCAGAGGAACCGATACCACGCATGGCATTGAAACGGGGAAAAAACTTGAAAGATATACTTACCCATGCTAGGCTCAACAAAAAACCACAAAGATCTGAACTTTGGAGCCTACGTGAAATTGTGGGACACCACCCTTGTGGTACCTGCAATGTATGTAAACTAACAAAAAAAACCACTTCATTCAAAATCGAACAACAGGATTGGAAACTAAAACACTTCTCCAACTGCAAAACTCCTAATGTAATCTACGTTATCGAGTGCCCTTGTGGTTTGAGGTATGTGGGACAGACCAAGAGACAAGTAAACAAACGAATAGGGGAACATAGATCCCGTATACGATGCAAAACCCATACAGCACCCTTGGTCTCACACTACCTGGAATTCCAGCATGGAGTCGATGATATGAAGTGGTGGGTGGTCGACATCATTTTTAACAACACCAACACTACAAACGCTCTCAATCATAAGGAAGCCTGGTGGATTTTCAAACTAAAATCCATCACCATTGGTCTGAACGAAGCTGCCCCCACCACCTTTAGTTGAGCACCCCGCCCTCCTGCGACAATATCGCTACCCAAGGCCATCTGGGTCCTTCCAATACCTACACAAGTTCCCCTTTCAGAGCCAGGTCTCAAACACTCCACCGAAACAACGAAGTACAGCGGAGACCATGCTCTCACCTTCAGCACAAAACTACGAGCAGTTGAAGTCTCCACAGTAACTCCCTCACCCCTGTTGCATACCCTGTTTTGCTGCAAATATATATTTTAAAAAATAATAAAAAAACAAATAAAGAATAGGACAACTGAATACTATCAAGTTTAATATTATTCTGCATCTATTAGCAGCATGCCGTGTTATGTATCTCTTCTAGGCATGCACATGCAATTTTCTCTTTTTCCCCCGCTTGTATACACTATTGCCTTCGATAAATGTATATATGAAGATGACGCCGAGAATAACATGCAAACAGAAAAATGTGATCCCCAGTTTTGATGCTGTTATAATATGTACATATATACCAAATCGCAGAACTTACGGTTTTTTGAATGCATTTTGCAAATATGTATCTCTCTTTTGCACCAAACTAATCTGCCTTTGTGATTAGCAGTCCCAGGCTCACGTCACCTTGCCAATACGGTCTGGTTCCTTTTCGATCAACACCAAACAACCCATACATTGAGCCCAGGCTATTTTACACCTAACAAGTACATAACAAGGGGTCTACCCATTTCGATGAGCCCACTACACAACCGCACATGCGCATTTGCAAGCGCTCGGACGGCGCTCCCCCGCACACATTAGAGAGCATACTGTGGAGCCCCGTCCCCACTACACGCATGCGCACAAGCTGAGGGGGCGTAGCTCCACACCCCTGCGCAAGCGTAGGGAGAGTTACTACACAGCCCCTCCCAGCCATATACGCTGCACTGTGCAGTTCACATCGAGCTGCAACGGGATCCTGACGCTGCTTCACTCGCGCCCGACCCCTACCCGAGCTGCTGACAACGGTCACAATTTCTAAGGTAACGGCTTGAGTGGCAGACAGTGTCTCTTTCTTTTCCGACACCCAACCACTCCCCTCCCGTTTTTCAGCCACTACATTGGCATCAACTTCAGCGGCTTCTTTTCAATCCAAATCGCTTCCCGGCATGTCCTAAGCTTTATCCATTCTCTACAGAATACAACCGCACACTCTGCACCTTTTGACTGCAGCAACAGACGGGTGTCCCCGCTGGGATTCACACCAGGGTGTCCCGCCACCTCAAGCCTCAAGTTGCCGGGTCCTTCAATACCCCCAGCACAGAAACAGGTAACTTCTATCTACTCTGATCTTCTGTGGCCCTCCCAGCCACTTATAGGTTTTTACCTATTTCCACTACACGTACCCGAGCATTTACCTAATTTACTTTCCGTGTGTCAACGATCTTTTTGTCTCCATTTCATTCCCCAGACACATGTTCGAGGCCCATCCGGTACTAAGTAAACTGTGATTCACGCCATCAATTACGGAGGTTGTCTAACCACTTTCACCTCCTCCAGGCCAACCCCTTTCAGGTCAGTGTTTTAGCCAGTGCAAGCCCGACATTTGAATATTTGCAGTCCAATATTCTTTATGTCCAGGGGATAAACCCCCCCTTTTTTTAAATTTGTTTTCACGCATACCAGTATCCTGGTTTGTATGACAACACCAGAGTGTTCTTTGAACGCTAATTACGTCCTTACTCTATTCCCGTTTGACAGGGAGACTGGGTCTAAACCCTTGAAGAAGGCTTTTTGACGCCGAAACGTCCAGGGACCCTCGTTACACCCAGGCCAGCAAGCCAGTCCCTCCAAAAACATCTGATAAACATCTTGACGTAGACCAAAGACTTGGTTTTCTCCTTTTCGAAAGACATCCAATATACCATTTGAAACTAATATTAGGATGATGTTTGTAAAGAAGTAATGTCTACAAATGTGATATTGTCTGTGCCCTACTGTACATACATACTGTACTAATTCTATGCACTAAGTTTTTTGGCACCTTCAAGTTTATGCCATGTGAGTTCTGTACTGTGGCTTTACTCTACTGTATTCAGACTCCCACACTAAACTGCTGGAAAAGTGTTGTTCTACAAAACTATCGTAATATCATGGGTAATTTATTTCCATTTTCTTTATTCTGTGACATTAGCTGAATAAATAAGCTAAGAGTCACCTGTATTTTATTGCATCATTTCTTTATACCTCTGTACTGTAAATAGCACAATCTCACAGTCTCTAGGATACAAAAATATGTGAAATGAGAAAAGTCTCACAGTAATCAGAAAAACAAACAATTACTGTATGATAAAACATATGTGGCAGGACGCCACCCCTTTGTTTCCAATCTCTACAGCTCCCAAGTCCTACCACTCTCTTTGAGCAGTCCCTCCAGTTACGTAACTTCAGATATAGCAGCAGCTATAATAGGGACACCCTGACTAGTCCTCACTAGAGCCATTAGTCTGACTCCCTCCCAGGCTACAGCCTGCCCCTAGCTTGCAACTATTTCACACACTGACAAAACCCCAACCCCCCCCCCCCCCCCCCCCCCTTTTCCCCACCCCACTTCTAGCCTTGATTCCACCATGGAACATATCCTTAGCTTTTCGGAAGAAGAAACAGCAGACATTATTCAGGGCCCCACTCTGTTCAATCTGGATGGAGCCCAACAACATATTGCCGCCACAGCATCTGGTGATGACTTACTTAAACTTAAAAAGAAATGTTTCCGCACAGAGGTTCATGGACACTTCTTGAGAGAGTATTTACGGGTTAATATGGTCCCACTTGGACTAATAGTCCGTAATGAACCAGCACTTTTTCTTGGAGATAAAGAATACATGACCGGCTTTAGTCAAATTTCAACCAAATGTTCAAGGGATCTAATGGTATTAACTATCAGTACAGCAAAAAGAATCCACGCAAAAATGCAAATCGAATTGGCAGCTGAAGAAGAGAAATTCCTTACTAATGAAGATTTACAAAATGCCCGAGATAAGCTGAAGGAGATCAATTCAGGGTTCGATCAATTTATGGCCGCAACATTAGAAAAAAAGCATAAGAAATTGGCCAAAGACATTCAAAACTTCAAAATTGAAAACGTTTATCCTTATTTAGCACCTGATTATAAAGAAAAGAAAGAGAAAGAAAGAGTGATTAGCCAAACAGGCCCAAGTAAAGGACGTAGAAAACGGGTCACATTTTCTGAGACGTCCAGTTCAGGCTCCTCGAATGGGTCACCTCAAAACATAGGGAGACAACAACTTGGAGGTCAATCCCTACCAACACCACCCCCTCAGGTTCCTTTTTTAGGCCGGGGGGGCCCCAGAGGCCGTCACTGGGGCCCAACACCACCAATGAACATACCATTCTACCCATACAACTACCAGCAGTGGGGCCCACCAATGCGGAGACGACGCAACCAATGGAGGTATTAGATAGCATCCCCATCTTCAACTTATCAGGAATAGAACTTACCAGAAATGAGACTGCGGTCCTAGCTAAAGGTCTTTCCTTTGTCCCCTCGAACAAGACCAATTGGTTCAATTTGGATCAAGAATTGTCCACATTCTTCAGAACAGTAAGACGTAAATTCTATTTTAAGGACAAGGAGCCTCTATCAAGGGAGGTAGATTCAGGACTATGTGTCCCCTCTAACTTCAATCCCAGTGAGAACGAAGTATCACCATCTATAATAACCTTCGAAAAATGCATCAGGAATGAGATGAGAAAACTCCAGGATAAACAAGAGGACAAAAGGAGAAACCTATCAGTGGATGAGCACAAGGCATTGAAAGATCTCTCCACTAACAAACAAATTGTGATAAAAACAGCTGATAAAGGAGGTGGCATAGTCATCCAAAACATAGACCAATATAAAAGCATGGTCAAATGTCTCTTGGACGTCCCAGCCAATTACAAGAAATTGAAAAAAGACCCCACAGCGGAAATCAAGTCTAACATTCAAGAAATTGTGACTTTTGCCTCGGAACATGGATGGATCAGCGAAAAAGAAGAAATGTTCCTCACTACATCAGAAGGTAGAACACCTGCCTTCTATGCACTCCCCAAAATACATAAGGATCAACATCAACCACCAGGAAGACCCATCGTATCTGGATGTGGGTCTATCCTTGAGCCTATCTGCAAATTTGTGGACTACTTTTTGAAACCTCTGAGCCAAGAGACACCCACATACTTGCGAGACACAATGGCCACCATTGCACTGTTTGAAAACCAGCCCTTTCAACCAATGGATGAATTATTAGTCACCATGGATATTGCCAGCCTATACACAAGCATTCCACAAGATTCTGCCGTTGAATGTATAAGACAACATCTGACACATAACATGAAACAAACCCGAGTACCCACCAACTTCATTGTAGAACTCCTTGAATTGGCACTTCGCAATAACTTCTTCACATTCGATGAAACATTCTATCTCCAGATAAGCGGCACCGCCATGGGTGCGGCGTTTGCACCCAGCTTGGCAGTCATCTTTATGTCAGAATATGAACAGCAACTCATCTTCAACACTAATAATCCTTTCCATGAGAAAATCTCTCGATGGTTCCGATATATCGATGATATCATCTTTATTTGGAAGGGCGATGAAACAGCCCTAGATAACTTTCAGGAGTGGATCAATAGCCAAACAAGTGAGATTCAATTCACTTTAGAAAAAAGCAACCGAGATATCAATTTCCTGGACTTAACTATCTCAGTAAAAGAGAACAAACTTATGTGCTCCCTGTTCAAAAAAGAAACGGACCGTAATACCCTTCTACATTACAGGAGCTTCCATCCTAACAACCTACGAAACAACCTACCGTTTGGACAGTTCCTTAGAATAAGGCGCAACTGCACAGAATTGGAACACTACAAAGAAAATGCGGTCTCTCTACAGATGAAACTACGAGACAGGGGGTACCCCAAAAAATTAGTCAACAACACCAGAAAAAGAGCACAATACATCCCGCGGGAAACCCTCCTGACGCCAAAAATACGCAACTCAGAAGTAGATCAACAAATCACCTGTGTCTCTACCTTCTGTCCGGACACTACTCACCTTAAAGCAGCCATTAGGAAATTTTGGCCACTGATACAGATCAGCCTTCCAGAGGAACCGATACCACGCATGGCATTGAAACGGGGAAAAAACTTGAAAGATATACTTACCCATGCTAGGCTCAACAAAAAACCACAAAGATCTGAACTTTGGAGCCTACGTGAAATTGTGGGACACCACCCTTGTGGTACCTGCAATGTATGTAAACTAACAAAAAAAACCACTTCATTCAAAATCGAACAACAGGATTGGAAACTAAAACACTTCTCCAACTGCAAAACTCCTAATGTAATCTACGTTATCGAGTGCCCTTGTGGTTTGAGGTATGTGGGACAGACCAAGAGACAAGTAAACAAACGAATAGGGGAACATAGATCCCGTATACGATGCAAAACCCATACAGCACCCTTGGTCTCACACTACCTGGAATTCCAGCATGGAGTCGATGATATGAAGTGGTGGGTGGTCGACATCATTTTTAACAACACCAACACTACAAACGCTCTCAATCATAAGGAAGCCTGGTGGATTTTCAAACTAAAATCCATCACCATTGGTCTGAACGAAGCTGCCCCCACCACCTTTAGTTGAGCACCCCGCCCTCCTGCGACAATATCGCTACCCAAGGCCATCTGGGTCCTTCCAATACCTACACAAGTTCCCCTTTCAGAGCCAGGTCTCAAACACTCCACCGAAACAACGAAGTACAGCGGAGACCATGCTCTCACCTTCAGCACAAAACTACGAGCAGTTGAAGTCTCCACAGTAACTCCCTCACCCCTGTTGCATACCCTGTTTTGCTGCAAATATATATTTTAAAAAATAATAAAAAAACAAATAAAGAATAGGACAACTGAATACTATCAAGTTTAATATTATTCTGCATCTATTAGCAGCATGCCGTGTTATGTATCTCTTCTAGGCATGCACATGCAATTTTCTCTTTTTCCCCCGCTTGTATACACTATTGCCTTCGATAAATGTATATATGAAGATGACGCCGAGAATAACATGCAAACAGAAAAATGTGATCCCCAGTTTTGATGCTGTTATAATATGTACATATATACCAAATCGCAGAACTTACGGTTTTTTGAATGCATTTTGCAAATATGTATCTCTCTTTTGCACCAAACTAATCTGCCTTTGTGATTAGCAGTCCCAGGCTCACGTCACCTTGCCAATACGGTCTGGTTCCTTTTCGATCAACACCAAACAACCCATACATTGAGCCCAGGCTATTTTACACCTAACAAGTACATAACAAGGGGTCTACCCATTTCGATGAGCCCACTACACAACCGCACATGCGCATTTGCAAGCGCTCGGACGGCGCTCCCCCGCACACATTAGAGAGCATACTGTGGAGCCCCGTCCCCACTACACGCATGCGCACAAGCTGAGGGGGCGTAGCTCCACACCCCTGCGCAAGCGTAGGGAGAGTTACTACACAGCCCCTCCCAGCCATATACGCTGCACTGTGCAGTTCACATCGAGCTGCAACGGGATCCTGACGCTGCTTCACTCGCGCCCGACCCCTACCCGAGCTGCTGACAACGGTCACAATTTCTAAGGTAACGGCTTGAGTGGCAGACAGTGTCTCTTTCTTTTCCGACACCCAACCACTCCCCTCCCGTTTTTCAGCCACTACATTGGCATCAACTTCAGCGGCTTCTTTTCAATCCAAATCGCTTCCCGGCATGTCCTAAGCTTTATCCATTCTCTACAGAATACAACCGCACACTCTGCACCTTTTGACTGCAGCAACAGACGGGTGTCCCCGCTGGGATTCACACCAGGGTGTCCCGCCACCTCAAGCCTCAAGTTGCCGGGTCCTTCAATACCCCCAGCACAGAAACAGGTAACTTCTATCTACTCTGATCTTCTGTGGCCCTCCCAGCCACTTATAGGTTTTTACCTATTTCCACTACACGTACCCGAGCATTTACCTAATTTACTTTCCGTGTGTCAACGATCTTTTTGTCTCCATTTCATTCCCCAGACACATGTTCGAGGCCCATCCGGTACTAAGTAAACTGTGATTCACGCCATCAATTACGGAGGTTGTCTAACCACTTTCACCTCCTCCAGGCCAACCCCTTTCAGGTCAGTGTTTTAGCCAGTGCAAGCCCGACATTTGAATATTTGCAGTCCAATATTCTTTATGTCCAGGGGATAAACCCCCCCTTTTTTTAAATTTGTTTTCACGCATACCAGTATCCTGGTTTGTATGACAACACCAGAGTGTTCTTTGAACGCTAATTACGTCCTTACTCTATTCCCGTTTGACAGGGAGACTGGGTCTAAACCCTTGAAGAAGGCTTTTTGACGCCGAAACGTCCAGGGACCCTCGTTACACCCAGGCCAGCAAGCCAGTCCCTCCAAAAACATCTGATAAACATCTTGACGTAGACCAAAGACTTGGTTTTCTCCTTTTCGAAAGACATCCAATATACCATTTGAAACTAATATTAGGATGATGTTTGTAAAGAAGTAATGTCTACAAATGTGATATTGTCTGTGCCCTACTGTACATACATACTGTACTAATTCTATGCACTAAGTTTTTTGGCACCTTCAAGTTTATGCCATGTGAGTTCTGTACTGTGGCTTTACTCTACTGTATTCAGACTCCCACACTAAACTGCTGGAAAAGTGTTGTTCTACAAAACTATCGTAATATCATGGGTAATTTATTTCCATTTTCTTTATTCTGTGACATTAGCTGAATAAATAAGCTAAGAGTCACCTGTATTTTATTGCATCATTTCTTTATACCTCTGTACTGTAAATAGCACAATCTCACAGTCTCTAGGATACAAAAATATGTGAAATGAGAAAAGTCTCACAGTAATCAGAAAAACAAACAATTACTGTATGATAAAACATATGTGGCAGGACGCCACCCCTTTGTTTCCAATCTCTACAGCTCCCAAGTCCTACCACTCTCTTTGAGCAGTCCCTCCAGTTACGTAAGGAACGTCAAGGGACCTGTCTTCTCAGATGGTTTGGGTTTTCTTGCTACGTTGGCTTGGGTCCAAGGGTCGAGCCCTTTTGGTCCCCTACCAGTGAAATAAGGTCTGTTGTGGTAGGTGTTGAGTACAGGATCCAAAGGCCTTGCCCTTTCGGTCTCCTGGTCGGTTGACATCTCAGGCTCCTCGTTGGTCTTTGGTGGTAGTTTGCAAAGTTTCAAGGTGTTGGAGGTGGGATCCAAGGGTCAATCCCTTTCGGTTTCCCACAAAAGGTATGGTACACTTATTAGTGTCAAGGTGCTTGCAGAGTAGAGGCTCCAAGTCTTAGGACCTGATGGTGACCAACTCTATGGGGTGGGTTTGGGTGTCCCAGTCAGCGGTGTAGTGTTGTGGCAGTTGAAGTTGGTGCGCCTGCAGGGATCTGGGAGCCGGGTCCTTTCTTTTTGTCACCAATGGTATGGGTGACTTAACGGGTTTTCAGCAGTTGGAGGGTAGAGGTTTCCAGGGGGCAGGTCTTTTAGTGTCTTAATCCCATATATCGCTTGATCAAGAGTCAGGGCACGTTGGTCTCCTGGGCGGTGCACTAGGTGAGGGATCACAAGGGCTCTGAGCGGCTCGTGGAGTTTGTGCCTTCCTGTTGATCCGCGTTGGCTGTGTGGGCAACTCTGGCTGCGGGGGGGCGACCCCGGTGTAGTGTGAAGAATTATTAGTTGACTGGGAGAGAGGGTTGCCGTGTGGGTCAGCTTCTTTGTTAACCCGTGGAGGGTGGTTTCTGTGACTAGACTTTGGTTGGTTCATCCACAATTGGGGTGCTTCGGGGGTGCAGCGGAACAGTAGTTGCACTGTCGAGCAGCCCGGAGCTGGCAGGGGATCGTCGGGTGTGGGAAGCACCACCTCCACAGGTGCTGCGGGTCCAGGAGTCTCGCGCCGTCAAGGGGGCCGCTGCCAGAGTAGTGGGCGTGCAGCTCCGGGCTGGCAGGGGATCGGCGGGTGTGGGGAGCACCGCCTCCACAGGTGCTGCAGGACCAGGAGTCTCGTGCCGGCAAGGAGGCTGCTGCCGGAATGCTGGGCGTGCAGGGAAGCAGCTCAGAGCTGGAAGGGGTTCGGCCATTGTGAGAGGCTCCGCCTCCTCTGGCGCCGCAGACTCCCGCCGACGAGGGAGCCGCCGTCAGAGCGGAGATCTAGGAGAGGAACAGCCCATGACCGGCAGCCGTGCAGCGGGCGGGGGGGTGGTCCTCCGTGGGAGCTGCAGATCCTGAACACTCGCGCCAACGTCGGGGCCTCAGAAGGTAGGTTTTCTGTGACAGCAGGGGTGACATCAGGGGTGCTATGGGGTGCCGGAGCTCATGGAACGTTGCTAGTTGTACTTAGTAGTTGGCAACGGGGGGAGACGTTGGCGTGAGATGGGGTGAGTTGTTCTGCTGGAGCGTTTCCACCCGCATGCACTGCTTGTTTAGGGGATAGATACTGGTGCCGAGAGCCGTGCCAGTGAGCGGTCCTTGTGGGTTGTCGGTGCAGCGATGCGGAGCCGCTGGATGAAAGTTGGCGGTGCAAGAGGTCGCGCCGCAGTAACGCGGAAATCCTGTCTGCTGATGGCAATAGAGCGGCTCACGCGCTGCGGGCTCCTCTGGGGTGCAGTGTCAAGGAGAGGGTCGTTAGAGCTTCGTTGTGGAAAGGGGGGTGGGTTAGGAACTGTATGGTGGTTGCTGGAAGGTGACAGTTAGGGCTCAATTTCTGGATTGGACACGGTCCACTTGAAGCACAGGATGTTAGTAGCCTGCACCAGTTACACCGCGGGCGGTGCGTGGAGCCCGCAGAGCCCAAAGACCAAAAGACTCTGCAGCAGACTTTGGGGCCGCTCTGCGGTGTTCTGGGGGTTTTAAGCTGGCAAGTGGTAGCAATAGAATGTGGACTGGATAGCCCAAAAGTAGTTGAAGACAGCAGCAGCATAGAGCAGTAGAACCTTGTCTATTGTAGGGATGTAACGGTATAACGGTATACCGTTAAAGATACCGTGAACCACTTAATTGAACAATAATAACTGTCACATTGTTTATACCGTTCATACCGTAAAGTGTGCTTTTCAATCGGATTTGGAAAGGCTGCAGTAAGCAAGTGCTGCGCAGTCTTGGTCTTGCACTGTTGGATGTGCCGACTGCCAAGTAGTTTCAGTTGGAGCAGTTTTTAATGCCATTCCATAAACCACACGTGCCTGACACAAAATCAATATGTTAGCAATAGGAAGAATAGATACAGTGCCAAGAAGGAAAAGGGTTTACTTTGGGTTGGCAGCTTTGGGGTTTATATATTTATAATGGCTAATGTTCTCTAAACATATGACAATGGGGGATTTCCCTGGTTCTATCATTGAATTTACATATAATAAGTCACACTGCGAAATTCACTCATCTCTGTGGGTATTCCCTGCTGCCATACCAAAGGGTAACATGTTCGTGAGTACTGAACACCTTTTGGCCCGCAAGTAAACTAAAGGCTGTAACGTAAAGAGAGTGCGTCTGTGTGTGTGTGTGTGTTTGTGTCTGTGTGTGTATATGCGCACAAGCGTATACTACCATCAGCCTCCATTGATCGGTGGCATGCAGGTAATCAAGATGGCAATATGTTCATCTTCACCAGTAGCCAGTGGGGGAGCATAAAGCCTAAATGACCACTTAAGAAAAGCTATTCAGTTTGCTTTGCCAGTTGCAGCAGCCCCCCCCTCCTCTCCACACATGTGTTTGTGTTTGGTGGAAGCAAGGCATTTCAGTGAAAAGTATGTTGAAAAGCCCAATTCTGGCCCTGGGTGTCTGGTTTTGTTTGTGATGATAAATCTGTCAATATATGACCTTTTAGAAAATATTTGTTAAGATTAGTTAACTCCCCCTGCTATACCGCGATAACCATGATATACCGTCATTTGGCAAGAAGGTTATCGTACCGTCATAAAACTAATACCGTGACACCCCTAGTCTATTGCAGACCAAATGACTCTGCAGCAGACTCCTGATGTAATCGATGTCTGCTATGTTCTTCAGTTTAGGGATTAGATGGATTCGATTGAAGATGGCTTGTTTATTCGGTGGGGTCTATTTTCTTCAGAAAAGAGACTTGTGATCGTGATTTTGCATGACGTTCTGTTTTCTGGCGAATTTCACTTAGCTGTGCTCTTTTGTTCTTTAATACTGGAGTTAATAGGGGAACCCATGTTCAGGTTCGCACAGCTGGCTTCTACTCCCATATCCTAATTTTGCATTGGCGCTTTAGTTAAGTTTATGATGATCTTCCCGTTCTAATGCAGCACTACATGAAACTTCTTAGTTATTGAATCTTTATGACTCGGCTCTGACTTATTCTTCTGCTTTTCAGGTTTTCTTTCATTCGTTAGTTCCTATTTATGTAGGACAGGGTCAGTTAAGAAATCGGAAATCCTCATAATTCCTTTTGGGAACAAGAATTGGTGTCTGAAACCTTCGGACCACTGCAGAATTAGTGAGTTGATTTCTAAAGTTTATGAATTATTTGGGTACCCTTTCCCCCTTTGGTCTAACAGAGATCAACTAGTGTGGTTACAGATTCCTGGGATGTAGGGGTACCACTAAAGGACATTTGTCAAGTAGCAACATAGCCTTCCTCTTCTACTATAGTGAATAACTACAGAATGAAAGATAGGTCCCCCAACAAGTCTTTGAGGGGTTCCAAAGCGTTCAATTCAGTGTAAAATTCCTGAAGCGATTGAATGTTCTCAAAACAAACATGGGTTGAGGTACATCATTTTGGCTACTTGCGTGTTTTGTTTGCTTGATTGCTCGACAGTGGATGAATGCTACTAGATATGTCCCCAATTCTGTTGGAGGTGGCGAGGGAGATAAGGAGAGCCTCCCCTGCCCTGACTCTCTTAATGGCCCAGAGATAGATGTTGGGCATTGTGTGCAAGGGGCTATGCGAAAGTTTCTTTTCTTTGTGGCTGTGTGAGTAAGGACCTCCGACTGTGATATGAAATGACGTGAAGGGTCAGAGTAATGTGGATGACTGTGTATAGCGTTTGCATACCAAGTTGCCTTCTTGTGGAAGGACGTTTCCCCTGAACTGAACCTGAACTGATGTAAAGATTCTAGTCCCCGGCTGGGCTGAAGTCAAGGGCAAGACTTTGGAGACAGGAATTCTCAATCGAAATTATTTGTGTGCAAAGCAGGACTGCAACACTCCTGTACTTTGGTTTATAAATGTATGTTGTCTTTATTTGGTGAATGGCCACATACATTACCTGCTAATACCATATTGTATTAATGATAGTTCTTCTATGTTCTATACTCCATCAAACTTCCTTTTTCAAAATGCATCCTAAGCATTCATCCTCTCCACCAATAGGTAAATAAGTAATTTTAATAAAGCTAATGTTTAATTTTAGATGAAGTGTTGCATATGCAGGGAGTTTAAGAAGGAAAATCACTGGGCCACTCCACATTGCCTCGAAGTTTACGTCCAAAGAGCCACCTTCGCAAGGTAGGACACAGTGGGAGCCCTCGATACAGGCATCTCTGTTGGTAGGATACCTTCGAGGGGCGTGTGGGTATTTACATATGCGTGTGTGTGTGCATGGGTGCTATGGTTGTGTCTCAGAAAAGGCAATACATTAGGCTAACCAGATTTTCAAAGCCAAAATTTGGGACAAGTTTGCAAACTCAATACAGTAGATATAGGTGAAGGATGTCTGTGTTAAACCTTTAAAAACAGAAGACAGACCAAATGGCTAACCCCACAGAATAAGTAGATCCAACTTCTCATTCCTCACAGCCTTGAGCCCATTCATCATTGTATTTGCATTCTATTTCTTCCCACTCTCCCTCTGGATATTGGTTCATACCACCATTTCAAAACACAGGGCCTCATTACGAGTTTGGTGGTAATTTAGCAGTAATTCTGCTGTAGCGGCATTCGTGTTACTGCCATGCGTTGCAGCTGAATTACTGCTGAATAACTGCTGAATTACAACCTGGTGGGCGTACGCACACACCAATGGCGGTAACGGTAATACCGCCGACCAACCCATGGTACAACAAAATTCTGTTACGAATTGGTGGAATTGCCGTTACCGCCATGGCACTCTGCAGAAATTCTGTAGGCGGAACTTCCACCGGTGGAAGCTCCATGGTGGCCATTTTGCAAATTACAATCCATCGAATATCTCGAGATAGGAGTGCCATCCAGACACCCAGCTAAGGCCAAACATGTCCACAGGAAAGGGCAAAAGCAGGGTGCTTGATATGAGCCACCGGAAGCCTAAATTCAGTGAGCAGAAGCTCACAGTGTTGGCAGGCCAAGTGGTTGCCAACTCTGATGAGCTATATGAGCCATTGCCCAGGAAGCAAACGGAGAAGAGAGGGGGCACCACAAAATATCAAAAGTATTCCAAATATTCAAGTCAGTATAAAATAAGGATTGAATGTTCAAAAAATACACACAATTTAGAAGGAGCTGGCTGTGACAAGTCTGGACACACCCAGACTCAAAATTGCAACAAAAGCTAGAGACCAAGTAACAGTACTGGGTCACACAGCCGCTCTCATTTGGGCCCAACCTGGGCACGTAATTATTTAAAGTTCAAAGCAGTATACTCAGGTATCCAAAATATAAAGTCCAGAGAGAAATCAGGAACTGCTAACAGAAGCAATGTTTTAAATCTCTTCCGATGTAACATGTAGTCATTATTCATGCCTTTTGGCACAAGGGAGTTGAATTGTTCGATCCACTCAACCTCTTTCTTGGGGCATTTCACTTGTTCAAGAATCAAGAATTTCATTTGAGCTACAGTATTCTTGAATGTTTTGAAGTGTTGTGCCACTGGCGTATGGACTGAACACAATCGGATGTTGGATTTGTGTTCAGTCCACCTCAGTTTGGCCTTCCTTGTTGTGAGACCTACATAGAATAGCCCGCATGGGCATTTAATTCCATAAATCACATTTCTCGTATCGCATGTTCTTGTGTGTTTCAGTGGAATTTGTTTTACCTGTGTAAGGATGATTAATGTTGGGGCCTCTAATAACATTGTGACAATGTTGACAGTTGTTACAGGGTAAAGTACCCTTGAAAGGATTCACGGATACTGCAGGTGATTGGTAATCTGCTCTGACCACAAAGTCCCTGATAGATTTACTTTTTCTATACAGTTTGTTGAAGGCACATAGGATAGCATACATTTGCATGTTTACGGTTTGTAACAGATTTTATGGCACGGCACACTCCAGCCAGAGACTTCTACTGAAACTGAAGGTAGCGCACAATAAAACACGCCTTTTTTATGTTTATTTGAACCCTGGATTCTTTCTTGAAGAGGCACCCAACCCGCCTCACACCCACCTTAACAAATACCCTGTGTCGTAGTGGACCAAGAACCAGGCCGGCGTGTAACCAAGAAATATTTATTTATTTTTAAATTTCAAATGAAAGATCAAAGCGAAACAAATTTTAGGGCAGTAATCACCAATGTGGTGACAATATAATGCAAAATGCTATAATACAATTAATTCAACTTTCTGACAATTCTACATAAACCTTAAATAGAGATGGAAGCAAAATCACTTTTTTTCATACTCATAGATCGCACATATGTTATGCACTCCCCCTGCAACACTCCCCCAAACACCTGTTAACTACATTCTGTGTGGATGGAAGGCAGTGGCAAGGAGTCAGCAAGAAGAGGGAAAACTCTGTTTTAAATTCGACCCACCACCTCAGAATGGGAGGCCAAATATGCAAAATGAAAACCTTCAAATTGAGCAAAATAGAATACTCGGGTTGCACGTGTTACTTAGAGATCAGTTTACATTTGCGGTAGGATAGATATGACTGAATTTCATGTGGCTGCACTAAAGAATCAAGGAAGCTTGCAGGCTACTGATCAGAGCACCAAAGCAACATGGACACAGCTGAGAAGATCGATTTTGGGAGGAAAACAATGCAACAAAATCACACATGGCAAAATTGCAATTTCTTATTTCACACTGCCTTTGAACTGGCAAACAGCTAAGAAAATGGGTTTAGCAGGCAAAATCGGGAATCAGTTTTTGGGATGAGAATAAAGACGCAGAACAGATAGGATGCTAAGGGTAAGGGATGACTCTTATGGGTTTTATTATGGGAAGTGAAAATCGGATTTTTAAAGGAAAGCAAATACACAGGCAAACTTGGTTTTGTTAGCACAAGGATTAGTTTACTGAAACTATATTTTAAGGTTATAATTAGTAAAAACACTTGACAGAATTGTTACTTTCGAAGTACAACAATATTGAACGTGAGTTTTCAATGGGGAATTAATTAATTTACTCCAAATGATACTAGGGGCTTACACAGGTAACTGAAGAAAATAAACAATAAATATGCTAACAGATATAGACTAAATAGATTCTTCTAGGGAAAGGGTGAACAGAGGATACTGGCAATTTGGAAAACGACTAGGGTTTTTATGGGATTTTAATAGGGTTTGAACAGCAGTCAAGGTAAAATAGCAGGATATGCAGTTTTGGGATACTGGGTGATATGATACTTACAAGGCAAGCTTGGGTTAGGTAATTCGGACAGCCAGCAGGGTCTCTAGATGGCAGGCCACAGATCTGGTTACGGGCATTGGGGTCAAGAGCTCTGGTTACTGAGTCAGCTGGGCTCTCCTGGTCACTGTGGACAGCGGGATGGGTCAGCTGGGCAAAAGTTCTGGTCACTGGATTCTCCTAAAGGAGATTGGTTGCCTTTCCTTCTTTCTCCCTGGATTATTGGGTAGGCCTGGGTCTGGATAGGTGGTTCTGCCTGGATCTGGAGTCTTGAAATCTTAAAGGGTGAATTTTGAATGTTGAATATCCCTGTGTCTCCCTGTCTGCTCCTTATATTGCCACTATGACATCAGAGAATTTCACAATATGGGCGGAATTTTCCTGGACTTACCCCCTGAATGGGATAGGCCAGACTATTTGTGTCACCTCCTCACTCCGGGCTGATTGGTCCAAGGAAAGTGACCACACATTAGGTGTGTGCATTTTTATGACTCCCTTGTCTCACAGGCCTATTTTTCACAACAGTGAGTTATGCAACAAAACTTCATATTTACAATTGTCACTATCATAAAAATCAGATGGGCAGATCTCATATTTTACAAGGAATATGCCGGTTCGAATGCCAATTCTGTGCGACGTTGCCTCGTCCTTTAGCACAATTTCGCCGTTTTCAGGAGAAACGTTTTATCTAAAATTCTGCAAATGGCTACACATATGCATAATAGTATTTGACATATTTTCCTTAAGTTTTATATCTGTCCCATTTACTACCCCCCCACCCCAATTGCATTTTGTCTGCCATTTCAATTCACCAGGTGATAGGAACAAGTGCTATTCTCTTTGGGTTTGTCCATAACTCACATAAAGTACTGACATAATATAACATTGCTGCTTATTCAGGGCATTGGGGGAAATGGCTTAATATGAAAAGGTCTTTAAATCAAATGGGCTGGATTTGTCCCAAATGTGGGTGCTCCAGCCTCCACAGCAACTGTCTCTGCCAAGCATGGCTGTCAACAAAGAGTTTTTATGATGTCTTTTGAAGTTTTGGACAGTTCCCCCTTCAGAGGGATGCTTGAGGAAATCACACTTTACTGTTATGCCCAGCCCAACTTGGCCTCCTTTGTTCATTCTGGCAGAGCAGCCAGTCAGTCTGACCAGGGCGCGAACTTCCACACTTTGGCCCTTTCATATGCTCATGGGGGCTGGTCCATTTGTGGAGGGATTTTTTTTTCCCATGGGGGCAGAGCAACTTTGAGGTGCCTGCCTAGGCCAAACCTGTTCTGCTGGTTTTAAATGTTTTTTTCTTTCTTTCAACAGAAACCAAGTCTTTTTGGGATTACATATAATATGCATTTCAGAGCCAACCCCATCCCCACATATATAATACTGTTTCTGTGCGAGTAATGGTATTATTTCACATTTCGTTTTCAAAATGTCATTTTCCTGCAAAAGCAGATTTACACGTGTTCTTTTTCTCTCCAGTTCATTTCACAAAATAAGTTTTTTCCCTGCACACAGCTTGCTTGGCATTTACTTTCTGAACTTCTTTGTATAGATGTGGTCAGTTTCTGGACACCGAGATATGCTTGAAAATCGTTTCTTGGTAATTGACACAGGCAAGAGAGAGCATCTTTTCTTTGAAGTACTTTGCATGTGTTGATTTATTTCACAAAGTAAATCCAAGCCGTGTGAACTGGAAGCAGCAATCATTTGCTTTCATGGACTTTATGGAAGAAACAATGCCGTTCTGGGAGGGATGGCCTTATTTGATGGTGTTCAAAATGAAACACACGGACAGGGCTGTGTTTTAATAGAACAAAACTGTGTGATGTTTGAAAATGAAAGTAGCACCAATGCGATGCCGTTTAAAATGCAGTAATTTTCCTGTGCAGCCTTGAATGTAAATGACAGAACAGACATGCGTAGCCATTCTGAATTTGATTTGTTTTCTCTAGATTCATGTAAATGACAACAATATGCAGCTATTCCTATGGGGGCTGTGTTCAACTCTCGCCCCATATGTGCTCAGCAGACCAAAGCACAGCCATTTTTGGGTGACTGCTGAAATGCAGATTTTGTTGTAGGGGGTTCCACCTTAGGCCTTCAATGTATCCCACAGATCCCCCCCCCCTGCTCTGCCACGACTCCTTGTTGAGGGAGAGTACGGCAGAGTGGGGTTCATGTGACGGAGTTCTCTTCCATCAGGGAGCAGCACAACAGGATTTCCTTCCGTCTTTTGGTTGGAGGGTATGGCGCGGCACCCTCTTTCCTTCCTTCTCTTTTTAGGTCCCCGGGGAGGTCCTCACCAGACTGGGAGGTAATGAAGTTAATTATCAAATAAAAACAAGTTTTATGACATTTAAATGGCAGTCTTCCCGGAAGAGTTACACAATGGGACAGTAATTACAGCTCACGCTTTCAGGACATAAACATTTCTCAGCATTACCATCACACCAAGTAGATTACTCAACTGGACAAAACAACCATTTGATTTTTAAAAGACATTTCTTTCCCTTATTACAGTAACACTAAAGAAAAATACTCCCTGTTATATAGATATACCTATGCACCTACATATGTCCTTCTGCTTTTTCTTTTTCTATCTTCTCATTCATCCGAAGGTTCTTCTGTTTGATTTTCCTTTGGCTCATCAATCAGCTGCAAAGTGTGTCTGGGGTGACACCTTTTTAACTGACTGATGTGGACTAATTTCTCTTCTGACAGCTCTCCTTTGGGGATGCGGATTCTGTAGGCCCATGCCAGGGATGGTGACCTCCTCTCCACTTTTGAACTTCAACTGCCTACAGTAGCAATGGGGCTAACCAGAAGGCTTTCTTTAGGATTGGCAAGGCCCTTAGGGTGCTCCTCCAGTGGGGACTGGGCTTGGCAATTATTGGGATCCAAATTACTTTTGAGTCAGTTGAGAATGTTATTGCCTAAGTAGAAGGCAGAGGAAATACCTAGCACGACCCAACAATTATGCTTTTACCAGGGATAGACATTTTTAGCGTACAACTGCTTAGCAGAAGATGTTTGGAATAGGGAATGTCCAGGCTCCATACCCACTGATAAACCGACTCAACAATGGGAAGGGTCTGGTCTTTTGGGAGTTTCCTGAAGAACGCTTGGCTGATGAAGCTTTCTTCACTATTCAGGCCAACTCTGGTGAGCACAGGCTCCCTCTCCTCATTTAACTGAATGGGGAGGAACAGCTGGTCACCCTTCTTCTGAATCATAGCCAGGCTTTGAGCTGATTTTTCAACACTTTTGACTACAGGACTTGGATTTTCAGATTGTGAATCAGTAAAAAATTTCAAAGTATTTCCTTCCAGTGTGGAATGCTACTTGAAACTGGAAGGAAAGTTGATTTTCAGGAATGGAGAGGAGTTCCCATCACCAGTTTCTTATCCTACAGCAATTACTGTAATGTCAGGTATTTGATTGTTTTGGAAATGAAACTCAATTTCGTCAGATTTTTGTTCAACCATGTGGCATCTGCCATTTAAACTGACATAGATGATGCTTTGTTTTAATTTTATTGGCCGGTTAGCCTGAGTCCAGATTACCTTGCTGGACTCAGGGGAGACAACCTGCGAAGGATGTCATTCCCTAATAGACAGAGGGTTCCCTTTGGAGTCACGACTATGACCGGGTGCTTCACCTTATGTGGCCCAATTTTAATTTCCAGATCCGCAGTCCCTTAACAGGAATTTCATTCCCGTCAAAGTTCTGGAGTTGTCCAGGAAGAGGGGTGAGAGGGATCTGGTGTCCCTCCCCCCTTCCTGAATTTAGCTGCTCAAAGGCCCTTCTGGACAGAAGAGTGTCTTGGGATCCAGTGTCCACCAGTGCTAAAAAAGCACATTGCCCTTGCACCCAGATGGGGGCATATAACCTCCCTTCTTTCTCCTTTAAGGGACAAAGGAAATTGGCATTTTGGGCAAGCTGGTTGGTCAATTTCTTTTTTTTTGGACTCTGACACTGTGGTGTTTTGGACAGTATTTTGTGTTGGAATTCGGGAATCTGTAAAGAAAATTTGGCATCCTGAAATAGGTGGAATTTTGGAATCCCCTTTTGCCCTTACCTCTGTGCTGTCCCCCTTTACCTGCTGGCAGTCATTAGAACCAGTTTGTGGGAGGATCCCTCTGTGATCCTTATGTTCTTTGGATACCAATTCTGGGATTCAGGCATGGGTGATTCTGAATCAGCCCCCACACCTACCCAGTCTGGGTTCTGGTCTCTTGGGATCCATTTGTCTTTGGGAAGAATTCCCCTGTCCCTGAAGGAGAAGATGTTCTTCCCAGAATCCTCCAAGGATTCTTCCCCTTCAAACTGACTTCCTCCACAAAATGGGCCTTTTTGGTTTCTTTGTTTCTCCTACCCACCCTCTGTTCCCTGGGTTGCAGATTATCGGCGCTTGGAGATTTTAGTTCCGGTTCCAGGGTGTCCAGGGACTTTTCACGGGTGAGGAAGGAAGCCTCCTCTAGGGCTTTGCATCCCCCTTCCTCCCGTGCCTCCTCCTCTGGAACCGGTGGGTTATCGGGGAATGATTGGTCATTGTTCTGGGGTTCCAGGCCCTTGGTTCGAGTTATTCTGAGCCACCATGTTCATCTGAGGGTTCTGCTGAGCCCTCAACATGCGACCCAGATTTTGAGTCAAGCTCTGGACCTGGCGCTCCAGTTGGGACACCAGCTTCGGCTGGTACGGAGGTCTTGGATCAACTCTGTGTTGCTTTCGGGAAGGATAACTATCCCTTCTTCCGGAGTAACCTGGGTACTGAGGGTTCCCCTGGTAACCCTCCACACTTGGCCTCCCCTCTCCTGGATTTGGTGGTCTGAATTCCTGAAAGTGGGGAGAGTAAGGAGGGTTGTCCTGTAGGTTGGGGTTTGGAAGGTACTGGGGGGAGAAACTTAAACCATGATTTGGAGGATTACTCATCACCTGATTTGATCCTCCCCCCTGGCCTGGGGAGTCCACACGTACCCCAAGATGGGTCTGTTGTACTTATACCTAGGGCTGATGTAATTGGCAGAGTTAGGGGGCACATTTGTGGGGTACCCTACCTGACTACCTACCATCTGTTTGTGATTGATCTGAGGGTCTTCTTTGCCTCTGATTGGGTTAGCTTTGGGAAGGTGTATTTTTAGGCCCCCCCATTTCTAGGTCCAAAATGGGGGTAACCTTCACCTTGGCCACCTTGGCAGCAGCAGGGGTGTTGGTTGGTTTGGGGTTTTTGGTTGGATTTTTGTTTTCTACCAGCTTTTGGACCTCGTAGATCCGGGTAGCTTTCTCTATTACCCAGTCCAGGGTCCTGTCATCATGGAAATCTCTTACCAGCTGTGTCATGATCTATTTTGGGAGCGCATGAAATTATGTGTTTATGAATTCTCTATTATTCGTGTGCACCTGCCTAGTAGTTTGCGCAAATGCCCGTTTTAGCTCGTGAACAAATTCTCTTGGGGCCTGATCCTCTCCACACTGTAGATTGTAGACCGCCTTGCGGGCCTCTTGTGGGTTTCTGTGTGTGGAGAAGTGCTCCAAGATGGCCGCCTTGTAGGTGGACCACCTTGAATGGTTCTGGTTTTCCAGCCCAGCAAAGAAGCTGGAGTACTCTGGAGAGAATGTCCTTTTGGCAAATTCTATACAATTCTGGCTATCTTTAATGTCAAAAGAGGTCATCTGTTCATATATCCCCCGATGCTCCCAGACAGAATATTTTGCATTCTTGTGGGACAAAGTCATGAAACTCATAATAGCTTTAATTTGTTTAATGGGGTCTTTCACCAGAGCTCTCTTTTTTTATTAGCCTTCTTTTGCCGCTTCATCTGAGTCCATTCACACTCAGACTCAGAGCTGCTGCTATTTGAGGTCCCCTCTTTATCCTCTAGGCGCTCCCTAATTCTTTGAGCTTTTGAGTTTCCCCCAGAATGATGGGGCCTAGTTTCATCTCCCCTGTTATGCCTTGGGCTCTCTGTGTCACTCCCCTTGGACTCCCTATTTTGCACTGGAGAGTTATCTTCTGACTCCTCCCTACTTCCAGGGTAGGTGGAGAATCCCCCCCACCCACTGCCCTGATTGGGTGTAGGTTTTTAGACTACTCTTTTGAGGCCTCAAATCATACTCCTTTTTCTCTGCAAAGCGAACCAAGCGGTTCCTCTGTAGGTGCTGTTTCTGCAGGTCTAGCTCCCTGATTTTCTCCTCATAAAGCTTTCCTGGTCAGATCCCTCAGCCATAATATTTTTGTAACTGAACAGGAACACCCATCCATCAGTCTCTGATGAACGCTGGCCCATCAGCTCAATCATGCTAGGCCTATTTAAGTCTAGCTGTTTCATGGTTTCCAGTTCATGTGAACCTGGGGACATGAAGTCAGCTGTGCCTTGTGCATACAAAGTGGTAAATGGGTTTGAATCCCTTGGAACAGAGGGCATTATGCTGTGATCAGGGGTTTCCGTGCCACTCCCTACTTGTTTGGGGTCCCTCAAGTTTTGTTTCAGCCTAGCACACTATTTTTCTAACTTCCCAAGTTTCTCCTTCTCAGCCTCTACCTCTTGATAGTAGGCAAAGGTCTGAGCCTTTTGCTCTGCTATCAGGGCTTGACTTGTGTCTATTACCTTCCTTTGGGCTGCTACCAGGCTCTGGAGTCCCCTTTTCTCATCACAGAGGGCCTCATTGTCTTTTTGTGCTGCCTATATTGCCTGGGAACCCTGAAACCATTTTTGTTACAGGAGATCCTGACTTTGCACATTTTTGGCTTGGTTAGTCTCTTCTAGATCACCTTCTACTTGTCTTGTGTGCCCCAATAGTTTTTCTTCATCTACTTTTAGTTCATTCAGTTCCTGGAGGTCTAACTCTCTTTTCTGTATGTCTGTTTTTAATATGCATACTTCCTGGTATAGGGCATCTTTTTCCTGATACAGGGTGCCAACCTGTTCATTCAGGTCATCCCTCTGTTGCTTGATAGCACTTAATTTCTGGCGTTCTTGGTCAAATTCTGTTTGGAAATGGAGTTCCTTAATAATTAATTTATTACTTTCCTCTTCCAATTGCTGGATCTGATTTTGTAAAGTGATTATCTGCCCTGTGCAGGCTCTATTGTACTCCACCTGTTGGTTTGATTTTAGTTGACTCTCTTTCAGGGACTCAACCTTTTCCTGACACTCTGCTTTTAATGTAGCTAATCTGGCCACTTGTTCTGAGTTGGTTTGTTGCGGTACTGCCAACTCCTCTTTTAATTGTTTGATGTGGTTTTCAAATTCTACCTCAGAATTTTAGCTCTTTTGTAATTTTTCTTCTACCTGTTTTAATTCACTCTGGATTTGGTTTAAGAGCTCAGACTGGTTTTGCGCAAAGGTTCTATTTTCTTGATATTTTTCCTCCATAACCACCATGTGAAGATATATGTAGGCAGTGAGTCGGATCATTTTAAGCTGCTCTTCTTTGATATTTGAAGTCATATACAACTCAGTCAAGGCTTAATGTAATAGGCCACTGTCCTGCCACACATCCATGTTCATGGGGTTGACCTGTTGCATTATGTTGGCTAGCCAGGCTCCCTGGTCCTGTTCCGCCCATTCCCCTCTAACGAATAGTTTGGACAGAAGGTGCTGCGTAGCTATAATAATCTCTACGGTGCTCATTATGAAGAGTGTTCTTCCTTTATTTAATTATCTATGCAAGGACAGATCTATACTCTGCTTTTGTCTAGTTTAGGGTTAAGTTTACTTTATTTTTACAAACAGGCCAGATACCTAGGGTAGAGGTTTTGGGATGGCGCTTTACAGTCTAACACAGTTTTCTAACCACCAAATGTATCACTACCCTCAATGAGTTAGCCTGCTGTGTTAAGCTATCACAGGTAGAAACACTTACTTCTATCACAGTACAAGCCCCCAACGTGTAACGGATATTATGGCGCAGCACACTCCAGCCAGAGACTTCTTCTACTGACACTGAAGGTAGCACACAATAAAACACGCCTTTTTATTTTTATTTGAACCCTGGATTCTTTCGTGAAGAGGCACCCAACCCATCTCACACCCACCTTAACAAATACCCCATGTTGTAGTGGACCATGAACCATGCCGGTGTGTATCAAAGAAATATTTATTTATTTTTAAAATTCAAATGAAAAATCAAATCGAAACAAATTTTAGGGCAGCAATCACCAGTGTGGTGACAATATAATGAAAAATTTTATAATACAATCAATTCAACTTTCTGACACTTCTGCATAAATCTTAAATAGAAATGGAAGCAAAATCACTTTTTTCACACTCATAGATGGCACATATCTTATGCACTCCCCTGCAACACTCCCCCAAACACCTGCTAACTAAATTCTTTGTGGATGGAAAGCAGTGGCAAGGAGTCAGCAAGAACAGGGAAAAATCTGTTTTTTAATTCGGCCCACCACCCCAGAATGGGTGGCCACAAATGAAAAATGAAAACCTTCAAATTGAGCAAAATAGCATACTCGGATTGCACTTGTTACTTAGAGATCAGTTTACATTTGCGGTAGGATAGATAGGACTGAATTTCATGTGGCTGCGCTAAAGAGACAAGGAAGCTTGCAGACTACCGATCAGAGCACTAAAGCAACGTGGACACGGGTGAGAAGATCAATTTTGGGAGGAAAACAATGCAACAAAATCACACGTGTCAACATTGCAATTTCTTATTTCAAACTGGCAAATAGCTAAGAAAATGGGCTTGGGAGGCAAAAACGGGAATCAGTTTTTGGGATGGGAACAAAGACACAGAACAGATAGGATGCCATGGGGAAGGGGTGACTCTTATGAGATGATGATATGGGTTTTATTATGGGAAGTGCAAATCGGATTTTTAAAGGAAAGCAAATACACAGGATTTAGCACAAGGATTAGTTTACTGAAACTATTTTAATGCTATAATTAGTAGAAACACTCAACAGTTTTTACTTTCAAAGTGCAACAATAATGAACGTGAGTTTTCAATGGGGAATTAATACATTTATTCCAAATGATACTAGGGACTTACACAGTTAACTGAAGAAAATAAACAACAAATATGCTAACAGATATAGACTAAACAGATTCTTCTAGGGAAAGGGTGAACAGAGGATACTGGCAATTTGGAAAATGACTAGGGTTTTTTGGGATTTTATTAGGGTTTGTACAGGAGACAAGGTAAAATAGCGGGATATGCAATTTTGCAATACTGTGTGATAGGGTACTTACAAGGCAAGCTTGGGTTTGATAATTTGGACAGCCAGCAGGGTCTCTAAATGGCGGGCCAGAGATCTGGTCACGGGCAGCGGGGTCAAGAGCTCTGGTTACTGGTTCAACTGGGCTCTCCTGGTCACTGTGGATAGCGGGATGGGTCAACTGGGCAAAAAGTCTGGAGTAATGGTATTATTTCACATTTAGTTTTCAAAATGTCATTTTCCTGCAAAAGCAGATTTACACGTGTTCTTTTTCTCTCTTGTTCATTTCACAAAATGTGTTTTTTCCCGGCACACAGCTTCCTTGGCATTTACTTTCTGAAGTGCTTTTTATAGATCTGGTCAGTTTCTGGACACAGTGATATGCTTGAAAATGGTCCCTTGGTAAGTGACACAGGCAAGAGAGAGCATCTTTTCTTTGAAGTACTTTGCGTGTGTTCATATATTTCAAAAAGTAAATCCAAGCCATGCGGACTGGAATCAGTAATCATTTGCTTTTCATGGACTTTACTGAAGAAACAATGCCCTTCTGGGAGGGATGGCCTTATTTGATGGTGTTCAAAATGAAATACACAGACAGGGCTGTGTTTTAATAGAACAAAACTGTGTGATGTTTGAAAATGAAAGTAGCACCAATGCAATGCAGTTTAAAATGCGGTCATTTCCCTGTGCAGCCTTGAATGTTTAAATGGCAGAACAGCCAGGCGCAGCCATTCTGAATTTCAGTTGTTTTCTCTGGATTCACGTAAATAGCAACAAAATGCAGCTATTCTTGGGGTGGCTGTGTTCAACTCTCGCCCATATGTGCTCAGCAGACCGAAGCACAGACATTTTTGGGTGACTGCTGAAATGCAGTTTTTGTTGTAGGGGGGTTCTGCCTTAGGCCTTAAATGTACCCCACAGGTTCATGGTGATAGGTGAGTTGACCGTGAGTCGTGAGCAGTGTCAGTGAGGTGACCAAAACACAATAATAATATTTAGCATAAGTATCATGTAACAGCAAATGCAATGATGTTTGCACAAAGAGGGGAGAAAGGAGAAGGAGGAAGTTAGTATTGGGGCAGGCGTGTCAGCAAGCTAGCGCTGGGTAGTTGCAGTAGGTTCTTACCGTGAATGAGCAGGCCCGATGGGTTCTGTTGGGGGGTATCTGGTTAGCGTCTGTGTAACAAGGAAAGGAGATAAATTAGGAGGCTGGGAGCCTAGTGGTTGAGGAGCCAGGGGTTGCATGTTATGGTCTGTGTGGTGCTGTGTGAGCATTGTGAGCGTTGTGAGGACGGGGTGGGAGGATCGTCGGATTAGGAGGCCTCCCTGTGTATAGCTGGGTCCTGGTATGGATTGCAAGTGCAGGGGGCCAACAAACATAAGCATTCAGATGGGTGGGCCTGTTTCATTTGGCAGTTAGGTGGCCCCCCCCAGGGGTAATGCAGCATCGGATTGCAAGTTGGATGTGTAGTCCAGACTAGAATTGGAGGGGAGCAGGTACCTTTATGACGTGCGTATGCATGTCCTAGGTGATGGAGGCCGACAATGGAAGTGGGCAATTTTAAAGCCTGGGAGCAGCTAATAAAAGTGTGGGCACATGTGGAACATCAGCAGTGCGGATCGAGCGGAAATACATTGACAACAGGGGCCATTGAGGCGGACGTGTTGCCAGAGCCCTTGGCACTCACAAAATGATCCTCCCGGTCATGGGTGGGTAGTCTAGATGGAGGGTTGGAGGTGCGGGGCCCTGATCATATGTGGGCTGGCAGGATAGGAGCGTGTGGGTGGTAGTGCCACCTGCATAGGGCGCAAGTGATCATGGGTGTGCAAAGCGAAGTCGGTGAGGGGGCTGGTGAGCCATACCGTGGATAATGGGAGAGGCATATATCAAGGTCCATGGGAGGCACAGTGCAGTGTGTGAGAAGAGTTTCTCCAGCTAAGGTTTAAGGGAGTGGTACTCTGAATCGGTGGGCGGACGTCATGGCGGGAGGGGGCCCTGCTACGAGGACCATGTTAATATATAGTGAAGGCGCGGCACAATGGTAATTGCAGCCAGCGCAGGGCAAACTTACCTAAAGCCCGGTGGAGCTGGGTGGAAAGGTGCAGTCTCACAGTGATCATCAGATATGCGATCCCATTGTGCCGAATGGCCACTCCTAAAAGAAGGAAGTTCCAATTGGTGGGATGGAGCGGCCTCTGTCATAGGCGTGCCGATTGGCTGGTATTGGGAGAGAAGGCCCGGGGTGTGCAATGACACGGACGGGTTGTATCAGCGACTACATAACGCTTATGTATATTGGACTGTCAAGTGCAGCCTGTCTGGAGTGGAGCATTGTGGGGATGAGCAGGATGCACTGTTACATCTGATAGTGGCCCGGTGGCCCACACAACATTTCTGGAAGGGTCAGGATGTCCTGGTTGGGTGTTTAAGAAATTACACAAGTAGTCATCCGTGGGGTGCCCCCAATTGATGGGGCTGAGATCGGGCGCCTGGGATAGGCCATATGATTGCAATGGCTCGGTTTGCAGCAGGTTTTTAACAAATATGAGGGGAGTGACCTCCTGGGTGCCCCTGTAGGATTGTGCTAATTTGGGCTGCCAGCGATGTGCATACAGTTGGGTTGGGGTGTGAAGGTGGGTGAGGCGTGAAGGGGGTTCCTATCTGGGGAAGAATGAGGAGCGTACGTCCAGAGGTTGAGGTAATATGGTGTCGAACCGCGGCAGAGTTTTTGAGCATGAGTCTGAGGTTGGTGGCTTGCTGAAGGTGGCTGTTTAGGCAAGGTTGGGGCTGGTTGTTAGTTCCAGGCCCATGATGGTGGGCAAGGGCCTATATGGACCGGATTAGTATCATATGTGTATCTCAGGGGAATACGGAACTTGTCCAATCTACTTGAGGAATTATACAAGTAAGATCATCTGTGAATCCTGGTTCTAGTCATATTCATGTTCCTGATTCCTGGTGGAGTCTGGATCTTATACAAGCTGCATGAGAGCAAGTGTGTGGGGTCTGTTAGGGCCATGGGGATGGATGGAAATAGAGGTGCAGGAAAAAGGGGGATGGGGCAGTTGAAGAAGAGTTGGAATGACTTCAAGGCCAGGGTCAGAACCCTCATCTCCATCCACCTGCCACTGGAGGTGGCACAGTGGAACCCATGCAGCTAACACCTGATACCGTGGGAGGGGATGGTCAGTGGGATACTGCACATGGTCGGGATTGAGGGCGTGGGCACAGCAGAGCTAAAAGCAGCGGCCAAGCAGAATCTGGCGGGTACCACAGTGTCACATCCAACGATGAATGGACAACCCTGCAGGCATGCTCGAACACCCACACTGCTATGCAAGCCAGCACCATGACCCCAGCAAGCATTCACCATCCATGTGATGCACCAGGCCCCAATGACAGCAGCCAGTGGCCACAGGAACCCCCTGACATGACACCCATGCACAGTCAACATAGCCAGCATGCACCCATGCAACTTGTCCCTGCCCATGGATGCACAACTGTTGATAGTTGCATTGCAGCCATAAGTCCCTCGGCTACTATGGCCCATGTACAGACATATTGAGGAGCACACATCTGACAACATGCCCACTGTAAAGACTGGAGGGGGTTTTCTGTACTCATGCCCTTTATATGGCAGAGTAGAAGCACAGAGCACCCCAACCAAGATTCTATATTAGGTAGCTATGGACAAGCAATCAAGGCTTAAGCTCTCAGGAGGTGATGCATGCTGGTTCTTAAGTACAGTGTGGTTCTTAAGTACAGTGTAGTCCCCAAGCACCCACAAAGGAATGCCCACACATTATGTTAGTGAAAACATAGTTATTTATATAAATAAGGCTTTGATTATGTACACATACAATAACACACTTTGTGCTCAGGCAATTCTATAATGATAAATATATATAGTCTCTATGTGGTACCACGACTACTTCTTAGATTCCATTACAATGCATCAACTGTAGACAGTTTCAAATGACATACAAATCAATTAATAATGTGAACCAACAATAGAGTTGAGGAGGAAGACAAGTTGGTTAAACAATTGGCAGAATACTGGGCCCCTACCGCTAGGCACAGTTCTGTGTGATGATCCCCCAACCTGGGTAACCTGTAAATAATGCAATTTAACAAGCCCAGTGCATATTTTGTTCAATATCGGCTTGGTTCCCTCTAAAAAGGTTCTCCTAGCCCAATGTACCTGGTTTAGCAGAGTTCATCGTCGGGTCATTGACGGATCCTTCTTGAGTGACTCCCTTTAAGGCAGGACCGATGGATCATCGAGATTCCTCGAAGAAAAGGTGAACAAAGGCATTGAGGCAGCAACTTCGGTCCTGGCGGTGCTCGTCGACGATCGGTCGTGGACGTCCTGCGAAGATGAGGCGTGTGGTGCACCTCGACGACGATAGTTTGTTGCCGCAAAGAGTCACTGAAGAACTTTGGCTCAGCAAGGCGTCAGGTTGTCGCCATCTTTGTGGTCTTTGGGTGGCAGGAAACCCACCGGCGGATTCTCTTCGGTTCGTCGGCGGCCTTGACTTTATCCGGTGGGACAAAGCGGTCATTGGTGATGAGCGAGGGAATCCGTGTTTCAAAGTGTTATTAGGCAAGGGAGCATTGCGGCTCTGGTCGTTGGCGGCACAGCCTCAAGCTGTCCCCGCTTCTGGGCAACATGGCTTTGATGGGCCTCCAGCAGTTACGGCGGTCCAACGAACCCTGGTCGATGACGGTGGACGGAAGTCCGGGTGCTTCTCTTTGGATTCCTCGGCGATCCCTGTCTTCGGTCGACAGTCTTTTGAAGGCTGACTTCCAGGGTGCTTCGGCAAAGGTTAGCTGGTGCACGATGGTCCCTCGTTGCTCGGGGAGAGGTCTCCTAGCCAGTTCCTCTCTTGGATCAGGTTCTTGAAGGCACATCAGCTTTCAGATTGCGTTGAAGGGAACAGTGGTCGGTTCACCTTCTTCTTCCGGCTCAGCTTTGAGAGTAAGCATCAAGATTCGACTTCACCTTCTGAACGATTTCCATCAGTGAGAGGTCCCCAGATATACTGTTGTGTCTCTCATTCACTGTGCTGGGTTACACTCAGGCAACCAATCATCCAGAAGGTCATTCATGCAGGTAGGCAGCCAATCAGGCTCACAGTGCATTCAGGCCATTCTCCTCCCTCCAGACACTCACAACAAGGAATGTGTATTGGGACAAGTACCCAGCCATTCACCACTCCACACTGCATTCATACCAGTTTCGGGCAGGGCTGTCTCAGTCTTTGTGTCACATACCAGAAACCAGACACCCACAACATGAAGTGCATATTGGTCACACACTCCATTCACCCAGGTCCCACCCCAAGGGTGCACCCACAACATACAGTTTCTGGGAAGGCTCCAGCCAGTCTGGCCTGGATTTAGCCACAATTTAATTTATATGGAACTTCCACCAAACAGCCAGTCAGGGGAAGGGACAGAGTCAGGGCTTCCCAGGACTTTCGGAAAACAGGGTGACAGGCAATGGAAAGCAAGAGGCCACAGGGTCCATCTTGTCTCCTATCAGGAATCAACTGATAACAATGGCAGGGCCTGGGTATCCCAAAATGGAGGATACTCAGAGCACCTGTCAAATTCAGCATGGAGCTGCCACCAGCCCATACCCTGATCTGTGGGCCACAGACAGGTGCCCAAAAACATACACTAGGGGTACAGGGTTGTACCCCCACCCATGGGTGCCATAAGGGTATCCCAAGGGTCTGTTCACCAAACCAAAAAGAGGAGGAGCTGCACTGCCAGGAGTCCCATATGGACTCCTGTGTATAAAATAACACATAACACACATGATAAAAGGATTACAGGACAAGGACATGGAGGCCCTATACCTCCAATGCATTTCCAGCATCACACCTACCTGACACCCACACAACCAAATGCAGTCTACCCACCTGAGTGCACCACCAGATACCTGCCACCAACAGTTCAGATGCACCACTGTACAGGACAACCCATAGCCCAACTATGATGCACCGCCAAATGAAGCTGTCCAACCCACACCTGGCCATCCATACACAATGTATGCCATGTACACAGGGGCCGACACATGATGCCAGGCCCTCCAGGAGGCCCCACACACAGTGAGGACATAGTACAGGTGACAGTGAATTTTTTAAAAAAAATATTTTATTATTTTGTGCATAGACAACAGACATTTAGTCATCATCGCTGATACATCAATGTGAAATCAATTCTTAACTTCCCCATTCCCAACCTCCCCCACCACCTGCCCAGGCCACTTAATGCATGTTATGAGATGTAAAAAGAGAGTCGAGACTTCCCCTTTTGGGGTGGGGCCAAGCCTGATTTGCATATGGTCTTTCCCCTTCTGTAATTACTTGGCAGGCGAAGAACGATGGTCTGGAGGGTTGCCCCGAGCAATACCAGTGGTTAAGATTCAGATTAAGATTCAGTCTAAACCTTCCAGCCATCACCTGTTTGTTTTTGCTTTGTCACCCCGAGTGGGACGGGTATGCCCAGACGTGGGTCCCGTGCCTGCTGGGCCTAGAGACCCAAGCTACTCCTCACTGATGAGCCCCAACAAGGGTGAAACATGTTTGGGGATGCTTGTGGTCTCGTGCAGAAGGGATGTGACCTAGCAGTTCGGGCTGGACTTCCCTTTTTGGGGTGGGGCCAAGCCTGATTTGCATATGGTCTTTCCCCTTCTGTAATGGCTTGGCAGGCGAAGAACGATGGTCTGGAGGGTTGCCCCGAGCAATGCCAGTGGTTAAGATTCAGTCTAAACCTTCCAGCCATCACCTGTTTGTTTTTGCTTTGTCACCCCGAGTGGGACGGGTATGCCCAGACGTGGGTCCCGTGCCTGCTGGGCCTAGAGACCCAAGCTACTCCTCACTGATGAGCCCCAACAAGGGTGAAACATGTTTGGGGATGCTTGTGGTCTCGTGCAGAAGGGATGTGACCTAGCAGTTCGGGCTGGAATTCCCCTTTTGGGGTGGGGCCAAGCCTGATTTGCATATGGTCTTTCCCCTTCTGTAATGGCTTGGCAGGCGAAGAACGATGGTCTGGAGGGTTGCCCCGAGCAATGCCAGAGGTTAAGATTCAGTCTAAACCTTCCAGCCATCACCTGTTTGTTTTTGCTTTGTCACCCCGAGTGGGACGGGTATGCCCAGACGTGGGTCCCGTGCCTGCTGGGCCTAGAGACCCAAGCTACTCCTCACTGATGAGCCCCAACAAGGGTGAAACATGTTTGGGGATGCTTGTGGTCTCGTGCAGAAGGGATGTGACCTAGCAGTTCAGGCTGGACTTCCCCTTTTGGGGTGGGGCCAAGCCTGATTTGCATATGGTCTTTCCCCTTCTGTAATGGCTTGGCAGGCGAAGAACGATGGTCTGGAGGGTTGCCCCGAGCAATGCCAGTGGTTAAGATTCAGTCTAAACCTTCCAGCCATCACCTGTTTGTTTTTGCTTTGTCACCCCGAGTGGGACGGGTATGCCCAGAAGTGGGTCCCGTGCCTGCTGGGCCTAGAGACCCAAGCTACTCCTCACTGATGAGCCCCAACAAGGGTGAAACATGTTTGGGGATGCTTGTGGTCTCGTGCAGAAGGGATGTGACCTAGCAGTTCGGGCTGGACTTCCCCTTTTGGGGTGGGGCCAAGCCTGATCTGCATATGGTCTTTCCCCTTCTGTAATGGCTTGGCAGGCGAAGAACGATGGTCTGGAGGGTCGCCCCGAGCAATGCCAGTGGTTAAGATTCAGTCTAAACCTTCCAGCCATCACCTGTTTGTTTTTGCTTTGTCACCCCGAGTGGGACGGGTATGCCCAGACGTGGGTCCCGTGCCTGCTGGTCCTAGAGACCCAAGCTACTCCTCACTGATGAGCCCCAACAAGGGTGAAACATGTTTGGGGATGCTTGTGGTCTCGTGCAGAAGGGATGTGACCTAGCAGTTCGGGCTGATCTTCCCCTTTTGGGGTGGGGCCAAGCCTGATTTGCATATGGTCTTTCCCCTTCTGTAATGGCTTGGCAGGCAAAGAACGATGGTCTGGAGGGTTGCCCCGAGCAATGCCAGTGGTTAAGATTCAGTCTAAACCTTCCAGCCATCACCTGTTTGTTTTTGCTTTGTCACCCCGAGTGGGACGGGTATGGCCAGACGTGGGTCCCGTGCCTGCTGGGCCTAGAGACCCAAGTTACTCCTCACTGATGAGCCCCAACAAGGGTGAAACATGTTTGGGGATGCTTGTGGTCTCGTGCAGAAGGGATGTGACCTAGCAGTTCGGGCTGGACTTCCCCTTTTGGGGTGGGGCCAAGCCTGATTTGCATATGGTCTTTCCCCTTCTGTAATGGCTTGGCAGGCGAAGAACGATGGTCTGGAGGGTTGCCCCAAGCAATGCCAGTGGTTAAGATTCAGTCTAAACCTTCCAGCCATCACCTGTTTGTTTTTGCTTTGTCACCCCGAGTGGGACGGGTATGCCCAGAAGTGGGTCCCGTGCCTGCTGGGCCTAGAGACCCAAGCTACTCCTCACTGATGAGCCCCAACAAGCGTGAAACATGTTTGGGGATGCTTGTGGGGATGCTTGTGGTCTCGTGCAGAAGGGATGTGACCTAGCAGTTCGGGCTGGACTTCCCCTTTTGGGGTGGGGCCAAGCCTGATTTGCATATGGTCTTTCCCCTTCTGTAATGGCTTGGCAGGCGAAGAACGATGGTCTGGAGGGTTGCCCCGAGCAATGCCAGTGGTTAAGATTCAGTCTAAACCTTCCAGCCATCACCGGTTTGTTTTTGCTTTGTCACCGCGAGTGGGACGGGTATGCCCAGACGTGGGTCCCGTGCCTGCTGGGCCTAGAGACCCAAGCTACTCCTCACTGATGAGCCCCAACAAGGGTGAAACATGTTTGGGGATGCTTGTGGTCTCGTGCAGAAGGGATGTGACCTAGCAGTTCGGGCTGATCTTCCCCTTTTGGGGTGGGGCCAAGCCTGATTTGCATATGGTCTTTCCCCTTCTGTAATGGCTTGGCAGGCGAAGAACGATGGTCTGGAGGGTTGCCCCGAGCAATGCCATTGGTTAAGATTCAGTCTAAACCTTCCAGCCATCACCTGTTTGTTTTTGCTTTGTCACCCCGAGTGGGACGGGTATGCCCAGACGTGGGTCCCGTGCCTGCTGGGCCTAGAGACCCAAGCTACTCCTCACTGATGAGCCCCAACAAGGGTGAAACATGTTTGGGGATGCTTGTGGTCTCGTGCAGAAGGGATGTGACCTAGCAGTTCGGGCTGGACTTCCCCTTTTGGGGTGGGGCCAAGCCTGATTTGCATATGGTCTTTCCCCTTCTGTAATGGCTTGGCAGGCGAAGAACGATGGTCTGGAGGGTTGCCCCGAGCAATGCCAGTGGTTAAGATTCAGTCTAAACCTTCCAGCCATCACCTGTTTGTTTTTGCTTACCCACCTGAGTGCACCACCAGATACCTGCCACCAACAGTTCAGATGCACCACTGTACAGGACAACCCATAGCCCAACTATCATGCACCGCCAAATGAAGCTGTCCAACCCACACCTGGCCATCCATACACAATGTATGCCATGTACACAGGGGCCGACACATGATGCCAGGCCCTCCAGGAGGCCCCACACACATGAGGACATAGTACAGGTGACAGTGAATTTAAAAAAAAAATATTTTATTATTTTGTGCATAGAAAACAGACATTTAGTCATCATCGCTGATACATCAATGTGAAATCAATTCTTAACTTCCCCATTCCCAACCTCCCCCACCACCTGCCCAGGTCACTTAATGCATGTTATGAGATGTAAAAAGAGAGTCGAGAGGACAAATCCGACCATCTCGCACTTCAGTTTATGATATTGTTTTCTGTGCTTGGGCTAAACAAGGACACCGTCAGTGCCACCCACAGTTGTAAGTCCATATTCATGTCCAACATTTGTTCTCGCAGAGAGTTTTACTTAACCTCCGTCTCTGCCGTCACCCATTTCTTGAGGTCCCCCCACCATCTGTTAGGTGACAGTGAATGTTGTTTTGTCAAGCACCTCATCACCACCGCACATGTCAATTTGTTCCAACAGGAACTCAAGATACCCAGGAAATGTCCCAGGAGGCTGGCCCCTCCACGACACCAGCATCAACCACAGCCAGAAAGCAGCCAGGCCAAGGCAGGCAGTTCAGGGAGTGGGAGTGTGCCACACAAGAAGAGGCACCAGTCCATCACAACGACAGACATACCGGCCGTCCAGATGAACATGCCCACAGGGCTAACACAGACCCCAAGTCTGCAATCGGTGCCACATCAGATCCGACTGAGGATGCACAGGTGGGTCAGGGTAAGGAAGACAGCCAGCAATCACAGCAGGCCACTGCAGGCACAGATGTAGACCAGTATGAGGTGCCTCCTCTGCATCCAGCCCCCTACATTCCCCGTCCACCATTTTTCACCTGAGTCCTCCCCCTGTGCAGCCTCTCCCCTCTGTACACACCACCATCCCAGCATGAATTCTGCCATGTCTTCCGCTATGCTGAGTACTCATCTGACGATCAGGCCAGGGGTGCCCAGCGTCATGTCCAGCATGAGGAACATGTCCAAATGCAAACACCACTGCCAGTACCTGCCCCCACAATCCAGGTGATATGGGACCTCCTGGACCGGATGGAACAGAGGCAGGCAGAAATGCGTGCCATTGCACAGGAACACTTTGGGCATGCTGAGGCCATGCGTGACTGCATCCAGGCGTCCTTGTGACGGTTGTCACAGTCAATCGACCGTCTTTGCAGGAGCACAGTGATATGAAATGCAAGCCTGTGTCTCACCAGCCAGAGGGTCCAGGAGCAGGCTGAACAAATGTCCCCATCACATGAGACCATGGCCAGAGCCATACATCTGAGCATGGAATATCTACGGGGGAGCTCACAGTCTGCTACCCCTACTGAGGGGTCATTGCAGAGCACCCCGCCCAGGCGCTCACAACGCCATGCCTCAAATGCTGCCAGGCCTACGGAAAAGGGGGATAAGCGCAAGCGCAAATGGGAGTAGTACTTGTTGGGGGTGAGGGGGTCGCAGTTTGGTTGGGGGTGGCAGTTGGTGTTGGGGATGGGGGGGTTGCAGTTGCCGTTGGGGCTGGGGGGTCACAGTGGGTGTTGGCAATGGGGTGGGGGTGGCAGTTGGTGTTGGGGATTTGGGGTGGCAGTTGGTGTTGGGGATGGTGTTACCTTGTTGCCAGTATTAAACACACTTGATTCTTCTTCATGTTGATAGTATTCATTTAATGCAATTTAGACAGATGCATTCATGGCATGGATGGGTATTATAACTCTGGAGTAAAAACAAAATGTAAATGTGCTTCTGGCGGACCATCCATCCTTCCCTTGCTTGCCCACGTATGGCCTGGGGTGACCTGTTCCCTCCTCCCGCCTCTTCCGCATCGGAGTTAGGGGGGGGGGGGTCATTGTTCTCATCTGCGGGCATAGCTATATTCCTGCGCATGAACATGTTGTGTATCGTGGCGCAGACTACTATGATTTTCCCTATTTCTTAGGGGCTGGGCATCAGTGCACCGCCTGTGTGATGTAGGCACCTGAACCAGGATTTCAGAAGGCCAAATGTCCTCTCAATGCATGATCTTGTTCTCCTCTGTGCCTCATTATAGGCCATCTCCTGTGGCGTTGGAGGGTTTTGTATGGGGGTCATTATCCATGGCAACTGTGGGTATCCAGCGTCACCTGCAAGACATGAATGGACTGTGTGAAACATGGCGGTATGTGGTCCGGGGGAACAAGTGCATGGTCCTGACGTGTATACCGCTATGTGCATGTCTCAGTGGATGGGCACGGGGCACCTTTGCAGCATGGCTACCTTGCAGTCTTACACATTGTGGGAGACGGCAGTCATGTGTAGTCTGTCACTGATGTGACATTGGCAATGCACTGGTCAGCTATGGTATGGCAGCACGCCATGTAAGGTACATGGATTGTACGTTGACCTGATTGTGTGATGCTGCCTTGCATGGCTTGTTGCCCTGTGTCATCACATGTGTCCTGGGGTGGGTCAGTCAGGGTGCCTGGTCTCTTCTGGGTATTAATGTTGTTGCGTCATGGGACTTGTGGTTCATTCACTTTACTACTGCTTACGTGCCCCAGGTGCATGCCATTGCTTTTGCCAGTAAGGTCTGAGTGCTACTTACCCACGTGTGTGCTGTCCTCTGTGCCTCTGCATGTACGCAGGCAGGATGCTGTTGTGCAGAATCAGTGCATCATGTGTGGCCCAAGGATATCGGTCAAAACAGTGACAGATGGTAAGATCTGCATCACAGGTCATCTGCACGTTCGAGTGATATTGTTTACGGTTGCCGTGTGCCTGTTTGGTCACCTGGGGTGATACCAATTCCACAGGGGTGCAGTCCAATGCTGCAATGGTGTTGGGGAAATGTGCAATGCTGTAGAACCTTGCCTTGACTGCATGCACCTGCGCCTCGTAATGGGCATGGAGATGTGCAGATGTTTGTGCATCATTAGGGCATCCAGGACTTGGTCCAGCACCTTTGAAAATGTGGGGTGAGACATGCCATGCAGTGCCCCTGTGTGCTGGAAGGCACCTGTGCCACAGACAAGTAGGAAAGCCACAAGCTTCAGCAGGAGGATGGAAATGGCACTCTGCATTTGTGCCTGTGCCAGGGTGAGCAGGTTGGTGATGGTTGGACGGTCCAGTCAGTATAAGGTGACTAATTGGCTGTCCGTAAGTGTCCATGGGGATGGTATTGGTGCCCTCACTGCATGCGCTCCGCTCCTACGCCTTGGTTGCGCCTGTCTCCTTCCCTGCTGTGGCACAGCATGCTGCTGCAGCTCAATGTGGAGTAGCAGGTTGTGGAGCCCGTAATCTATGTCTGCTTGGGGCTGCATGTTGCTTGGATGTGTGTTGGGGGTGGGGTGGCCCTTTTATACTTCAACTGAGTGGATCAGGTGCACCTGGGCCTTGATTCGTGACACCTGTATGCATTCACCTCCACCTTTTTTATGCAGGTAATTGGGCTTTTTGGCAGAATTACCTTCAATGTTTGGAGGTAATTCCACTCTTTTTGAACTTGTAATTTTGTGGTAATGGGTTTTTGGTATTTGCGCTAATTCCGTTGAAGGGATTGGCCCTGGCCCTGTTTCTGTTGATTCTTGGTGGGCACTCATAATTTGGTGTAATGGTAAAGTTAGCAGTAATAGAGTTACTGGCAATTTTGCCATTTACCGCCAAACTCGTAATGAGGCCCACTGTCCTTTACATCTTATTTCATTTTGATTGTTTGTGCATGAACATCCTGGCAGTGCACTACGCTTATGGTTACACTTTTAGACCAGACTTCCCCTATAGCTGCAACCTGATCTGCACCCATTTATCAGAGCAGGTCCCTGACAACGCTTTTGTTTCAATGGATTTTCATAAAACTGTGACATTTGAAGGTTTGAAGGCTAAAAGAGGACCTTTTGTGAACAAACCAACATATTGCCCCAAAACCGGAAAGTGTGCTCACGCTTGAATGCAGGTGACGGCTATGTTTACTTACCGGTAATCTTCATTACTCCCGATCCTGCTCTTCCTCGTCCCAGTAACTGCCACTGAGGCCCCGCCTCAGAGGTAAGTACTGAGATGGGCGAGAGGGGCGTGGAGGTAATGTGTGTGGGTGCTATGTGTGAAACATGGTGTCCCTAGGTAAAGGAGGCGTGTGTTTGTGGTAGTCACAATGGGGCCATTGGGTGGAGATTAGCCTTTAGTCTATTTTAGGGTGGGGGGCGTGGCTGGCTTTTAGTGGACGGCACATGGAGGGTGTCCCCGTTTGAGGGTGCTGAGCTATGTATGGATAGTTTGCCCATCTGACTTTTTTCTAAATGTTTCCATGCGCCTTGCATTCCAAGAGATAAGTGTGTGCACGACGCACGACTGGACACTGGATGGGGGAGGACTCCACCTGTGTCAGAGAGTAGGCATTGACCAATCAGAGACTGGATTCACAAAATATTCACAAAAATAAGGTTGTTCTAGGGCGCTGTTGAAGCAACCGGCATATGGTTGGAATGAGAACATCTCCTCTGCAGCTGCATGAACGAACTGAGGTATGTTAGGAAGTGGTGAGCTTGAGTTGCCGGTGGCGGACATGGTCGCCCCCGCCCACAGCGCCCCACGGTTTACATAGGATACAGAGACCGGGCCGCGATATAAGAACTTAGACACTGTGCCACGACTTCCCCCCGCTTTCCAAAAAGCGTCGGACTTGCTCTTTGGGGCGTCCTCGGCGTCGCGACTTTACTGTGCTGTAGCCTGCGCGCTATATCGGTCATGCGCGTTTGCAGACCGTGACCTGCACGTTTTATGTTCCAAGCATGTCATAACGGGGGGGAATGGATACGTGCCATGTTGGCCTGCTGGCAGAAGGAGACACTGGGGGAGTTTGCTCTGACATTTAGTGTTTCTTTAGATTGGTCTTAATTAATTAAATGTTACATGTGTGCAATTACAGGCTGTTTTGCCAGCGTGCAGAGTATGTTGTGTTAACAACATGCCAATACATCTTCTATGCGGCACAAAGCCATGACAGTAGAAAGAATCTGTCTAATTAGGCTCTTGCTTGGAAAGATAATGTCGCTATTCAGCCCACAAACCTTTTTTTTTTACGATTCAAGGGTCAGTTCTAAAACCAATAATCAGTTATTTTATTCCCCGAAAGACACACTCTGGGAAAAAGCAATCACCCTCCCAATCATAACTCCCGCCCCCAACAGTGTCAAGTTTACCCCCTCCAGAGAAATAACATTTAATTTGTGACAAGCGCGAATCGAGGTGGGGGGGGGACGGGGCTGTGAATGTTAAGTATATTTGACACAAACAAAAGTCCCGCCCCCCCCCCCCCCCAACAGCTGCAGCGCGGAATCTGTTCATCTCTCGGCCGCTGGAAACCGCCGCCAAAAGGCCAATTGGCCCCTTTTTAGCCCGCTCCTGCGCCCCCCGCCCCCACCCGCACACACACAGCGCACAAGGCAAGTCCACAGTATTAGCGCCACTGGTTTTTTTGTACACCTCGATCATTGAGACGATTGCGTGTATATTCCGTGAATAAAGTGTTCGCGGGCGGATGAGAAGTGCTGCGTGCTATTTTCCGTGGGGGAGGGGGCGTGGGGCAGCAAACGCCGTGGCATCTGTCTTTTGTGTGTTGCAGATTAACGTGAACAATGCAAACGGCGAGCATTTATTTTGGCGAAAGTACAACCTGACAACGTAGATGTGCCAGGCGCCTTCAAACTGTAGCCATCGTCCCCGTTTGAAACAAAACGAAAGATCTTTTTTGCTTTTAACGGAAGCGAGATTCAGTGTGGACGCGAGTTTCGCGTGGGCGATAGTTGCCGGGGACACAGATAGAGCACGCCGGGGGCCACTTCACCGTATGGAACTGGCCGCCCGCAGTCTTTACGGCTCTGCGTTTCCCTATGGAATGGTACAAATACCCCAACGAAAGGGAATGGGCACGCCGAGTGTGTGTCTGTGCCAGTCTGCCTCAGTTCCTTAGATCTGGCGAGACTGGCACGGAAGTGTGTAGCAGCCAGGCAGCCTACCCCAACATGGGTAAGGCGTGTTCTGGGCCAAGTGACACGCTTACCTCGGCGTCGCAACGCGTGGAATGGCACTGAAGCGACAGGGATCCGGACACCCCCAACCCACCAACACCGGCATTACGCGATGTGACAACGAGGGCTTCCGCGCATAACACGGGCGGGGGACAAGGTAGTTTGCATTCAACATGCGCTGGCATGGAATGGTACGGAAACCACCGGGGCCAGTACAGCCCCCATCAACACCGGCAGTACCCGATGTGACAACGAGGGCTTCCGCGCATAACACGGTCGAGGTACGAGGCTAATACCCCATGCGCATTCAACGTGCACTGACATGGGATGACACGGAAGCTACCAGGGACAGTGCAGCCCCCCAGGAGCAGCAGTACGCGGTTTAAGTGTAAACACGAGGTCTTCCACGCATAACACCCTCAGGGACGAGGTAGTTCGCATTCAACATACACTAACATGGAATGGTACGGAAGCGACGGGGCCAGTACAAAGCCCCGCCCAATACGAGCAGCAGTAAGCGATGTAGCAACGAGAGGCAAATACCCCAATTCGCATTCAACGTGCACTGACATGGAATGGCAGGCGAGAAAGCGCTATGGAAGTTCACCCCGCCCAATCTAACAAAGAGGGCTGGCATGGAGAACCGCTGGCGAGGAATGGTAGGGAAGCAGTGCAGCTCGGGCGTGACACGGGGAGCCAGCTGCGCTTTCTGAGATGCGGGGAAAAGTAGTTCTGCTGTCTCCGTGCATCAATCACGCACTGGCACGGAAGTGGGAAAGACTCGACCTAACAAAGAGAACGCGCAGCATAGCGATGGAACAGCGGCTTGTGCCCCGTGATCTTCCAAAATGCCCCGGCACGGAAGCCCCGTTTACACAGGACATCGACAGGAAGCCATCTGACAAAGCTGGCACGGAGATCCCGTGGGGCTAAATAGGGGCTCGGAACAGGGAACAATGGCTCCTGTCCTGCTGACCCGTGCGTTTCCAGGTATGGCACGGAAGTGTGAAGGGGGCAGGACGGTGCTCACCAATATTAGCTGCACTCAGTCTCACAAAGACAGTTGGCAAGGGGGCTCTTTTTACCAGTCCTTCTGGTGATTAAGGAGCAAGGGTGCGCCGCACATGGACTATATAAAATGGTACGGAGGTCTGACGTGCCCAGGTATAGCAGCGCCTCTACATCGGCAGGAAGAGGGCTGGTAGGGGTTGCAGTCTTTACATGCCCAATTTGGGAGGTTCCGAGATTGCTGCCCCTGGCGCCCCCGGTGTGCCAGCACTCCCAAGGGCTGAGCATGTGGCTGGTGTGCACGGAAGCACCTTTGTCTGCGGCTCTGGCGTGTGCGCTGCCAGGCTTGCGAGCCTAGCACAGACCCTCTCTCTGCATTACTGGGCAGAGCGGATTGCCGGGCCGGCAGGGCGCCCGCCTGGCAGCAGAGCCCATGGAAGTCAAGGTTTTTTAGGAGTTTTTATGGGGGTGGGTGGGGGGGGAGGGAACAGGGGGTCTTTGCTGGGGGAGGGGAAAGGGTTGTGACATCACACGGTGGCAGTGGCCAATCAGCTGCAGGGATGGAGAGGTGATGTGCAGCCGGGGAGCCTCCTATCAAGCAGTGCTGCTGGAGGCTGTAGCTAAGAAAGGAAGTGCAGCTGCAGGAAGACACAGGCCCCGGTGACCGACATAGCCCCTGCCCCAGGAACGCACGTAGGCAGGGGTCTCTGGCCATGCGGCGCCCGGGCTCCCCGCAGGCCACGCGGGCCCCCCGCCTCGCTCTTCGTGCCCACAGCCGCGGCTGACCGAGGAGGACGCCTGAGCCGAGCCCCGGTCGCATAAGCGACAGCAGGAGGATGCTGGCCTCGGGCGAGTACCAGGGCTTGCGCCAGGGGGAGCGCCTGAGGAAGCCAGCCTGCGACATGTACCTGGCCCGGCTCCCGCCGGGGGAGTTCCAGGCGGGCTACCAGGAGGTGGAGGGCATCAGCCTGGGCTACCTGCAGGTGGACGGGCGCAGGATGTTCGCCCTGGCCCAGGTGCTGAGCGATCTCTTTAAGGACATCCCCCGGACCACGATCAGCAAGAGGATGGAGAGTCTGCGGATCAGGAGCCGGCGCTGCGACCTGCGGGAGCTGCGCACCCTGAAGGCGATGCAGTCCCTGCCCAGCCGCGCGGTGCAGGGCTCGCTCATCTCCCGGGAGGACCTGGCTGTGCTCTGCCAAGAGGCCCGCCGACGGCGCAGGGTCGAGCCCGCCCCGCCTCTGCCCGTGCCCGGCTCCAAGCAGGGCACCTCGGCCGGCTACTCCAGCGACTCCGACTCCAGCCTGGAGCCCTCCAGCTCTGGCAGCGACACTTCGGGGGAATCCAGTTCCGGGGAGGACGATGGAGGAGGCGGCAGCTCGGACTCGGACTCCGGGGACTCGGTGCCGAGCACCCGCTACCGGCAGGCCGCCCTCCCGGAGCCAGATCCCAGTATACTGCGGCTCTCCCAGCACCTCTGGGCCCGCAGCCTGCAGGGGCAGGCCTGGGGGGTACCCGGCAGAGCCAGGGCCCAAGACGAAGGGGGTCAAGCGGCCGCAGCCACACAGGCAAAGATAAGATCTTCCTCTGGACCCCCGCGACCACCCCAGATAGATCCCCGAGCAGCGTCTGCAGGTCACAGAACAACTGCACATGGACACACAAAGTCGGCACTGGCAGATCCAAGATCAGCACATGGGCATTCCAAACCAGCACTGATAGATCCAAGATCAGCACCCGGGCATTCGAAATCAGTACCGGCAGATCCAAGATCAGCACCCGGGCATTCCAAATCAGCACCGGCAGATCCAAGACCAGCATCTGGGCATTCCAAATCAGCACTGTTGGATCCAAGATCAGCATCTGGGCATTCGAAATCCGCACCAGCAGACACAAGATCACCACCTGGGCATTCGAAATCAGCAGCGGCAGATCCCAGATCAGCATCTGGGCATTCGAAATCAGCAGTGACAGATCCCAGATCAGCATCTGGGCATTCGAAATCATCAGCGGCAGATCCTAGATCAGCACCTGGACATTTGAAAACATTCATGGTAGATCCAAGGGCTGGGCACGGACAGCCAAATTCTAGACATTTGAAATCAATTTCAGTAGAGCCCAGGGTCGCCTCTGGACATTTGAAAACTGTACTAGGAGATCCAAGAGCAGCGTTTGGACACTCGAGATCGGCCTCCATCGATCCAGGGGTGGTGCCTGTATATCTGCGGCCAGCAGCAGTGGATTCAGGCACAGAATCAGCACATTCACAGTTTAAAGCACCACTGAATCCAAGGACGCCTCTGTTCGACCATAAATCTGGAACCGGACATCCACGATCAGCAGCCTGTCAAGGGGTGCACTGGCGATTGGCCTACCTATCTCCGAAGTCACTAGTGGAAGATTTGGGATCTGTAAGACTACACCCCAGATCTGCGGGTGGGACTTTGGGTGTATCAGTGGATACACGGACCACTATATTAGCTCTGGAATCAGCAGCAGAATATCAGAGGCCAATGAATGGAGAGCATGTATATGGGTCGTGTCGGGGATCCAGAGGGGGACATATTGGACCATCAACTGGATCTCAGGGATCAGTTCAGAGAGATCTAGAATTGGCAGTGGTTTGTCTGGGCTCAGTAGAGGGCGATCTGGATTTACAAGTCTGCCGGGAATCTGTAGTTGGCGATCTGGGGTCGGTAGCTGCAAGCCAGGGATCAGTACAGGGACATCTGGGATCAGAAGGCAGATATCAGCCATCAGTACCGGTAAATCTGGGCTCAGTAGCAGAATGTGGGAATTTGGGAAATACCGAGCCAACGTCAGCTGCTCGAGATCTTGGTTGGCCACCTGCACACATTGTATCCACCCCGAGGCCTGCAGAAGGGGGTAAGAGATCACTAGAAATAGATCCAAGAATAGCTGGTGGATTGGAATATGAAGATCAGGAATTAGCAAATGGCCTCCATGAGGTGGTAGAGGCGGGACACGCCTGGGCCATGTCAAGGTGTGGATGGGCTGAAGGGCAGCTGGGATCTGTGGGGGAATTAGTGAGTGCAGATATGGACACTGCAGTGGGGCATTATGGACTGGTAGGACATCGGAGTCCAACAGGGGGGGATCTAGCATCACCAGGCAAGGGCTGTGCACCAACACTCAAATATCTGAAAGCAGCAATCACGGAGTCAGCAGTCAGAAATCTGAGATCAGAACACATAGATCCTGCCAGCCTACACATGAGACCAACAGGCATTGACGTGGACTCCTCAAGTCACACTCAGGGAATAACAGGCATTGACCTGGAACCACCAAGCCACTCCCAGAAACCAACTAGCATTGACATAGTGCCTTCACACCCTGCTCAGGGACCAACTGCCATTGACCTGGGGCCATCAAATCTAGCCATGGGGCCAGCTGACATACGTTTGGGCCCACCAAGCATGGCTGAGGGAGTAACTGATATTGACTTGAGACCACCCCACCTCACCCTGGGAGCAACTGTCATTGACACTAGACTAATAAATATGGGCCTTGGAACACCTGGCATTGACCTGGGAACATCAAAGTTACCATTGGAAGCAATTGACATGGACCTGGGGCCACCCCGCCTAGCTCTGGAGCCAGCTGGCAATGGACTGGGAACATCAAGCCTGGCTCTGGAGCCAGCTGGAATAGACCTGGGTTCAGCCGGGGGGATTCCGGAATCGCCTTCGGTGGATGCGGGCTTCACAGAGGGAGAGGGGTCAGCGGCTGTCCGTGGCCTGCAGCATAATGGACTCGAGACCCCCCCTTGGTCCCCTTCGTCCCACCAGATAAGTCCCTCTCTGAGCCCGGCGGGACACCGGGAGCCGTCGCAAGCAGCCAGCACCCAGGACGACGAGCTCGAACCGGGCGAGCCTACGGAAGAAGGCCCAGAGTGCTCCCCTGCAAGAGACTCCCCCGAGCCCCGCAGGGAGCACTTTGACCGGCTCATCAGACAGTCCAAGCTCTGGTGTTACGCAAAGGGCTTCAGTGCAGATGGCAAGGAGTTCCGCCTGGCCTTCGGCAGGGCCCCATCCTCCAAGAGGAGCCGCGGCGGCAGCACCCCCTCCAAGAAAGCTTTCAAGGGCAGCGGCTCCGAAAGGAATGCCAAAAGGAGGCGGCTCGGAAAGGGCGCCGAGCCAGAGAGGCAACAAAGCCGGCGGCCGGGGAGGAAGGGGAAGAGCGGCCGTGCAGCTCCCACCCCCGCCAGGCGGCCCTTCACCCTGCTGGAGCACTTCCCATGCACCCCCTCCCTGATGCTGGGGGCCGACGGGGATCTGAGCCCGGCCTACACCCTGGGCTCCGGCCGCGCTCGCCCTGCTTCCGTCCCCAAGCCGCACCCGGTCTGGAGGTGGCAACTAGGCGGCAATGCCATCCCGGTACCCCCCAGCCTCAAGTTCAGGACCTACCCTAGGCCGGATTTTTAGCAGCCAGTGCAGGCCCGTGAGCTCTCCGCTTACAAGCACCATGGGAAAGAGGCAACTTTACACAAAGCAGACGCAGCACTTTGTGGGTGCAGCAGTGTCTGGACCGGATTCTCCCCTACCCACCGGGCCGCAGCCGCTCACGGGCTGCCCGTGTACCGGCACCGAAAGATCATGAGCCCTGGGCGCAGAGTGGAATCAAGGGGGCTGGGCCAGGCACCAACCTACGGTCCGCGAACCGTTCGTCGTCAGTTTACCAAAGAAAAGGATTTGGCGATCCTGCGGGAGCCGAGGAGCGGGGCTGCAAAGGCTTCTCTTTCGAGGGCGCCGAGTGAAGGCCTGCAGGGGGAGGCCCGGGAATGCCTGTGGGAGGAGGGGCCGGAGACTATTCGAGCTGCAAAGGTCCAGCGGGGAATTCAGGCAAAATGCCTGGGAGGGGGCCCATCCAGCCCGCCATGTGCCTCCAGTCTCTGGCACTAAGAATGGCGAGGGCTGAATGGGGCCGCTTCCTTGGCGTGAACCGGTAGCCCAGGCCACAACTCGAAAAGTATTTAATGTTTGATGTTTGCCTTCCTTTCTCGGAGGGTTGTATTTATAGCTATTGTTCTAGGCCTCAGCTCCAGACATTTTGTACTCACCCACACTGGGCACAACACGTGTTTCTGATTTATAGAATAATTAAATGGTTAAAAGCCCCTCGGCCCTGCTCGAGAAGGGGGAAGGGCCTCCTCGTAGAATACACGGGAGTATGTGTTTACCACACAAAGGGCTCGGGTTTAAAGGCCCCGTGGGCAGAAGCCTGGGCTGCGAGCTAGACTGTCTGGGGCCGCGGCGACCCTTCGTTTGTAGAGGCCTGTATTGAGGTTTCTACCCGGGAAATGTGCCGGTTGCCCGTCAAGAAAGGGTATTTCCCATGGTTCCCTGGCTCGAGTTCCTGCCGCAAAGGGGGCAATTACCAGTCTCGCGGGGAGCTCTTTCTATATTCTGCCTACGAGCACAGTTTCAGGTCTGTTCGGTCCAAGTGTTTTCAGTCAGTACCTGCCACAGCGCGCCCATCCGCGCAGGCCCTATTTACCAACAGAAGCCCCCACTCTTGCGCTTGTTTACTACATCGTAGCGGATGGCAACGATGTCCTTGCATGTTGCGGCAAAAAGTTGTGGTCGGGCACAAAGAACGAACACAGGCCGCAGCAGCATGTGTGCGCCGGCCCTGCTATTGTGCAGTCTGTGCACTTACTGCCCGTGGGAACAGCTGCTTATGTAATACAGTAAGGAGCAAACCACCAGAGAGTGCCCGGCTGTGGACTGTTTAACACACTCTCGGTAAATATTATTATTATGTAATGTCTCCGTAGGTGCGGCACCCTGCTTGGCATCGCCCGGAAGCGCCCGCCCGCCCGTCTAAGGGAAGGGGGTGGAGGTTAATTGAAGGGACCCCCGCCGAGTACCCCGCAGGCCTGGGGGCCTGGCCTGGTTCTGAATAGGCCACATTTAAGAGAAGCCCAGCCTTTGTTGGGCGTTCGCTGCACCACCACCACTGCTATGTCCCATTGAAATTCTAACGTATGAGATGACAAAGGCCATTGCTCTGTCAGCAGGGCAGGCTTCCCAGCTCTAAAATCAGCCACAGATACCTCACAGTGCAACATGTTTACTTCTAATAACCCTTTCTTTCCCTTCCAAAAGAAACTAACTGGGAACGGAGGGAGGAAAGCAAACTGTATTTATGGTACGGCCCTACGGGCAACATCGGCCTTAGAGGGCCCCACATCACCCCCCACAGCTGGGGGCTCGTGCTGTTTACATTGCTGGCAAGCATTGCACCCCACCAAGCACATTCTTTCCAATCCTATCACTGCTTTTAGATAAGACAGAACCTGCAAGGCCAGCCAAGGCCCTGCGGAACCGGAGCCCTGAAACAAAACACGCCGATAAACCCCACAACAAAGGCGCCTTCTCGGAGGAGGCCATTCGGGTTTCCACGGAAAACATAGGGAGGCGGCATTACGAAGGTATTGGGAAGGTTTGCGCATTTCTGGGCCCTGCCTGGGTGGCTGGGAGGGGGTGTCTGCACTCATTTAGTCATTCGTCCATTCATCCTTTGGGAACATGTGACGCGCACTCCTTGTGGAAAAGGCCAGCCACGGCCGGACAGGGGCTGCCTACCCTCCACGTCTCAGGAAAGGCCCAGCAAGCAGGAGGCTGGCTCTCTTTCTTTCCGGGTATTGGGCCCATGGCTGAATAATTGGAGATGTGCTCGGGGGTCCCTCGCTTTTCATGTAAATGACTTGAACTCTGCAGGGAGGGGGGTTGTGGCAGACTTGACCCGCGTTGTGGATTTAAAGGCGCAGCTCTCCGTTTTCTACGTTCTGCACCTAGAAGCCCACGCTGGCGCCGCAGCACAAGCACACAGTTCCCGGGATGCCAACTGTGCCACAGCCTCACACGGTGGACACTGCCTTATCGAACCTGCCTCTCTCGTGGGAAGGCTGCCCCGATGCCACGCAAGAGACCAACAGAGAGCTGCTGGCGGTGATCCGTGCCCGAGGACCCCTGAACTGCTTTTTTTTATTTTTTGGTTGTGTATGTGATTCCTCCAAATTACTGTAACTTTATTTATTTAAAGTTTAAGTATGAGACTCTTTATAAAAGAAAGGACGTTTCGATCCTGTGTGCAATACTGAACCTGCAATGGTTAATAAATGCCGATTTTTACATACATGCGCTTGTTGTCTTCGTCTGCTCTGTGTACATGTTGGAGCCCTGTCATGCTTCCACACTCTTTGTTTTTGCATATGCATGTAGGGGTTCGCTAGGCTCCCCCCGAGCCTGTTCTTTGTTGTTATTCTTCTTGAGGTTACACCTGATGGGGAATCAATAAGGTTTTCTGCTGCTTTGCGACTCGTGCATTCTGCCGGCTTCCGCTCACACGTGTTGCATGGTTCCTCTTTCTGCATCCTGCAGTGGGGGTGTGGGGGTGTGTGTGTGTGTGTGTGTGTGTGTGTGTGTGTGTGTCAGCAGCGGCAAGGCGCTTTCAGCCATCACTAAGAGCAACACCGAGAAAGCAGAGCCAGCGAGGCCGGGCGTCCAGCGCCAGAAGCCGCGGCCTTGTGAGCAAGTCAGGGGAGCTCTTTGTTCTTGCAGTGGCTGTACACGCAAGGCCGGCGCCTCGGCAGAGCCTGGGCCCGAGTATTTAACATTTGCTCTGCAGAAAGCATGACACACAGACACTAATGATCCCATGCTTTAAATCGCAGGCATAAAACTGCCCTGCGGCCGGCAACATGAGCAGGGCCTGGAAGGGGGAAAAAGCCTCCTGTCGGGGGAGTCTCTCTACAGGGGCGCACTTCAATATTGTGGGTCCATTTCCAAAAGAATATTATTATTAGGGCCGGGCTCTGCAGATCCGAGCAGTGGGTTGGGGAGTCGCAAGGGCAGACCACAGCGAGGGCGCGAGGGGTCATGGATTTAGTTTGTTGCCAGGGTGTTTTTTAAAGATAAATTAGAGATTTGGGTGGGGGCACATGAAAAGAGCTGTGAGCAAAATCCCCAAACTTCCCACCAAAGGCGGGCCGCGTGGGGGAGGGGTGCGGCCTGCTCGGGGGATTAGGTGTCATTCGGCGTGTTTACATGTACTCAATGGCAAGAGAATAGACGCGTTATTTTAGTGAAGCGTGACGTTGGATTTCAATCCCCTGTATGTTCTTCTAGTTTTTGAATACACCCTTAGATTTAGAAAGGGCGCATACTTTGAAATAAATAGTTGATTTATGTAAAACAAGAAACAATAGCGACCACGGGCTGGTTTATCTTGTCTGGGTGACTTTGAACAGACCAACACTGGCAAAGGCCTGGAAGGTAGCAGCACCGTGGTGGCGTGCCTGTCTCTCTGCCAGGCCTCGTCTCCCTGCCCGCCGCGCGGAGCCCATTATCCTTTCCTCATTCATCGTCTTGTTTAAATGCAAGCTGGGCCCTCGATTCTCCTCTGCCCTGTGCGTACCCCCCTTGGCACCCCACACACTGGGATTACCCAGCAGCTGGAAAATCAAAGGCGACGCTGTATAAATGCGCCGCTCTTATTAACGGCAGCACACCGCGCCTGGACTTCCCTTTTGGCAAAATGGGATTATTATCTTCACTAGTTTACGAGCTGATCCCAATCTTCCCGTGCCTGCTCTACCTTTACCCAAATGGCATTAGGCAAGCACGCACACAGCTTTATCCCCAGTTCCAGGAAGGTGGGGGAATGGCACTGTGTCGGCTGCTGTTGCAAAGGGCGGCTTAAGATGTGCCCTCGCCCAAAAACTTGCAAACAAAACCAAAAACGAACGACAAAAACGTGTGTGGACGTTGCGATGTTGCAAGCACGGCTTCAGGTGGGAGGCTGCCTAGGCCCCGAGGAAATGGGTGGAAGCTGGGGCCTGGGCACGCAAAAGAAAAACAATGCACGTAAAATAGCAGCGCCTGTGACCGCAGAGAGGTGCCTTCGTTGCCTGACAAATGGCTCTCCTCTGTCGCCTTCAGATTCCTCACTCATTCACAAACCTTGTATGTTAACCTGTCGACAGCTTGCTGTTTCTGGCTCTCATCGCCTTCAAATACCCGCCACCCCTGGAAAACCATCTGCAGACACTGCCCTTTGTGGATTCTTTTTTCTTGCATTCTTTTGAATTTGTATTTTGACTTTTCATAATTTACTGGAGCAGCTGCTGGTGTTCTGATGTCAAAACTCATGACTGGTTTGAGACGAGCCGCAGGAGGGCGGACCCAGACCTGCAATCTGCATGAAATGAGGCCCACACGTGTGAAATCACGGCACAGTGCATCGGTGGCGTGACTCGCGAGCACTCTGCCCTCCCCGGCCTTCTGCAGGAAACAAGGGGGCTTGACAATGCACAGCTCAGGCGATCTGCAAGCCCCTTCCGGGGGCCGTAGGGGTCACGGAGCGTGTGTGTGCCTGCAAACAAACCGGCTGCATATTTCACAAACCCCCCCCCCCAAAGCACAGAATGCACAAGCCAGATTTGCAAAAGCGTTTTTCAATGGCAAAATCCCATTGGAAAACGCTTTTTAAAACAGGCTCGGATCCTACAACGGACAACTCGCGCGTTCGGGTGATCTGGGCACTGAAACATATGGGGGGAGGGGGGTCCTAAGTAATTTGAAGGGAACCCGTTTCAACACGGCCCCACTAATAGCGGAAGGGGGGGGCGACCCTCGTCAGTACCCCCGTTTTGCAAGGATTGGCATATGCTTATAAAACGCCACAGAGCCTGCAACAGAATGAAAAAGACAACGCAATGTGACGCATACGCGATTTTTCTCACGCCACACCAGACCTGTCACAACGCGTGTTTTCAATGGGGCGCAACCATAGAAACGCGTTGTGCACCAGGCTCGCTGGCTTTGACACACACGGACCTTACAGAGAAAAGAGAGCGCACCACAAAAGCAGCAGGCAACACACACCCCTCCCAAGAAGCCTCGCAGCAGAGACTGAAAACAAAGGGCACAGGAACGCACACACGCCAACCATCAACACATACACTGAAATACAAACGGCATTAACACACACATGCGCGTGCAGAAAGACCCAACCTGCTCGCCGAGGACTCTATATTACAGCTACTACTGTCTAAAGGAGTGCTCTCACAAATACAACACACTCACGGTGTGTAAACCTGAACACAAAAGGAACACCGTCCAATTTACACCACTGTTTCCTGGAGGGGCACGTTTCTGAGCCCTTCCACAAATCATCTCACTATCAAATACGCCAAACACTGCCACGCAGGAGGAAGAGACACACGCACACCTCATGTGCACCGCAAGCCCAACACAAAACAATGGCACGCAGATACGCAATCACACACAACCCCAACTCCCTGCTAATGGAACACAGTGATGCACCAAGAGACCAGCCTCGCCTACACTTTACAAAAGGCACAATCAACTGCACAGAGCTTGCCCTGGAAAAAAGAGCACATGGCCACAGACACGGATGATCCAGCAGGCCAAATGCATTGCCACAAGTTACTCAGACAAGCGCGGGCGCAGGTGTTACCCGTCTCCTATAAAACACGTACACACCTCCCACAAACGACAGATGTACACAAGCACACAAGGCCATACTATACCTCCCCACGAAGTACGTACATATATACATATAGAAATCGTGCAGCCTGATTTAGCAAGCTTCATCAACGGAATGTCTTTGTCAGTGTACTGCGCTGTTGCAGATTAGGCCCAGGAAGGGGGCTTGATTTAAAAACGCCCTTTTCAAAAGGATTTTCCCATTTAAAACGAGCTTGTAAATCAGGTCTACAGAGAGAGCCACTCTACCCCTCCCAATAACGCATGCAACTCTGGGCCTCATTCCCATAGCGCTTTTGAACGGGACTTTCCCCATTCAGAAGCGGTTTTGTGAATCGGGCCCTAAACATTCATGAAACTCTCCCACAAACTAGGCAGGGTCGAACGCATGCACATACGTGGATTTTAAGGGCTGGTCTTACAAATGGTCCAATCCCGTTGCAAAAGTCTTTCATAAACGTCTATGGGCCTATCTCAACAAAAGGCTCACAATTACATGTCCACACAGTTATTCCTTAAAATCGCACCTTCACATGGACACAGATGCCACAAGAAAGGATACAAGTCACTAATAATTTAAAAACACAGACACAATTAACCAAAGATCTGCTTCTAGAGGGCTACAAAACACAGGCCCTTGCAAACGATAACCCTTCTCACAAACACACCCAGTCACACAAAAGACATGGGCATTCACCCCAAAACGTTGCTACAAAAGGTGTATCACAAAACACACTCCGCTAATGAATAGGCAGTGTGACTCTTGAGTGCTTAACAAGGCACCATCGACAGATTGCTCCATAATAGGCAGGCCCGATTACACAAGGTGACAATTCCCACAAACCCCCAACTCCCAGACAGGGCCACGCAACACCACACTAAAGACATCTGTCAAATGCACAAGGCACACAAGGCAGCTGCAAGACTGACACACATGCCACAATACAGCCTTGGCCAATAAGCCGGAGCTAGCATTTAATCCAATAGAAGTATCATTTGTTTTCACCTTTAAAAAAAGCTGCGTTGTTTGTTAGGATACCGTGCTATTCCAACCATTACTTGAAACTGGCCAAGTACACAATTACCCAGGGTCACATTGTACATGCCAAATACATAGCGTGCACGTATTCAGACTGGGTGAGTATGGGGGCTATGGCGGAGAGGATCCATCCGTCAACAAAGGCATCCCAAGGAGATGGGTGCAGGCATCACACGCCAGTCGTAGCATTTGCACCTTGCAACTGCAGACCAATAGCAAACCTTGAGCAAGAATGACTGGTGGACAGAGGACATTAACAGGAGGAAGTGTTCACCCCTGTGTGTGCTGGTCCCAACATGTATTGTTTAACGGTGTACCTAATCAAAAACCCTTTGGGACACACAGGTGTGACAACAAGTCGACGATCTGTGGTGTACTCCCACACGGAACACACACACGAACGTGTGGTATACACAGAGAACCGAAATGGCAGTGAGGCCCGCACCTTCACAGCACAACAGAGAAAGTGAAATAACAATGCGGCCTGAAACTTCACAGCACAACAGAGCATAGGAAATGAAACGGCAGTCTGCACCTTCACACACAACAGAGTGGCAGAGATAACAGCACAAGAGTGGGAGAAATGACAGCTTCACAGCACCACAGAGAGGAGAGGACGAAACGACAGCGCGATCGGCAAGCACTGCATTCTTTTCGCGCCGAGGCCACGGAGAACGCAATCTGAACACGCTCTTGGCGTGCTGCCTCCTCTTTTATGCTCAGTGGTCAATGCCCATTTCTTTGGGGTGGTGGTCAGACGCGCCGAGCCCGGAAGGCGAAGGGTGCCACTGCCCCCCTCTGTAACAATGGTGGCAGGGAGCTCATTTGCCCCTGTAAAGATACTTGTTCAGTTGGCAACGGTGTTTCCCAAATGAAACGGCACACCTTCGGCCTGGTTTAAAAGCGTTTTTCAAAAGGATTTTCCCATTGAAAGACGTTTTTGTAAATCGGACCCATTGCCAATGCTGCAGGAGAAAGCATGAAAAGAGCTGAAAGGCAGCAGCGCAGGTTAGGCGACTGCTGCTGAGATATAAATGTTAAAATCAACGTGTACATCCGTTAGGGTTTTTTCAATTCCTTTTACAAATTGCAAATTAAATGCAGGGTTCCGCCTGCTCATATTCTTCACTGGTGGGTTGGGGGGCTTCTTGCCCTGGATTGGGGTATTTCCCCGAGCCCGTGGAGTTTGCATGGAGTTGCCCCGAGGTGTTTTATACTGAAGGCTGTGGGCTCGTTCCCCTCTAGCGCGGAATTGGGTTTTACATGGTTGCGAGTAATCGTTTGGAAATGGGGAATTGCAACTCCTCCCGCGACCATGTGAATCCGCCGCCCCTCTAGCCCACAGAGCTGGTCTCCTGGGACAGGGGGTCTTCAATCAGGGCTTTTGTGGGAAACTAATCGCCCCGTCTTACCCTTTGTTGTTTCCAGCTGCAAAACTACATTGAAGGTGCCCCTTGCATTTTTGTAAAAAAAAAAAAAAACAACTCCGAATGCGCGTTTGATTAGAGACGGGAGACGGATTCTGTCCACATGCCACAGATCCTCACGCATGCATTGCATGCGTGCAGCATGATCTGTGCCATGTGGGCTAGGTGGGGGCGGCACGCATGAACCCCCCAGCGCGACGTGTGGGTATGTTGGCAGGGGGGAGTCCAACAACCGTAGGTTGAGAGGTGACCCTGCACCACTTGGGTTGGGGACACACAAAGCGAGTGAAATGAACACACGCTGGGACATCAACGCCCCCCCCCCCCCTTCACGTCTCCAAGGCACGGGCACCGGAGGAGCACGGCGAGTTCTGAGACAAACATGCGGCTTATGGCACCGAAGACCCGCCGCGAACCTGTCCCATGGAGGGCGCAGGGGCGGTCGCCGCCTGTATGCCCATTGCTGGATCTTAAAGGGCGTGGTGTTATTATCTCGTTTGTTTGCCCTGTTTCACGCAATTCGGGGATGCTCGTTCTTGGATTCCGAGCTCGTGTTTTGGGGGGTTTCATTTCAGTGTCCCCACCATAACACACACGTCAAGCGGTGGGCAGAAAAAGCTGCATCTAGCGGTCTGCCCGTGGCCTCCGCATACGCAGGGTGTGCGGCCGCCCATGTGTTCCAGTGGCCTGCAAGGCGAGCAACCCGAGCTCCTACCTCCATGTTGCCAGCCAGGTCCACGTTCACCACCGCATGCCCCTCCTGCAGGACAGAGCATTTCATTTATTTGCTGTGACCTAGTTCATGCGTTTTTATAGCTTTTTGCAAACACGCGTGCGTGTAAAAAAAACGTCTTGCAATAGGGCGCAATAGTTTGGGGGTGCAATTGGAAGTGTGCCAGTCCGTGCCCCTTGTAGGACGGGCAGCCAAGTGCAAAATGGTGGTTTCGGGTGACGAGGTTTGAGGCTGAGTGTGTCGTGCAGTGTTAGTGGAGCCGCGGGAATGTCGCTCATCATTGGAGGGTTGCACGCGTGCCTTTGGCGCCGTCATCGGCACGTGGTCCACTCTAGCGCCCCGAATGCTGCAAAGCGCGCCTTCGAGTGTTAGATGGCTCGATGGGACAATCTGGAGGTTATTTTACGTGTGTTTATAAACGAAGAGCGGAAGCGGCTGTTTCCACGTGCTGCGACCGCCGTGCTCTTGTGAAGGAGGCAGCAATGCACTTCTGTATGGGGGGGGGGGGGGTGGCTCAAGATGCCAGGAGAAAGGGGAACCTCTGGGAGTGTGCCAAGCGTCATGAAATCTATAGCCTGTTAGAAGAATTAGGGCAACACATGGCTGCAGGCACCTAGAATACGAGCCGTGCGTTAATTCCATATGGCACACGAGAATATCCACGCCAGGGCAGAGTGGCCACCAAAACTCCAGGTGTACCTAGGCCATCTCGGAACCACGCACACGGAGAGTCCCCCCCCCCCGCAGCCCCTCCTATGCAGCGGCAGTGATTTAATGAGGTGCTGGGATTCTGAAGTCCAGTTGTTTATTCTGCAGCGAGCAACCCCAAGGGTGTAAATTCTGGGTGTCAGCTTTCTCTCTATCTCTCCTTAAATCTCGCAGTGTGAACTGCGTGAACCCTTTAGGTGCGAACAGCTGTGCCTGAGAAATGCGCACCCCTGAAACGTCCATCTGTTTGTTGGGGGGGGGGGCGGAAGCCCGACAGTTAGACCTTTCGTTTGGGTCAAGTCCTGTTGGATTTGATGGGGTTGGAAAGGGGCTATACACTCACTGTTCGTGGGGCAGATATTTAGAGCTGTTTTGGGCGTGTTGCATCCAATGGGAGAAGGAGTGCCCCCCCTCCCCTAGCATAATGACCACATCTATGCACGTTCTGTCCCAACGGACCCACGGCCACATGCATCCTTCTGCGCCCCACCCACTCCCTCCCTCTCACATACACAATGGCCGCCTCTTCACTGCGACCTTCCCCAGACTGCTGCAGGGAAAATGCACAAAAGCAGACGAAATAGCACGGACCAGGACTAATGAATGCACTCTGAGGAGGGGTGGGGGTAGGGGGGGGGTCGCCTTCCCCGATGAGCCCGTGCTGCCCGTTCTGCACATTTCCTCACCTCGGGCACACGCCGGACATTTACTGCAGACGTGTGGCTTTACCCGCAGCCTGAGAGTCAGACGTGTGTATATGCATGCAGGAGGCCTGGGATACGTGTGCGCACCCCCTGTTTGATCTGTAGCAGTGGGAGTGGCTGGTGAGGAAGAGGAGTGTCTGTGTTACCCATACACGCTGGCAGGGGTTATGCATGTTATTCATTTATGTATTGTGCATTTGTAATGTGTTTATATATCAAGAATGTGTGTTTCAAAGCGCCCAGATGGCAAAGGTGCCCATTTTAGGACTGGTCTGTACCAGTGTGAGCACTGGGGGCACACGTCCATCTGAAGGCCAGGGCAAGTGTTATTGGGGCATGCGTAATCTGAATTGCACTAGTGTGGGCGCCGAGGGAACACATCTGCTGGTGATCATGCCGAGGGTGAGCGTGAATGCACTGCTCACATCTGGTACTCTGTACAAGCAGGGCGGCGAATGAACATAGCAGGGGTGCTGAGCTGTGCGAATGCGAGCTGTAAATGCACCATCGCTAGGTGAGAAAGCTCACACCCCAGAGAGGTCAGTGGTCTATACTACTGTGAAATGCACATATACAAGGGAGCCACCTGCTACCGGTTGAGCGGCAAATGCACACATTCGATTGGTGAACTGTGCAACGTGAAATGGGAATGCATATCCGAGGGGTGATCTCTATCAATGCGGACCGTAAATGCACACATCGAAGGAGTAATCTGTGTGCGCGTGAAAGGGAAATCTACATATCAGAGGGGCGATCTGTACTAGCGCATAAGGTAAATGCACACTTCCTAGTGGGTGATATGTACCAGAAAGGCGAATGCACACACCATGCCGTTAATCTGTACTAGTGTGAAAGGTGAATGCACACATTCGATGTATATGAGGATCTTTAAAAGTGGTTGGTCGAATGCTCACACCCGAAAGCAGTCTGAGTGTGAAAGGAAAATGCACACACCCGAGGAGGTGCTGTGCATGTGCGGCAAATGCAAAGATCATATGGATGTAAGGATTCGGGGATACGATCCTGCAGCGTGTGAAAGGTGGGTGCACACAGGGCTGTGGAGGCGGTGGGGCTTGGCAATGCTTGAAACGGGGACGCACTCGCCAGCACGCGGCTTATTTTGCCACCAAAAGCCAGGATATCGCGCACACTGATTGCAAGAACAGAAAGTGCCAAATCAGGCGGGAGGCGGGCGCAGGTTTGGCCTCTTCGGGCTGCGGAAGCGGCGAGGCACTCTAGTCTCGGCACTGCCGGCAGGATCTAGCGACGTTCTCCGGGGCAGAGTCCGTAAGTGGGCTGGATTAATACGTGCCGGTCCCCAGGCGATCACCTGACAGCTGTGAATTAGAAATGATGAAATGCCAACCCTCTGCAGATGCCAGTTTCCGAAGAGAGATCGCTCGCTGCGTGTGCATGTGGAAGCACAGCGGAGCGCTCGCCCTCGGAGCCCGAGCCTCTTCCCCTCCTCCTGGGGGACCGTGAGCCCTGCTAAGACCCACTCCCCTGCCATGCCGGTTACATCACTTCCGCAGACGGCCTGTGCGGGGACTGTGCCACACACCGGCCGCCCCATCGCGGTGCCCACAGACTCCGAGCAACTCCCTGCCCCCTGCCCCAGGTGACAGACGCTTAGGGATCGCCTTCAGGACGGTCACAGCACCACACAGACACCACTGGCGAGAAGTAGAAGACAGGCTGCAGCGGACAACGGCAGCCACCACGTCAACGTAACATGCACCTCTGTCTGCCAGGCACACACGTACAGGCCCTTGCTCTCTCTGTGTATTGGCGACAGAGACAGAGTTAACTAATATCCTGGTGCAGTGCCCCTCATCCCAGCAACCCTTTACTGAAATACCAACGCTGGCTGAGGAAGCTGCGGGCTCTTACGAAAAACACCACCGAAAGCGCCGAGGAAACCTGCACAGCCATACAGGATACATGCGGACTATGCAGCAAAAGCCCAGAAGAACCCCCCAAACACCCGCGCCTCGCGCGGTCTCAACCGTCACACCGAAATGCGAAGCCCCCCTTTCTGCTTGTTGAGCTGAGTTTGTCATGCTGAAAACGTGTCCAAAACGCACACGTCTACGACGTAAAACGCCCGAGGGTGTCACGTACTGCACCCACATGCGTTTACAATGCACCGCTAATCGTTTAACATGAAAATGTTCTGTGCATGTCTGTCCGCGAACCTATAGCTCTTGAACCCATCGGACATCCGCGCAGCAAGAAACATCAAATCAAGGCACGAGTTACCATACGTAATGGGAAGTGATGTCACCGGAAATGAACGGATGTTAACATAAAATATGCACTTTTCATTTAATATATTTCTCAATAAAAGAAATCAGCCGGGACAAAACATACGTTTGCCTCTCGAAAATAACCCAAGACCAAGAGAGGATGGTTTCGTATATTGGTGGCAAAGTATACAAGGTGCACCCGTTTTGGAGAAGACCTTAAGCCCACTATTTACATATTCCCAGTGAGATATTTTAGTGGCCATCGGGAGACCTCCATTTGGTGTGCACCTGTCTGGCCTCTAATCCTGAGAACTTCAAATCCTGGCTAATGCCAAGTTTGGCCAGTGCTGCGCAATGGGGCACCCGTGTAGATAAAAGGCACAGGGGAATAATCTGGGGCCCAGGGTGACATGACGCACATATACTACCTAAGGCTGCTATAAGCAGCCGAACAACACAAAGGGGAAGAAGTTGGTGCCCTCTCCCACCCTCCCATGGCCACTTGCTTCACCTGAACACTTATCAGGAAGAAAGCACACCAGGGTGCTAACACACCTAAGGGGACAAACACAAGGACAGGAAGCAGCAGGAAGAAAAGAACAAAGGGAGAGAAAGGGGGCACACCAAGAAATATGCATAGCCTCAGGCTATGTATGGAGGACAAATAGAAGGTGCTAGGAGAGGCAATCCAGTCCTTCATGGTACCCTGAACAGAGCACCATCAGTCATCCAGTGAACACACGAGACTTTTTCTTTTGAGCATTGTCCTGCTTAAGTGGTCTTTCTTACCGTGGGCTTTGCCTTGCTACAGGATAGCAGCACTGCGGTTCGGAAGGTCACCACTGAGTGGCCAGTGTACGACGGGGGAAGAGACCGCAGCACCTATTTTGCTTTTGGGGCAGGGTTCAGCAGGCTACTCTCTGAGAATTTCACTTTGCTTGAAATCGGTGGGCATTACGGCGTTACCAGAACTGCAGGGCCTCTGAGTGGCCATCCGCAGCCACGCGGTCTCAGGAATTTCCACGGCTCCGCGGCCTGGAGTACATAGAGCTGAGAAGGAGGACAGAGCGTGCCGAGCACCAAGAACTCACCTGAAGACGTGGCAGTGCAGCATCCAAAAGGCCAGAGAGAGAGGCCGCCAACCCGGGTCTCAAACAATGTCACCAAAATAAGGGAACTGGAGAAAAAGATACAGAACCGGTTCAAAAGATTTTTAGCATGGAACATTGACCAGGCAGCAAAAGAAAAAATATGGAATAAATAGTTTATAGAAATATTTTCATTATTAGAGGCTGAACAAAAAGGTTACAATGTATTGTGGGATGCAAAAAAAGGTTGAATAGAAAGTCCTAGGAAGAAAGTCCCAGGTAGAACAACATTTTTACAACTGGTCAAAAGCATTCAACATAATGGCAACCATGGTGCTGGAGAAATTCCCAAATGAAGGCAGGGCGCTATATGCATACCAAGATAAAATCAGGCAGGTTAGGAAAACCTTTGGGGGGGAAGCCTGGCTTACCTGACGATCAGTTTAAGAGGGCCATGGCCGCACGTCCAGAAATAGAGTGGAACGCGGTGCAAGCAAGCCTTTACATTCACGAGGTACTGAAAACAAAATCCCCATACTGCACAGAGAAGATTACAGCGCACACAAAAACCCCACAGATTAGCACTGGGAAATGCACAGACCCAGAACACCAAAACAAGAGCGAGCAGCCCTTTCGTAAAAAACAGTCATGGGTGGCTAGGTCATATAACCACTGCCAAAACACAAACAAACCACATAATCCAACAAGAACAACGTTACATGTTGGAAACTTGACAAAGGGTACTGCTCTTGGGGGAAGTAGTATAGTTATAAGCATGCATGCACCAAATGCGGGGGCGATCACAGCAGCAACAGATGCACTAGATTACCCAGTAAAATCACAAAAAGAGAAGGACTATGAGATCCACTTAATACCGGGGAAAATACCCATTAAAGTAAAGTAAGGACAATTCATGCATTTGTTAGAAACATACCCTGACAAGGAAATAGGGCAGACAATAAAAAACGCTTTATGGAAGGTTTTATCATCCCATTCGAAGGCCAAGGGTCCAGATTAATATCACAACACTTAAAATCAGCAAGAGAAAACCCAATACTAGTTAAAAAAGAAATTACAAAAATAATTAGATCTAGGGAGAATTGGGGGGCCCTGGGATAAAATGCCTTTCAGCAAATACATATGCTCACCACTGGGACTGGTACCCAAAAAGGAACCAGGGCAATATAGATTAATACACCACCTGTCTTATCCACAGGGCAAGTCAGTAAATGATGGGATATCAGATACAGAAACAGCAGTGCCATACACACACTTCCAGGAGGCACTCAGACTTGTCAAAAGATGTGGGGAAAAGGCATTAATAGCTGAAGTAGATATAGAATCTGTATTTAGACTACTACCAGTCCGTCCCAAGTCACAGCCCTCGTTGGGTTTTACATTTGAAAATAAATTCTACACAGACAAGGGCCTACACGTGGGGTGCACAATATCATGCACATTATTTGAGCAATTCAGTACCTTTTTCAATGGGCTTTCCTCAAAGAAAGGACGGGGGCCCTGGTGGTGCATTAACTGGATGATTTCCTGTTAATAGGGCAGCCGGGAGCTTCAGAATGTGGGGAATCACTGGCAACAATAATAGAAATGGCAGCACAGTGGGGTATCCCGCTGGCAAAAGAAAAAAAACACCAATCCACTCACAAGCATAACTTTTCTAGGCATTGAGGTAGACACAGGTACAGGTTAATGCAAGATGCCAGCATGGAAAAGGGATGAGTTGCTCAAAAGTATCAGATCACTAAGGGGAAAAGCAAAAGGTACAGTTAGGGAGCTACAATCTTTAGCAGAAAGTCTCAATTTTGCAGCCAGAGTGATCCCACAAGGGAAAGTGTTTTCGTGGAGTTTGGAAATGAAGACTAGAGGGTGGACAAAACCCCACCTTCACATAAGATTAGGGGAAGAAGTGAATAAATATTTGTTAATATGTGAAGAGTTTCTGGTTAAATTCAACAGGAAAATAATATGGCGCACACCATTGAACACTGACAGTAAAAGGGTACTTTTTACAGACGCAGCTGGGAGCAAAGGTTTTGGAGCAATACTGGGAAATGCATGGTACGCAGGGTCATGGTCAGAAGTATGGCAAGGGCTGGCAAAAAACATAACATTGCTGGAAATCGTACCAATCTGGCTGGCGCTACATATCTGGGGCAACCAAATAGTAAATACGGAGCTGATTGCATGGTCAGACAATATGGCTGTAGTAGGGATCATAAACAGGAGATCAACTACATGCCATTTAGTTTTACGAATACTTAGGGCCATGACCACCATAATCCTGAACAAGAATATTGAACTGAGAGCTAAGCACATCACCGGCACAGATAATAACATTGTTGATGCATGATCTCGCTTTCAGTGGGATATATTTCTGCAAATGAGGCCAGAGGCAGACAAATGGATGATAGAAGTACCCAAAGAATGCTGGGAAATACTAGCAGAGAGATGAAGGCAACACCTGCGCCAATGCCGGACGGCCGAGGCCAAGGTGGAATAACGGCGGAAACACGCACCTCAGACGGGTGCTGACAGGAGCACGCCTCCTGATGGTTACACAGACCCTGCAACGTGGTTGTTGAGGGGGCTCACCAAGAAAGCTTTGGCAATCAACACAGCAAAACAATATCTTACGTGCCTGGAAACAGTACTTAAAATTATGAAAATGTCACATGTAGCGCTAATAACAATGACAGAAATGAATAATTTTCTAGAATGGGCATACACTCAGAAAAAGAAAAAAGAATGGGTGAAAAGGCACCTGGCAGCGGTAGCCTATTTTTCAAAAATCCAACGGGGATCAGATCCAATCCGCAGTGCACTAATAACTTACGCACTAAAGGGATAGGGAAAGTTAGAGGGCCCACCCACACAGGGACAAGAGGCGTCCTTTAAACTTTGAGAAAATTGTGATACTACTAAAATTACTTGAAACCGTGTTATCTCACAAATATGAGACACACATTTTTAAGGGAGCATTCACCATTGCTTATTTAGGGGCTTTTATGGTAAGCAAGTTCATCGGGTCAAGCACCAAGGCCAGCAATGGTTTAGGCATGAAAGAGGTTCACGCAAAAGGGGTTTTTATTATGATAGACTTGCAAACATCTAAAACGGGGAGCAAAAGGGCAATCACTATATATTGCATTAAGGACAAAACACATTGACCTGTACGCATCACCTTATGTGCCGCCCATGCATTGGGAGGGGGGGGGGTGTTGGTTTCTGGTACATGACAATGGCAGAGAACTCAGTCATTTTCAATTTCAGGCAGTCCTCCAGAATACCATTGAAAAAGCAGGTTGGAACAGCACAAAGTATGGGACTCACTCTTTTAGAATAGGAGCAGCAACAACCGCATGGCAAGGGGGGCTTGGGCCCAAAAAGTTAAACAAATCAGGGGCTGGAGGTCTGATTGTTATAAAAGATATATAAGGCCAGCACCAATATAACCATGATTTTCCTTATCAGAACAAGACCCCCCTCAAATCAGCATGGATCGTAGGACATTCATTCATTTTCAAGACAGGGATATGGTCAGAAGAAACAAAAGAAAAGCCGGCTGTTCAGAAATACCATTGCATTGTGGTGGTGTACAGGGGCATCAAATGGTCTGAGATACACGACAGATTGGCAGACCTGGTAGCATTCATGGAACCACTAGAATTCTTAATTATACATTTGGGGGGCAGCAATATGGTAGAACAAGGCAGAAAACCGTTGCTGGCAGACATATGTGCATACGTGGCAGGTATAGCGCACATTGGAAACAGACCGAAAGATTTTATTCAGCCATGTTACCCAGAAAAGTATGGTTTGGGGCCAATTCATATAAAGCTATAGAAATAGCCAGGAAAAAACTCAACAAGGGGGTGGAAAAATTCTGCACCAGCAGGGGAATTCATTTAATCCGACACAGTGCAATTTCACTAGCAGACCCAGAGCTCTTTCATAAAGATGGGGTCCACCTTTCGGACAAAGGCATGAAAAATGTCCACGCTGAGGTCATAAATAATTTAGCCGCAAGAGAATACAGATAGAGGAGTTACTTTTGTGGGGGGGGAACCTGGATGACCGAGAACCCATCCAGGTGTGGCGGCACGGACCAGGTAGATGCCCCCTGGACCATGTGCCCAAAAGATAACATTGTTTACCATGTGTGATTTTGATAAATACATTTACCAAAAGATGTTTTACGATTATGTATGATGCAATAAAAACCACTGCCTTGTATTGCCGACACCAATACAATGCCTCAGTCGTCACTGTATAGCACGAAGCAGGGGTGAGGGGTCAGTTGGCTCTGGGCACCACAGATTATGTAGCAGGTCAAGCAGACTTAACCAATTAAGGGCACACACTACTGGTGTTCCCCGGACTTCAGCCATGCAACACATTCAAGATAAAATAACAATTCATTACACTCAATTATAAAAATCATGAAAATGAACACATCTTCTACAATTTGGAGGCCTGATTGGACAGAATACTGCAGTAAAAGCCAAATATCAGACTCTCCTAGACAAGCACCGAGAAGCAAATGCTTGCATAAATTCAGAGTCTTACACCTCAGCTGAGAGAAAACGTTCAAGGATGTTCACAAAAGAAAATTTGTGAAATACTTCAGAAATTGTTAGGGTTTGAAATGCTTAACAATTGCAGCAATTTAGAGATAAGTCATGGTAGCAGATGCAGCATGTTCCACACAGCAGGAGTATAACAGGAAGAAATTAAACCAGGGTGTTGGACACCCTCTACTGAGAACAAACATGGATCAAACACCGTTTTTTAATGGAATTTCTCCTACTCAGGAGGATCTACAACCACATTTTAGCTCATTGCACCCTTCACAGAGGAGAAATATCAATTTCCATATCAGTCTGGTCCCACCCCAAGGTAGTCCAGCACCTGAAATTCTAGGCAAATCTCCTCTGAATAAGAGCACCATCAGCCACCCCAGAAACATGTTTTTGCCTTGTTGGGCCTTGTGGGGTGTAATAAAAGGCTCCCAAACCAACGGAACTGAAGGGCCCACTGGGAAACTGACCTGCCAGCATTCAGAAAGCTGCACGCTGAGAAACTGGGCCTATTTAGGCAGACTATGCAGGTGACTTTCTGCAGGGGAAATACAGAGAAGGCTAAAACAAAAATATAATCCAAGTGCAGATTGCAAAAGCACATCACATTGCGGGCTGAGAAATAAATGCAGCATTATTTTCACTGAAACTCTCACCCATCAAAAGGGGTTAGAGTGTGACAATTCAGACCCATTTTTCAGCAGATAAATGAATAGCAAGTAATTAAAAAATAAAAAATGTAAAATGTATTTTGTTAATGACTGAAAGAAACAGCCCTGCGCTTTCAGCACAAAAGCAAGGTGAACTCTGATCAGTAAAACACACTGGGCCTCATTACACGTTATGCGGTAAGGGATTACCAGCACCGGTAAGGGCACCGGTGCCGGTAATCCCTTACCGCCCTACTACGAGGTCCCTCAGCGGGTCCCCTCTTTAAAGTGTGGTCAGACCACACGTTAAGGACAGGACCTGCTGAGGGACTTCAGAGCAAATAACGGTACCGCTAATAGCGGTACCGTTATTTGCTCCTTCCCCATTCCCATTGAGTCCTATGGGGGCTCTAATGGGAATGGGGAATGGTAATTGGCATGGGGACTTACCGGGAGCTCCAGGGTCGGAATGACCCGGTAAGTCCCCATACCACCTACCCGGACCCAGAAGGCGGTAGGGGGTAGCCATGGCGCTAATAGCGACATGGTTACCTTCTACCATGTAATGAGGCCCACTGTGTCAAAGAATAAAGGCGGATATTAGAAAATGCAGTATGTGAGTTATTTTCACCATTGGCAATGGGCAAATTTCACAAGTGGCTTCCCCCACCGTCAGCCTGGTTTGTCCATCCCAACTGTTTACAACTGCAATAAAATGTGACCTGCCTGAAGGGTGTTGGAAAACAAACTTTCTTTAGACTTGCTGTCTCTGCAGGACATTGGCTCTGGCTGGTGCAGAGATAAGAGGAAAGGGCTTGTGACATCACAGAGCCGGCCCAGCTCATTATCTGCAATGGGAGATCTCTTTGTTGCAAATGCATCCCACATTTATGATCTGCAGCTCCCAACTTCAAACAACAAAGAGAAAAAAAATAAAAATAAAAAGACTAATGAAAGAAAAAAAACAAAAGAAAAGAAGAAAACCCTGGTCACAGGCAGGCCAAGGGAGGCAAATGGCACAGAAGAAATGAAGCTCATATTTGCACATATGAAGATTCACCTTGGTTTAAATGGACTGCCACATTTGTTGCCATTTCTCAAAAACTACAAATTACACGGTATCCATGTATTTTTTTATAGATAATTTCAAGGCGAATTTTGATGATATAAAATTCCTCTACCTGCGACTTAGGAAATTGTAATGACCGAGCTAAAAGGTGGTGTTCCTGGCTGATCTGAACATGTTTCGAATGTGAGAGTTGGCGAACCGGTGGAATGTAAAATTAGGAACATGGGTAATAAATTACATGTTCCTAACTATTTTACTTTTTGTAAAAACGCTGAAAAATTGCCAAACGGCCATGCAAAATGGTGGGGACCTGGATGTCGTTTTATTTTATTTCCCATGATTAACTGAAGTGGAATATATATAAATTGTGGCAATTACAAGTAAATCACAAAGTTGTTGACACATAACTAGATTTTTGCCAAATTTGACATGAAAACAAAAGGGGAATGCAAAGGGGAATTGCCATATGTTGGCTCCAGACTCCTAAACCAATCCTTAGAGAGGGGCTGGATTTGGGAGGAAAGAGAAGGGTAACTGTCCAACCCTATTTGCGAGAACTCTTGCACGGAACCTCCCAATGTTGTACACTTGATGGTGCCATCACTGGTATATAAAGTGAATGCACTAGGAGGAAGGCAGAGAGCTCCTAAAATTACCATTGTGAAAGGAGCTGCTAAAACCTACCATCGACAGCAACAAAACACCAAAAGGAGATTTTGCATAGATTGCCTCTGGGTGGGGCTGTCTATTGCTGTGAAGGCCTAAATGCAGACTGGGTCCAATAGTGGAGAGCTGCAGGCCATCCTTGAGAGCGGAGTGACAAAACCCCTGCCCTATCTTTCCAGAGGGTCCTAAAATGCAGCTGGCTTTCCTGAACTTTAAACAGAGGTTTTCAATGTAAGTAGACTTGAGCCCTTTGTAACCAAAAGATGGGTGAATATGCTGGCCTTAAATCCTTTCCCTTTATAGTGGGGGGCAGGGGGGCAAAACTGTGTAGATCCTTATTTTATTTTTTTATTGTATATGGTTTACATACGAAACCTTTACATTTAATGACACCCTCAATAATCTTCATCATACAATAAATAAAACATATTGTAAAATCAGTGAGTAGCGGAATAGATTCAATTTCACATATTACAAATACATAATTTCATATTTCGTATATAACAGAATACATATCTGTGACCAATAGTCGGAATATCAATTTAAAAACTAGGCAAGTACATATAAAATCCTCAGTAGAAGGGATGTTACAGAGAAAGGCAAACATATCAAAATCCCTTAAATTACCGGCATCTTGTTCACTCCGAGGCCGCATAGAGATCTAATGATTTAATGAAGCCTGCTACAGCGAGACTTTCCACTGTATTACAGATTGATAAACATCTTGACCAGATGTAATTGTCTTCCCCCAAAGAGCCTAGGGTAGCACATTTTCCCAAGTATAGGGTTCTGGTACCTTCAACTCGCATTACAAACTAAGAATAAATGACTAGCAGTTTCCAGAACCCCCAATTTATGACAAAATCTATTTAATGTGTTAGAATCTCCAATGAGATTCCTTCTCTCCAAAACCTCTTTAGTAGGTAGTATATTCCACCTAAGTTTTACGAGGAGGGAACGATAGTAGCGATTTGGAAATTGCATCATAATAAATGCGAGTGTCCCTCTTTTCCTATGTTCATACTTAATATCACTGAGGGAAGAGTAAGAATGTAGTCTTTCGGCCATATTGTTCCAATCATATACAAATAAAAGTTTTTAATTTTGTCTGGGTTAATAATTAATTTATCCCCATCAGTAGACAGATCTTTAAGTGTCTTATCACAGAGATCTCTAAATTTATTAAGATAACCATTCCCGACCGAGCGCCCCTTAGAGAAAAGAGTTTTCTCCAAGTCTACATCTACATAGAGAGTATCACCTTTAGGACAAAGAAAAGAGCCAAACAGGGCCATAGACGGCCACAGAGATCTAGCTCTCAGCGAAACAAGGCCCAGTTCAAATCTAATTGCCACAACTGGAATATTGTTAGGAAGCTTCAACACTTTTCTCCAGATTATTCCTTGTATGGTATCCCAGAAGATCTAGATATCCAGAAACTGGAGCTCCATACCATATAGCAGCTTTGGCACAACATTCCCTTCATAGAAGTCTACCGCTGGTTTTAGGGAAAATCTACCAAATTTTGTATCCAGCTTGATGGTCTGGGTTATTAGTGGAATAGCCTTCTGTTTAAGGTACAATCTAAGTTCAGAAACCGATGGTTGGGCCAAAATTGGGAAGCCCAAGTACAGACATTTTTGGGCTCTTACAATGGATTCCCCTCCAATTTTCCAATCCAATCGTTTCCCCTTTTTACCCTTTGAAATTACCAAAATACTGGCATATAGAGGTTAGACAGGGTGCCAAGGAGCATCCCTGTCTCACTCCTATCCAAGTTCTTATTCTTCTAGATAGGTTCCCCTCCATATTCAGATGTACATGTATCCCTGAATTCTCATACATAGACATAATGAGTTTTAATAGGCCTTCAGGGATACCCCAATTGGAATGTTTAGCCCAAAGTCGTGACCTAATAACAGAGTCAAACGCAGTTGACAAATCGATTGAGGCAACATACAAAGACCCACCGTATTTACTCCAAGCTGTGTCTTGAAGGGCAGTAGGAATGAAACCATTTAAATTAGTAGAGTGCCCTGCCCTGAACCCCGTCTGATATTTACTCAGAATATGGTTCTTTGCTATCCAATCATTGAGATTTGTTAATAGCATAGAAGCAAATAATTTGCAGTCTGCATCAATCAATGCAATCGGGCAATAGGTTTTGGCTATATTCCGGTCACCTCTCTTGAAGATAGGAATTATATGGGCTGTCTGCCAACCAGTAGGTATAGAACCACTGCCCACCACATTACTAAATAATATAGTGAGTATATGGGCCCACATTTCTGGCAGTGCTTTCAATGTATTATTTGTCAGCCCATTTGGACCAGGAGCCCTCGAGTTCTTGGCTTTCATAATTAGTTTAAATATCTCCCCATATTCAATAATTGGGTCACAGGGAATAGTATCTTCACCATCCCCTTTATCTATAGCATGGCACTCCTCTGCCCCATGTCCAAATAGTTCAGAGAAGAATCTGACCCATTGTACCTCTGATACACTATTCAATTGATCGATTACTAATGGAGCATCTTGAGAGTTAATAAGGCCCCAAAAAGCCCCTAGATCTCTTTTCACCAAGACTCGTAGCATTATCTGAGTATCATTTTGGAGCATACTACTTTTTTTAGCAATACAGAAATTCTTATATTTCTGTCGCATGGATCTAATCCTCACGTTTTTATCTTATTAGCCAATATTTAATTTACAAGTTTCTCTGAGCAGGTTCAGCATATAAGACTTTTCCTTGGCCACCACTTGATCAAAAATATGTATATGCTTTCTTGTAGGGGGGCCCTATCTCAAATGATCATAGACCCTGCCATGTAGATCTTTCAAAAAAGTATCATATTGTGGTACATTAAATACCTCCTGTTTCCATAAATGGGAGGTATTACTCAGGATATACGTCAGTTGTCCGTTAAGAAGTTTTATATTTGTCGGGGACTAACAAATACCTCTGCCTTGTCCCACAGTTCTCAGATTGATACTTCCCCCTACAAGAGTCTTTTTAGGCAGGAGGAAGAAATGGACACTCAAGGTACTATGATCACTCAATTTGTTAAAGTTCACAGACACTTCAGAAGATCATGGAACCAGAGATTCGTCTACAAAGAAATAATCTATGGTTGATGTAATCACTCCCCTCTGCCAAGTTGGAAGTAGCGGACTGGACTGATCAGAAGTTCCATTAAGACACACTAGGCCCGCAGATTCCAGGGAGAGATTCTATAGTGTACCCCATTGATATTTCTGGCCTCTATATGGAAGATCCACCGTATCCTCTCCCAGATCCCCATAGTCATCTTCAGATGTAGTAGAACATTCCGAGTTTAAATCGCCAACAAGAATCACTTTCCCAGTCATATGTCATGATCACTGCTTCCAAGGAGCCAGGAGCAGCCCAACGTCCTTGGAAGCAGGCCCCTAACCCTAATCCTAGGCACCAGCCGGTCCCCACAGGGACCTTTTGGACCTTGTCCTGGCGCCGGTGGCACCAGGCTCATCAGAATCATCAGTCCCGGCACTGGAAGCGCCGGGCACATCATTGGTGTGAAAGTGCTTGGGTGGACTTACCTGCGGCAAACCATGCTGCTTACATACCAGCCTCTTAGAAGCCCTCTGTGAACAGGGACTACTTTCTTACCTGGGTCGGGCAGCTCCACTCCCTGGATACAGCACTGGAACTCTTCTGGAAGCGGGAACTCTTTTCTTACCTAGGCGGGACCGTGGAAGAAGACGCCTCATCACTCCAAGGCTATTTAAACCACACCCGATTGATGAAACGTGCTTCGCGTTATTCTGCATCTGCAGCAGAACGCTCACCGAGTCTGTTCCAGCCTTTCTTCTTTTGATCCTGAACCTGCAAGAATTATACTTACCATTCCTGTACCCGATCAACATCAGCACCTGCAAAAGACCAGAAACAACAGGTTAGCAAGCCTAACTTTACACGCAGTGCTTACTCACCTGATCCATCGGCAGCGGCCGTGTCTCACGCTGCACCTTCGCCTGCAAAGACCAACAGCATTGTTATACTTACCGGCACGCTGTGCATTCCGGATTCTTCACGCTGCATCTTCACCTGCAAAGACAACAGCATTGTAACACTTACCGACACGCGGCGAATTCCGGATTTCTTCATTCTGCATCGTCGCCTGTAAAGACAAAGAAAAAGACATTAAGCAGGTACTTACTCACGCCCATCACGCTCGTCGCAATCAAACGCCTGCGAATACTTCGGCGTCTCTTAAACACGAACTAATCTGCAAGGAAAGAGACAGTTAGAGCGCTTGCCATACTTACGAATTTCCAGGCGCTTCACTGCCACGCATTAAAAGACTATAAAGACAAAAGGTGTCCAGAAACTTACCGGTCGTGCAGACAACGACGGTAACCATCCTCTGAAGTCAAGAGGCCAATGTTTCACCAGTGAAGGAACTGGCAACGGCACCCTGCACTAGACGCAGATGGAGAGCCCAGCATTCACCTATCTAAGGTGAGCACGTTGACCTGGGAGGGGGGCTCTACAGACAAGCTGAGAAGAGAGATAGAGAGAGAGAGATAGGGACATTCAACAACCCAGACCTTTAATCCCCATATTCTTTCACCTGCAGAAACCTCACCCTTCGAGTTCGACACACAGTGCGAAGAGGTTCGACCCCAGAAGCCAATTGAGTCCTGCACATCACTTTTCGAGTCACAGACACCTTCCTGCCAAGACCCGCGCTTCCGTGGGAATCAGGTGAGCGTTACAGAACGCGAAGCCCACCACAAAACTCCTACCCAGGCGCGATGGAAACCTCAGACACTGATCAACTAGCCCAGTTGCTTGGGGAATTAAGAGCAGAAGTACATGCAGCTCGTCAGGAAACAAACTCTTTAAGAAGAGAACTGATAATTTCCAAGGAGCGAACAGAGGACCTTGCTAGGCAGTTGTTACAAACGCAGGCAGGACAGATACCTTTGCCCGTTCCAGGAGGGAGTTATCCTTCTTCATCAGCTTCAAATCCAGTGCAAATCAATCTGCCCGGTAATGTGCCCTTGGCTCCGCCCGAACGCTTTTCTGGTGATCCAAAGAAATTCGCAGTGTTCATCAACCAGTGCCACCTACACTTCTTATGTCGACCAGCTGCATTCCCAACAGACCAGGCCAAGGTGGCTTTCGTGCTTTCTTATCTCAGTGGCAGCGCTGCAGATTGGTCGATCCCTTTAGTCACCCAGGATGATCCGGTTTTACATGATTTTCAGGCCTTCCAGTCCAGCATGGAGAAACTGTTCGCAAGACATGCACAAGGGCAGGCCTTGGACAATGAACTTCTCTCATTACGACAGGGTAATCAAGACCTCTTGACTTATATAGCCTCTTTCAATAGACTCATAGTGGAAACACAATGGCCCGAGGATGAGAGAATAACGCTTTTCTACAGAGGCCTGCGTGGAGAGCTCAAGGATGTGCTAGCGCAAGTTGTGAATCCTCCACAAGAATGTTCTGACTATATTGACTTAGTTGTCCAATTGGACCATAGACTACAGAACAGGAAGGCAGATCGTTCCAGATTTGATACCTGAGTGTTTTCTAAACCACAGACATCGAATAAGGGAGCTGACACTGTGGAACCCATGCAAATAGGGGGCATGAAGGGACCTTTAACCCAGAAAGAGTGGGAAAGAAGAAGGCTGCTGCAATTATGCCTCTATTGCGGAAACTCAGGACACTTTCTTCGGGACTGTCCAGTGAAACCAGCTAAGAAGACTGTAGGAGCCGCGGATACCTGTACCACAAATTCTGAGCAGGGAAACAACCTCGCCCGACAAGAGTAGAGGTCCTCATGCCGAGCGTTAAGATCTGTCCCGTGACCTCGCATTTCGTGATACCCATGGTCCTCATTAGTCCTGAACGTCCGGATCGTTTGCATGCAATTGAAGCTTACATTGACAGCGGAGCAATCGGTAACTATGTGGACCGTGAAATGGTATCAAGGATGAATCTACCCCTTGTCCCTAAGGCAGTAAAAGACGTCATCACTACTGTGGATGGCACAGAGATAGCCTCCGGACCAGTAACGCATGCCACCCAAGAAGTGACGCTAGTGAGTCAAGATGGACACCGAGAGAATCGTGTTCGATGTAATCAAGGCCCCTCAGTTCCAGATCATTCTGGGAATCCCTTGGTTAGAGAAGCACAATCCTCAGATCGATTGGCGAGCAAAGACGGTTCAGTTTCCAGAGTGTTTTACCACTTGTTATCCTCGGCCTGATGTTTCACTGGCGGCGATCTCTTCTGAGGAGGTTCCCAAATTACCTCCCGAATACCAGTAATTCCAAGACGTCTTCCGGAAGGATCAAGCTAACACCCTGCCTCCTCATAGGTCTTACGACTGTCAAATAGATCTGATACCCGGAACAACTCCTCCTTGCAGCAGGATCTATGCCCTCACCGAGCCAGAGAACCTTCACCTCAGACAGTACCTGGACCAATACCTAGCTAACGGGTTTATCCGTCCTTCTAAATCACCAGCTTCATCGGCTTTGTTCTTCGTTCCGAAAAAGGAAGGAGACCTTAGGACTTGCATAGATTATCGCGCCCTGAATCAGATCACTGTTAAAAACAGATACCCGTTACCTTTGATCCCTGAACTCCTGGACCAAGTCAAAGATGCATGTATCTACACAAAGCTGGATCTCAGAGGAGCCTACCACTTGGTACGGATAAAAGAGGGCGATGAATGGAAAACGGCCTTTCGCACCAAGTACGGGCTATTCGAATATCAAGTGATGCCCTTTGGACTGTGTAATGCTCCTGCTGCTTTCCAATATTTTATGAACAATGTCCTTAGAGAACTCATAGACGTGTGTGTTGTTGTCTACATTGACGACATCCTCGTCTATTCATCATCTGAAGAAGAACATCAGAGACACGTTAAAAAGGTTCTCGAGAGATTGCGTCAACATAATCTTTTTGCTAAGCTTGAGAAATGCGTTTTCAACGTAACGGAAGTCGAGTTCCTGGGATTCATATTATCACCTAACGGAGTCCATATGGATTCAAAGAAAGTTGATGCAATTATCAAGTGGCCATCACCAACCTCTGTAAAAGGAGTTCAAAGCATGTTAGGATTCGCTAACTTTTACCGCAGATTCATTCCTGAATTTTCTCGGATAGTCCAGCCCATCACCGCTCTGTTGAAAAAGAACAAACGTTTTGAGTGGTCTTCTGAAGCAGAACAAGCTTTTCAGGACTTAAAAGCTAAATTCATTTCTGCACCTGTTTTAAAACATCCTCGCCCAGAACTTCCTTACATCATGGAAACGGATGCTTCTAGTCTTGCTATGGGGGCAGTGTTATCACAAAGAGATCCGGTCACACACCAACTACATCCTGTTGCCTTTTGGTCCCGCAAGTTTTCGCCTCCCGAGATCAACTATTCAATTACAGACAAGGAACTTTTGGCCATCAGATCGGCCTTTAAAGCCTGGCGGCATTATCTTCTAGGAGCCAGACACACAGTCACCGTAATGACTGACCACCACAATTTACAATATCTAAAGACAGCCAAAGCTCAGTCTTCCAGACAGCTTCGCTGGGCTCTGTTTCTAGCAGAATTTGACTTTATAATTACTTATTGACCAGGCAGTAAGAACGGAAAAGCGGATGCCCTCTCCCGGATGGGAGTAGATGAACATTTGATCAATCCAGATCCAATACCCATAATCCCAGAACAAAGGATTTTAGGTTTAGTCAGCACTCAATCTTTTGAAGACATCAAGACCACGGTTAAATCACTCCTAACTCCGGCCGATTTGCAGGACTGGCAATTAAAGGGAAAAGAATTCTCAGTAGATCAAGACCTACCATATTTCCGAGGACGATTGCACTTGCCCTGTGAGAAACTACAAAAACGAGTAATCTCCTGTTATCACGATTCTCTAATGGAGGGGCACCCTGGCATTACCAAAACCATGGAAAAGATTAAAAGACATTTCTGGTGGCCATCGTGGAAAAAGGATATTAGAGACTTTGTAATCTCCTGCGGTGTGTGTGCCCAGAATAAAAGTCAAAAGCAGAAACCAGCCGGCCTATTACAGCCACTTGACATCCCTCCCTGTCCATGGCATACCCTGTCCATGGATTTTATCACAGACATACCTCCATGCTTGGGGTATACTACCATCTTAGTAGTCGTGGATCTATTCTCCAAGATAGCTCACTTCATACCCCTGAAGGGTTTACCTTCAGCCTCAGTATTGGCCCGAGAATTCTTGACAAACATCGCTCGCTTACACGGTTTTCCTTTGGTTTTAGTCTCCGATAGGGGAAGTCAATTCATCTCCCACTTCTGGCGCAGTTGCTGTCGTCTAGCCCAAGTTGATGTAAGACTTTCGACCAGTCCCCATCCCCAAACTGACGGACAAACCGAAAGGACAAATCAGACACTAGAACAATATCTACGTTGCATGCTCCAACAGACAGAAAACCCCTGGAAGGACATTCTTTGGATCGCTGAATACGCTTACAACAATTCGACTCATTCTGGAACCGGGAAGACTCCTTTTTTCCTATTATACGGACACCATCCTAGAACCTCCAACCTGGATCCTCCCCAAGAAATTGAAGCATCTGCTGTGGATCACTTGCATTCGGAGATCACCTGTGCTTTTAAGGAAGCCACTGCCCATCTGCAAAGAGCTAAAGCTCAATTCAAAAAGGCAGCCGATCGGCACCGTAAGGAGGCCCCTCACTACTCTGTAGGAGATCAGGTCTGGTTATCCACTAAGCACCTGCCTTTAAGAGGACCCCGCACCTTCATCCCGAGATACCTTGGACCCTACCTCATATCTGCCATAATTAATCCGGTGGCTGTCAAATTGGAATTACCTACGCATATGAAAATACATCCAGTATTCCATGTCTCCTTATTAAAACCAGTACAACCAGAAACCCGATTGACTGAACTCCCAGAACCCGTTTTGGTAGACGGAGAACTCGAATTCGAAGTAAAGAACATCCTAGACTCCAAAATCTCCAGATCTAAATTATACTATCTGGTTGATTGGAAAGGATACAGTCCCAAGGAAAGGTCTTGGGAACCCTCAGAACATGTCCACGCACCTCGTCTGGTCAAGAGATTCCATCTGAATCACCCCGACAAGCCAAAGCCCCCGGAGAAGACACGCTTAGGAGGGGCCTTGAGGGGGGGCACTGTCATGATCACTGCTTCCAAGGAGCCAGGACCAGCCCAATGTCCTTGGAAGCAGGCCCCTAACCCTAATCCTAGGCACCAGCCGGTCCCCACAGGGACCTTTTGGACCTTGTCCTGGCACCGGTGGCACCAGGCTTATCAGAATCATCGGTCCCGGCACTGGAAGCGCCGGGCTCATCATTGGTGTGAAAGTGCTTGGGTGGACTTACCTGCGGCAGACCATGCTGCTTACCCACCAGCCTCTTAGAAGCCCTCTGTGAACAGGGACTACTTTCTTACCTGGGTGGGGCAGCTCCACTCCCTGGATACAGCACTGGAACTCTTCTGGAAGCGGGAACTCTTTTCTTACCTAGGCGGGACCGTGGAAGAAGACGCCTCATCACTCCAAGGCTATTTAAACCACACCCGATTGATGAAACGTGCTTCGCGTTATTCTGCATCTGCAGCAGAACGCTCACCGAGTCTGTTCCAGCCTTTCTTCTTTTGATCCTGAACCTGCAAGAATTATACTTACCATTCCTGTACCCGATCAACATCAGCACCTGCAAAAGACCAGAAACAACAGGTTAGCAAGACGAACTTTACACGCAGTGCTTACTCACCTGATCCATCGGCAGCGGCCGTGACTCACGCTGCACCTTCGCCTGCAAAGACCAACAGCATTGTTATACTTACCGGCACGCTGTGCATTCCGGATTCTTCACGCTGCATCTTCACCTGCAAAGACAACAGCATTGTAACACTTACCGACACGCGGCGAATTCCGGATTTCTTCATTTTGCATCGTCGCCTGTAAAGACAAAGAAAAAGACATTAAGCAGGTACTTACTCACGCCCATCACGCTCGTCGCAATCAAACGCCTGCGAATACTCCGGCGTCTCTTAAACACGAACTAATCTGCAAGGAAAGAGACAGTTAGAGCGCTTGCCATACTTACGAATTTCCAGGCGCTTCACTGCCACGCATTAAAAGACTATAAAGACAAAAGGTGTCCAGAAACTTACCGGTCGTGCAGACAACGACGGTAACCATCCTCTGAAGTCAAGAGGCCAATGTTTCACCAGTGAAGGAACTGGCAACGGCACCCTGCACTAGACGCAGATGGAGAGCCCAGCATTCACCTATCTAAGGTGAGCACGTTGACCTGGGAGGGGGGCTCTACAGACAAGCTGGGAAGAGAGAGAGAGAGATAGGGACATTCAACAACCCAGACCTTTAATCCCCATATTCTTTCACCTGCAGAAACCTCACCCTTCGAGTTCGACACACAGTGCAAAGAGGTTCGACCCCAGAAGCCAATTGAGTCCTGCACATCACTTTTCGAGTCACAGACACCTTCCTGCCAAGACCCGCGCCTCCGTGGGAATCAGGTGAGCGTTACAAGATATTTGTTATTTTCCAATCAAGTATCATTTCCGTGATCCTTTCTAGGAAAGGCTCTAGAGCTGCTATCCCTAGATGCCAGTAGATGTTAATCAGTAGAACATCTGTCAAGCCCTCTTTTGAGGAGACCTTAACCGCCAAAATCCCTAGTGGCATATCTGGAATCATCATAGTCGAAAATCCAAGGGTACACTTCAAACCAATAAGTAATCCACCAGAGGGTCTTCCCCCTTACTAGGTTTGGCAATTTGTGAGCATATTTCAAAACCATCTACAAAGGGATTCGAGAGCAGCCACATTTCTTGGAGAAGAAAACAGTCATTAAGTTTTAGCATAGAGACTGTATCAGCATTTGTAAGTAAGTGCAACTTCCCCCTAGTATTCCAAGAGAGGCACCTCAAGATACTAGACTGGATTAATTCATTCGGAGGAATAGATCCTCCCATGCTAAGTTCAGTTCCACAGGGCTGAGGTAATTTGGGCCCAGTCCTCTGCGTCTCTAAAGTTCCCTCAAGGAAAATGCCTCCGTTGACCTCGGGCAAATCTTTCTGGATGATAGACCATTGTCAGATTTCCCCTATATTCCCCAGCTCTTTCAGCTTCGTTGGAGGATTGTTTTAATATTCAGAATCTTAATATCAAAACCCAATTCTCTGAGACCTTCAATTTCTCCCATTACTAAATTGAGGACCACTCTAGATTTAAGGACAATATTGCTTGAATATGTTTGTTCCTTGATTGGGAAATAAATCCTTTCTAAATCATAACCAGACACCAAAGACAGTGCTGGTAGTTGGCCAAAAATTTACAAAATATTTCCTCGATTCAGGCATATTGGCATATCAACTCCCCAGAAACTAGTTATCTGTAAGATATCTAATGGTCCTTTATTTCCCAAGGTTTGTAAGGAGCAATCAACATTGTCCCCTATGGATTGATTTACCTCCTCATTTCCTAAGTTTTGTAAGGAGCAATCAACATTGTCCCCTATGGATTGATTTGCCTCCTCGTCTTGAGATTCAGGTCCCCTAACCCCCCCTTAGAATAGTCCCTCTCTATATAATGTGTGGGCCCAAAGGTTTTCTATCCTGAGTACCAAAGGATACAGAATATATAGGTCTCATCTAAGTGGAATCCAAGGGCTTTGGGACATATAATTCTCCCAGTACCTTAGATCCAATTTGCAACGCCCCCAAAGTAGATAGGGGATTTCTCATGTGGACCTTCGAAACATATCTCATCTGGCCCATTATTGGAGGATTTTCACTACCATCATTATTCTCCATGTTAACACCTAAAGATTTCAAAATACCTTCGCACTATATATCTCCTGAAAAAGTTGTTTTGCCGATACAATATTAACATGAATAGGGTTATTGCTATCTATTGGGATCTGATTATCCAAGTTAATTGGGTTGGATGTCTGATTCTCATTTAGGACATCAACAACTATCTGCGTTCCATCCTCATTTTCAGTCACATCTATTTTGTCGATGGAGTTATTAACAATATGTAGGCCTAACTTTTCACTGGGATGTAAACTATCCCCCAAACCCACATTTTTTTAAAGGTGGGTCAGTCTGAATGCCTATAGCAGTCTTCAAGGGAATAGCTTTTTTTCCTCAGCCAGGATACCCGAGTTAAAAGTAGGCTGCACTCCCTTTTCCTCCACAATCCCCTTCGTTCAACTGAGTTACCTTGTTCTACAGCAACAGGTACTTCCAAAGTAATGGAGTCCGCTTCCCCATTATATTCCGTAATCTTCCCCTTAGGATGCAATATTTTTGTTAAGACCAAATTCTTGAAGAATCTATTTGATATTGAGTTCATTTTTTTGATGTTTTTCTGGTTTTTAGTTTTCTTAATTTGTTGTAAGTATCTTTTCCCCACCAGAACCTTTCTTTTATTTGGGAAATCATCTTTAGTAAAATCTATAACCACATAATCCTTTTCTTGTTTCGACATATCCCTCTCCCCAAGTGTCATTACAAGCTCTACTTCCTTACCTGGCATAGTATCTTTAAATATTACCGAGTCAACTGCATCTGATAGTGCAGGGGATTGAGAAATGACTTGATGTGTCACTTATATGTCGGAAATAGGACCTATTTTTACCGCAATTTCTTCAGTCGGCCCTCCAGATCGTTCCTCCTGCCCCCCTGTTGTGTCAAGGTATAGAGATAGGGGGAGTTTCAGGCTTAGATGTAATAAGATTATCCTCCCTAATATACTTCACCAGTTCTTCAAATCTATCTAGGCCCTCCAACCTAGTGTATATTTCCGTAAGCAATTGAGAGTGGGATCTTACTTCTGCCCATATATTATCGTATAAACTGACAAAGGAGCTTAACACCATATTTAAAGCAGAGACTGTTGGTTGTGTTAGTCTAATCCTTTCATCAGCTTCCCTAACGGTATGGTGCAGCATCAGATTGATGGAATTTTCCTTTATAGGTTCCGGCAATAATCCCCTTTTGCTTCTCTGTGTATTCATCTATGAAGTTAGTGAGTTCAGAGGGGGAACCCATATAGGAAGCATCCCATGTCTGTTGGGTGACACTATTAGAATCAAGCTGTCTATATTCTAGATTACTTTCAGCAGTTGCTTTATCAGCACACTCGATGATGCTAATATCATCTATATCATTATGTGAGGCCTCTTCAGTATCTAATTTTTTAACCACTTCAGCTAAATGTGAATGGTCTAGGCTGGCAACTGATAATGCCGAAGATGTTGGTTTTAGTTGAGTACTAGTGGCAATTCTTTTTCCAAAATAGTTTGATATTTATTTGCCAGGTATTGGTTGCCCTAGCCTACTCTTAGAGTATTTATATTTTAGAACACTAGGCGGAGGTTTCATCGTTGGTGTTTTAAATGATTTGTCTACTTGTATCAAACTCTCCAAATTACCCTCTTGGTTAGTGGAGGGTTTCATATATCGTTCCTGGCTAATTATTATTTTTTTATTATTAAAAATAGAATCTTCAGCTAATAGCTTAGTAAGTAGAGCTTCCTTATTATCAATGCCACCAATGGTTTCTGTTGGCTTTTTAACAGATACTTGTATTCAGTCCTTATTAGCCTCGGAAGCTTCTTTATAAATAATTTCATTAGCGCCTGACGATAGTATAGGCAGGGTAGTTTTAGGGATGAAGCAGCTTAACCTAAGTTGTTTGAGTACCTCCCCTTCCTTCAGAACTTCACTATTAAAAGTATCCCCCCCTAATTGAACCGACACCTTTCCCCAGATTCTGAGCTAAGGTAGTTACTAATCGATCCTCCTGGGGATCAATGGAGAAATCAACTTTCCCATTATATATGCAGCTGTTCCCACTCAGCCCCAATGGGATAATTCCTAAGTTATTAAAAACTTCCACTTATCTTGAGAATAGAGATGCGCCTGCACAGAGGTCTTTACTTTTATAGTATCTCCTAGGTACAAACTGGACTCCCTAGCCATATCTTCCAGCCACACCTCTTCTCTACTGATGGGGACATTATTAGATAATTGGCCCATTATACCGGCTTGAGTATCCGATTCCATGGACTCCTCTGTAGACTTCAGAATGTCCACATTAGCCTCCATGGCTGGCGGCTCCTAAGCCCTTTACGAGTCACATATAGAATAGCTTTAATCTCCACAATTAGATAAAAGAGAGAAGAATCAGTAGCGAAGGAATATCCCTAGACACGTTAGAGCCTAGAAGAGCAGAGACCAGGAAATATATATTCAATTAAATAAGCCACAGCCACGTTATAAATATAGAAATAGATATGTCAATTGGCACTGAATATAATAGAGAAGTTAAAAAGGTAAATTAAATGTACAAGATATTAAGTATGGAAATAGAATTAAAATTCGCACTACTACACTGGATCATTAGATCACATAAAAGCAAAATTCATATAAACCAAACAATAGTGTTACAAGTAAAACAAAAAGCTCATCAGGGGAAATTATAATCGCAGCCCCGAAAACACATAGGAAAAAAAAATATGGGCATAAATCAGACAGTCGCAGGGGGAGAGAAATTCTTGCAGCCTCCCATGTTAAGTTTTGAAATGGAAAAACTAGACGTCAACCGAATGTTAACCGTATTCTAAGAGAATGAAGAAAAAATGATCCGAGTTCCGTAATGTAATAGATTCAAACAAAGAGGATCAAAGTTACACAACGCTTTCCAAGGTTAGCGCTGTCCACTTCCAATATAAAGAAAAAGGTGACCGGAAGCACAGAGTGAGGCACGCCCGACAGCTTGAGGAGCTGCCAGAGTCCGTCTCTCCTCCCTCACCCTGTAACCGCTGTCCGAATACCGGATGCAGGAAGATAACAGTCCTCTTTATCCTTTCAGTGTTCCAGAATATGGTAATCTACTTTAGACATAGTCTGTATAGTTACAATAAGGTTAAACAGAGCTTCAAATCAGAGAGTCATGGGAGATGTACTCACACAAGAGTTTTAGCAGCCACAATCTGCAAACAGCCAAACAGCAACGTCACACCCTTTTGTCGCAGGGCTTCTGTCGCAAGGTTGAAAGGGAGGTGTTAATATAGTCAGCCGACTCCTGTTGCTGCAGTGATAATCCGACAACAAACCATTCTGCGAATGGAGCGCCAAGGCACACGTTATGTCCCCGTGCTATAGTAGAATGCAGTTAGGAGCCACGCTGGTTTTCCAACAAATACAAAGTAGCGAGCAGCTTCACTCTCTCCGAGTCTCTCCAGCCAAACAGCAGCGTCACGTCCTTTCGTCGCAGGGTTTAGATCCTTATGCTTTTTAACTAAAAATATTCATTTAATTAATTCCCCTTGGCGGAACACCACAGGGTGATTTTTGTCAAAATTCTAAATTAACAAAGCTCATTCCCAGTGTGTGCTGAATACTATAGACTGTAATGTAATCGGGTAATCCTATTTTGCCTGTTAAACCCCGATTTCCTTTGGGAAAAGGGGTGCCTTTGTTCCTGAACCAAAACAAACAAAAAAGCATCCCAATTTTTAACATCCATCTTCCCCCTAACACAGGCCTTTAAGTGGAGGGGCCTGAAATCCTAAATTCTTCAATCATCCCAATTTTTCTGTTTGACTTCCCCAACACAGACAAAAGTAGGGGGAGTCTGAAAAACCCACTGCTAACCTACCTTGTGTTTATTTTGAGCCAAAGGGTGGGGGAAATAGTAATTGCCATATGCACTTGGCAAAATTTGTAAACCAAACTGCTATCCTTTTAAGCGCGCAGGAAAATCGAAATTGCACCGCACTACATCTGTAAATTGATTCTGTTCACTGACCATCACTAATTATTTCTTGAAGTGAAATTTGTAGAAAGAAAAGTATTTGAATTTGTGTTGTTCCCAACCCATTGGTGTGATTTATTTGTGTAACAAGAAGTTAATTGTAAGCCACAAAGAAGGTGGCGTGTGCAGTCTAGTGTAATTTCTATTACCTGTAATTCAAATAAATACAAATATATTTCCTGTACACCGGCCTGGTTCTTTGGTAGCTCAGGGGGAGGGATCCAAGGGGTATTATATGAGGCTGAGATAGGGCTGAATAAAGAACTATCATTAAACCGTTTATTGTGTGGCACCGAGATTGGGGAGGCAAGGACATCCCTGTGTTAAGGGTGGCGTCTCAATAAATGTTACAAATTGGGGGCTTGTGGCCAGGATTTGGCTGGCCATTTCAGACTCATGACAAGAGCATTGTGACAGACCATTCATTTTGATGTAAGGTGGAGGGAAAGTCATCTTTGTTTTGTTTAAGTGCAGTGAGGGAGGTGCATAGGTGATAAATTAAGAATGAGTAAGAATTAATTTGGAACAAGGTGATTTTTGTCGGTGCGCAAAGGAAATTCTGCAAAGATTGCAAAAAGGCCATTTAAAAAAATGAATACAATTGAATTAGATGATGCCAGGAGACACTTCCTTACTAAGCTGTTATTTCATGGTTGGTGGACAGAGGCGGATGAAAGGAGTTGGTAAGCTAAAATGATGCAAGATGTCACACCAGAAGGAATTCACCTTTGGTGTCAAGGTGGGATATGGCACAAAGCATTAGAGGCATTTTATATGACCCAAAATGTTCAGGAAGAACTCAGTCAAATGGCTCAGCTCACAGTTTATCTATACTTCCACTTGCAGTTAGTGGAAGAACGAGTGCAGAAGAGTGAAGCCTGTGTGCGGAGTCGGACTGAGATTCTAAATGAGGCACAGAAACAACTTAAACAATTAGAAGATCAAGCACAGTAGAACCATATTTTCAGATTAAAACAAGAAAGCCTCATGGAACAACTTAAAAAACTGATTAAAAAACCCAGCAGCAAGAGAGTGCAGAGCGTGAAACACAGTTTTCTGCATTGTAAGATGCACATGAAGGGTGTGTGGAAAATGTGAACACACTGCAACAGAAGGTCAATGATCAGACTAGTTATAATAGAGGTTTGTTAGATGACCTTATGGCTTTTCAATTACAAATAAAGAAGTTGAAAAATGTAAACAGTCATATAAAAAAGGGGTTGATTCCCCAAATTACCTCGAACATATAAATGAGTAGGTACATACTTTAAAACAACAAAAAATTCAACTGTTGAAGAAAAAAGACCTCTTGAATAGTGCCCTTGCACAGGAGGTGCACCAGTTGAAAATAGATGCAGAAAAGAGTCAGTCAGGGTCTCAGGAAATGTCAGTAAATAGGCAAGAAATGAAGAACTCATGGAGCGTGTGAGGCAAGCGGAAGCTGACTTGTTACAGGCAGCGCAGTGTAAAAATATGCAAGTGAAAGAGATTGCTATTTTGAAAGCCTAGCACTTTGAATCTGTGCGCACAATGCAGGCTGCACAAAATGAAAATGAGTGAAGTCAGAATGAAATCAAGGAATTGAAAGATCATTTTAATGGCCCAGAGTAAAGTGCTCGAGGCCAATCAGGCCCTGGTCTCAGAGTTAAAAAGCCAGCTCCATGAACACCATAAGAAAATACGGACAGTAAGAAGCAGGTATGAGGGTTTGGCAAATGAAAAATTACAAATGGCCATTGAGGCACCCTGACCAATCAGAGTATGGGAAAGGGCGTCTGATCCAAGGGGGATGGCCTCACCATCAGGAACCTCATGCCAGTTAACCACAACTTCCTATGTGCCGACTGCGACTGACCTCATGCTTTCCACCTATCGAGCTCAAGGAAACATGAATCACCTAGACGGTATGCAGTGATTAAAATCGCGGCAAAAATGACGCCTGTACAAAAAGTAAGCAGCAAAAATGCTGTGGTTTGACCCATTAAAGGTGTACCCCATTACACCATTTAAGGGGATCAGCGGTTGCAGGGGTGTCCCCCGCTCCCCTGAAATGTATAATGGGTCTGGGGGTTGCAGCGTCAAAACCACAGCATTTTTGCCGCAATATTTTGTGTCCACAGCCATTTTTGCTGTGATTTTAACACATGGAACCACCTAGACTTACCCAGGTCTAGACAAACTGATCCAGAAGGCCAGTCCTTATGTGAGAGTGAGGAGTACTCACCTCTACCACACAGAAGGGAAAGTGGCCGGACCTGTGTGTCCTGGGAAGTAAGGAATAATCCAGGGAGTACTTCTGACCATGAAAACTCCCTTGATGAGAAAATGAGAGTCCACCCAGCTCGCTTCGTTGGAGAAGAAAATGTAAAGCTTCACCTGAGGATGGGCATTCTAAAAACTACTGTACATTCAGGGGGAGGGGGTGGGGATTCCACAGACTCCCTGGAAGGAGGGATGGGGAAACTGGGTTCTATCCTGGGCCTAAAAGTAACCATAGGGAGAGTGACCCTGAGAGTTCACTTTTGCCCAGGCGAGAGGAGTTAAGACCCTGTGGTTCTGGGAGATATTCCCAGTCTCATAGAGCTAGCGAGTGCCTAGAAGACAGGGAAGGGAGTACCAGTAGCCTTTCAGAGTCATAAGGTGAATGGACTCCGGTGCAGAAGAAGAAACCGACAGGGAAACGGAGCAAGAGTTTTGTGAAAGACCCAATAAGACACATCAAGGCCATAAAGAGCTTCCTGACCCCATGCCACAAGAATGCCAAATATTCAGTATTCTCCTCACACAGAAACGCACAGGAGGCCCGTAAGGCTGCATATAATTTGCAACTTCAGCAGGATCAGGCGCCTAGGGAGTTTGTGCAGGAGCTAAAGCGTGCATTTGCTCAGACCTCCCAGCAGATGAACAAAAATAGTAGGGAGTTTATAACTACATATTTCCATGCGCTTCCCAAATACATAATGGGCCTCATTACAAGTCTGGCTGTCCAGAAATAAGGGTGCCCGTAGCAACGTATCAGCTCCCTTTCCAGACCGCCAGACTACGAGAATGCCTGCAGGGGCCAATGCTATTGGCAAGTCTGACCTGCCGGGAGCACCGGCCCCTGCCGGTGCTTCCATATCCCCATTCCTGTGGAGTCGTAAGGTACTCCATGGGAACTTACAGTTTCCGTCGCCTGACATCCTGGGCCGCCACGACTTGTAATGTCCCGGGGGTACGGTGATGTCAGGCAGTGGAAACAGTGCTACGAGGTTGGCTGCAACCCATCAGTAGAACTGGTGGGTACCGCCGACCTCATATTGAGGCCCAATGACTCTGTTGGTGCGTGATTTTCATAGGACCCTGGATTGGGGGATTGAACAGGCCACCAGGATCTATAAGGTCCAATGCCCACTGAGAGTAAAAACACCCCCAAACCATCTAACACCCCTGCTGCTGCGAAGGCGGCAGAGGTAAAACGACACCTCCATTGGATCTGGAGATGAGGGGGGCTAAAAGTAACCCTCCTGCCAACAAGCAAAATGGAAGGCAGAAGGGACCCCCTAATCCGGCCCAATCTGGTAGCCCAGAACAGTGATCCCTCAGACCCTGCCACCTATGTGAGCCCTAGGTACAATGGTACCAAACCAATCCTGGGATATATATACACACCCCGGCCCAAGGGGCTACCAATCAGGTAACTACTGCCCCAGGAAATTTCCCCCCCAAACTTCCCTCAGGAGAGAAGTATCACTCCACCTCCCAACCTTAACCTTTTTTGAAGATATCCCCAGAACCAAAATAATCCTCCTCTCTCTCCCCGGTTCCAGGACAATAGATCCCTGAACCCGGGAAAAGGAAGATTCAAGATGGAAAATTATGGGAGAAATGTCCAGTACCTGAGATACTCCGGGAGAAAGGACAGTTACCCTTTTCGGGAGCAGCAGAGGTATGCCTCGAGACCTTCCTACAACCCAGAAAAGGTCTTGCAGCTGGAGCTACAGGTCAAGCTACTGACTGACGACCTGGGGCGCATGCTGAGGACTTGGTCCAACCGTCAACATATTCCTGCTTCCCAGAATGCCCCAAAACCCAAGGCTGATGCCCCTGGGGGTGTGGGGGGGGCAATGACAGGAGGAAACGTCTGACAAACCACAGGTTTCGGAGGAGGGGGCCCACGTGGAGGGGAGATGCCAAGCCCTAAAGGATACTTCCTTTCTCACCCAGATAGAAACCCTAGAAACATATCAGCCTGGAAGTGACACTTCTACCCCCAAAATGTTAGAACCCAAACAGCAAAGGGTAAGTAGAGGAGGCCAAAGAAGAACCCACTTTGTGGAGGAGGTCACAATCACCCCCTTTGAATGAGAAGACTCCCTAGAGAACTCAGGTAAGGAAATCTTCTCTTTCAAAACAGGGGGATCCCTCCCAAACGAAAATGGGTCCCAAAAGACCCTGAGTGGGACTGCGTAAGTATGGAGACCGACCCAGAACAAGATACTATTCAATCTTCAAAATGCAAGCCAGACAGAATTGAAACTAAGGGTGTGTCATTCCCCCAAACAGGTTCTGAGAACTGCCCCCAGAAAAAGGTGGACAGCAAAGAATCAGAGGAGAAAGAGGACTGCCCTAATCCATCCAATGTTAGTTGTAAACTGTTCTTCATATATTCACCATCTCTGACACAGAAAATTGCCCAAAATCACACCGTGTCAGGGTTCAATATTAATTTGCACCTTGAAGGAGAAAGAGGGCCGGTTTTATGCACCGGTTGTCATGATCCGTCGATCACGCCCTTTCTGGTCTTCCTGGTCCCTGGCACATCGGGGGTTACTCGCTGTAGTACACCCAACATGGCCGTATACACGGAACGCGGTCTATCGACCTTTACGTCCTATGCAGCACGTTCTATAAATAAGCCACTCGCCTGCGGTTCCGCGCGTCTCAAGGCTACCGATAGCTGTGGCCTGATATGCTCCGTAGTTCGTTCTCCTGAACTATGTTGCTTCCTGGTTCCCTGACCTTCCTCCTTCTCCTTTCCTACTACCTTCCTTGATCCTGTTTCTTCCGCGTTCCACGCAGACCGCCTCCGTGTGCTGCCTCCATTCCAAGCTTCCTGGAGTTTCCTAGATCCCGGACGAAGATGCTGAATGAATCCTGGAATCCGAAGACGGCCGAGCGGGCTTGTACAAGACCCGAACTGCTCGGAAGAAAACCCCGACAAAGGACTCCGCAAAACAGAGAAAACAGGCAAGAAAAGGGGAAACCTGTGACAGATTGAGACGCCACCTGGCCGATCTCGATACAGACATGGAAGCGGCCGTCCAGGATCTTATGCGTGGCATGCAAGAGCTGACGACCGAAGTGCAAAACTTAAAGGCGAAAATGCTGCGTTAAAACAATTGGTGTTATCCCGTGATTCCGCCACGAAGGATAGTGTAATTCTAGTACGACGGTTCAGCAAAGAGCCTTCGTGGATTCCTAGATTCTTGTTTGGTCCACTTTACATTTAAGCCTTATTATTTTTCTATGCCCAGGGCTAAAGTGGGCTTTATTATCTCGCATCTTTCCGGGAATGCCTTCACTTGGGCCACCCCATTGGTTAACTATGGTGATGCTCTCCTGGATGACTACGACGGCTTTATAGACGCCCTCAAGACCATGTTCGAACGCCCGTAACAAGTTTACAGTGCCCAGGAATGTTTACTCGACTTTCATCAGGGTACCCAGGACTTGCTCACGTATGTCACACGCTTCAAACAATTGGCTAAGGAAGCAGATTGGTCCTCTGAAGCTTGTTTTACTTTATTTCGAAGAGGACTAAACGAAGAGATCAAGGACAAACTAGCCAGAGTTCCTTTTAAGCCCTAATGGATATGGCTCTACAGATTGACTTTCGCATTCAGGAGAGAAAGGCAGAAAAAAAGAAAACCAAGTTACCACTCCAGAAAAACCCCATTGGAACCCCTTCAAGCTCAGAAGGCATTTCTACTCCAAGCAATGAGCCTGAACCTGTGCAATTAGGGGCCTTCCGTGGACCCATTACACCACAAGAGAGGATGCAAAGGATTCATACTGGATTATGTATGTATTGTGCATCCGACAAACATTTATTAAGAGAATGTCCGATTGCCCCACCACGGCGCTCGGGAAACGCCAGCTCCCGATCCTAAACGGAGCGCAGGTTCGGGAGAGAGATGTCTGCTCCACCTCTATTCCATCCTTGAACTCCCGTGGACAAAATTCCTTGGTAATCTTTCAGGCCTTCTTGACAACATCCAAGAAAGAAATATACCCCATCCTGGCACTGGTCGACTGTGGAGCTATGGGGGTATTCATAGATCATGATTGGGTCTTAAAACACCATATTCCTTATGAATCCCAGACTATCATGCAACCTGTGGAAGCAATTGATGGAAGACTCCTTTCTTCTGGACCTATAACCCTGCAGACCAAGGAAATCAAGCTTGCTATAAATCAACATCGAGAGAGGATAAGATTTGACATCATCAAGTCAGCCCATTACCCCATGGTTTTTGGAATGCCCTGGCTTCAAAGACCCAACCCCTATATCAATTGGGCAGCGGGATCCTTGTTCCTGGGTTCTGAGGTTTGTATGTCCCACTGCTTACATCCAGACCTTGATCCTACACCATCGAAGGAATTTCCTACAACTCATCAGAACACAATCTCAGTTTCAAACATCATCCTGGTCCTGGAGGCTTACCAGGAATATTCCGATGTTTTCTCCTCTGCCATTGTGCAGGCCTTACCTCCCCACAGACCTGAAGATTGTGCTATTGAGACGGAACATTCTGCGGTGATTCCTTTTGGAAGGATGTTCATCCTATCAGAACCTGAAAAGAAAGCCCTCCGTGAATACCTGGGTACAAATCTCGCAAATGGCACCATACGACCATCTAAATCTCCATCAGGGGCCTCCCTGTTCTTCGTTCCTAAAAAAGACACTAAAGAACTCAGACTGTGTCTGGATTATCGAGGTCTAAATCAATGTACTCTCAAGGACCGCTATCCGTTACTCTTGATCTCAGACATCCTGGAGGCAGTAAGAGGCGCAGTTGTGTTCACCAAGCTGGATCTCAGGGGTGCCTATCATTTGATTCGTATCAGGGCAGGTGACGAGTGGAAGACAGCCTTTAGAACACCCTTTGGGCATTTTGAATACTTAGTCATGCTCTTTGGACTTGCTAATGCCCGAGCGGTGTTCCAACGTTTCATGGATCGAGTGTTCTCGGACATGCTGTTCATTTTTGTGATTGTCTATCTGGACGATATTCTAATATTTTCGAAGGACCCTCTCAAGCACGAAGAACATGTGAAAGCAGTATTACAACGCTTACGCAAAAATAAACTCCTGGCGAAGCCCGAGAAATGCATCTTCCATACTTCTAATGTTCACTACCTAGGGTTTGTCCTTACTCCCGATGGTATCGGTATGGATCAATCCAAGGACAAGGCTATTTTATCCTGGCCTAGCCCCGCCTCGGTGAAACAGATACAATCCTTCCTGGGCTTGGCTAATTTCTATAGGAAATTCATACCTTCCTTTTCCGAGATTGTCCAACCAATAATTGCCTTATTGAAAAAAGATGTTCCCTTTCATTGGACCATGGCCCAAGAGAAAGCCTTCCAACAGTTAAAGTCTGAATTTACACAAGCTCCCATTCTTGCTCAGCCTGATGTTAATCGACCATTCATAGTGGAGACAGACGCCTCCAATTACGCCATTGGAGCCATCCTAAAACAGCAATTCGAGGATAGCTTGGAACATCCCATCGCATACCTTTCTCGGACATTATCTCCAAGTGAAACCCATTACTCCGTCCTAGAGAAAGAGCTGCTAGCCATCCGTCAAGCCTTCACAGAATGGCGTCATTTACTTCTAGGAGCCAAATTTCCGGTCCATGTCCGCACGGATCATCGAAACCTACAAATATTGCAAGCCCTGGAATGTAGGAATAGTCGCCAAGCTCGGTGGGCCTTCTTTTTTGCCCAATATCAGTTTCAGATTCACCATGTCCCTGGAAACCAAAATGTAATAGCCGATGCACTTTCCCGTCGTCCAGACTATGAACCTCCGGAGGATCGGACGTATCCCAAGATGTTTCCTAATACCATATTCGTAGCTCAAGCAAATAACCTCCTGGAAGAGATTCGTATGCAAACTCAGACTTCGGAGCTTTTGAAAGGAATTTCAGAAAGGAATCAATGGAACCTGTGAGTCAAGTACGGATACTTATTCAAAGATACCAATCTGGTCATTCCTACTCAAAAATTACAACAAAGAATAATAAATCTCTGCCATGATACTCTTCATTCCGGTCATCGTGGTACTTCCAACACCCACCGTCTAATACAAAGACAATTTTGGTGGCCCAAGATGAAGACCGATGTACAACTGTATATTCAATCTTGCTCCGTCTGTAATCAGAACAAACATGATAACCAGAAACCAGCAGGTCTCTTATTACAGCCTACACCACCAACCAGACCTTGGGAAATCATTGCTACAGACTTCATTGTGGAATTGCCGCCTTCTAAAGGTTATACCACTATCATGGTCACCATTGATCTATTCACTCATATGGCTCACTTTACCCCTCTGTATAAATAACAATCCTCCTCAGAACTTGCTGGTATTTTCCTGGAACACGTCTTCCGACTGCATGAACTTCCTTCCAAGATCATACCGGACAGAGGACCCCAGTATATATCTCAATTCTGGAAACACCTCTGCAGGATAATAGGGATTCAACAAGCTCTCTCCTCGGGATATCATCCCCAAACCAACGGTGTCACAGAACGAGTAAATCAAACCCTTGAACAATATCTTTGTTGTTTCTCTACCAAAGTCCAGGATGATTGGTCACTTTTAGTACCAGTAGCCGAATTTGCTTACAATAATTCGAACCATTCGGCTGTTAAGACCAGCCCTTTTTTCTGCAGCCAAGGATTTCACCCTTCGGTCTTACCTTCTGTTCTTCCACACCCTACACCTGTTCCTACTGTCGATTCCTGGATTGAAACCCTCATAAATGTGCAGAGAGAAGCCAAGGAACATCTCGAAAGAGCGTGAGTCCAAACCAAACACTATGCAGAGATTCAAGGAGAAGACCAGGGCCTTCATACTCCATTGGGGATAAAGTATGGCTATCCTCGAAACTTCTACCCCGACATTTCAGACCGAATAAGTTGGCTCCCCGGTATTATGGACCCATCTCTATAAAAGAGATCATCATTCCTGTGGCCTTTCGACTCCAACTCCCGGATTCCTGGAAGAAGATACATCCAGTTTTTCACAAATCCCTGTTGAAGCCCTTCATCCAAACTACCCGGACTACTCTTAGACCTAGTCCTGTGCTTGTCAATGACCAGCTGGAATATGAAGTTTTGTGTATTTGTGATTCCCGATATAGACGAGGCAAACTTCAATACCTGGTGGAATGGAAAGGTTATCCACCCATCGAACGTACCTGGGAACCTGTCTCAAATTTGAACTCCCCCAGATTGCTCAGAAGGTTCCACCGAATTCATCCAGGTAAACCCGGTGGAACAGGTTTTAGAAGGGGGCATACTGTCATGATCCGTCGATCACGCCCTTTCTGGTCTTCCTGGTCCCTGGCACATCGGGGGTTACTCGCTGTAGTACACCCAACATGGCCGTATACACAGAACATGGTCTATCGACCTTTACGTCCTATACAGTACGTTCTATAAATTAGCCACTCCCCTGCGGTTCCGCGCATCTCAACGCTACCGATAGCTGTGGCCTGACGTGCTCCGTAGTTTGTTCTCCTGAACTATGTTGCTTCCTGGTTCCCTGACCTTCCTCCTTCTCCTTTCCTACTACCTTCCTTGATCCTGTTTCTTCCGCGTTCCGCGCAGACCACCTCTGTGTGCTGCCTCCATTTCAAGCTTCCTAGAGTTTCCTAGATCCCGGACGAAGAAGCTGAACGAATCCTTGAATCCGAAGACGGCCGAGCGGGCTTGTACAAGACCTGAACTGCTCGGAAGAAAACCCTGACAAAGGACTCCGCAAAACAGAGAAAACAGGTGAGAAAAGGGGAAACCTGTGACACCGGTCAAGGTGCAGGGTCAGTGTTAATTGCCAGCGCTGGTGGGTACTGGATCCTGAGCTACCCTGCTGTCCAAACAGGCCTTTGATCACTTAAATTCTGGACCGGAGGAGGCCCACCAAATTTCCCTCACAGCACTTCCCGGTCAACTCCAACATTTAGACGGAAAGGGACTGCAGACATGGAAATAAAAATTCTGCGACATTGAGTTAAACATCCGGTGATAGTCGTGATTCCAGAGGGCACACCTTGTTTACTGGGGAATGATCTCCTGAGGAGGTTGTCACCTCTAATTGACTGTGTACACAAGGTCCTCTGGACCCAGACTAACTGGCCTATCAAATCGAAAATGAATACCAATTATGTCAGCATGAATGGTACCTGTCATTTAATTGATCAATGTTCTGAGAATGTAGAATTCCGTTTCAAGAATAACCAAGTCCCAGACATCACCGTCATCTCTGTAGGAGAACAAATTGGTGATGGGAACCCTTCTCCATTCTTGAAAATCAGCCTTCCTCCCAGTTTTAAGTGGCAATCCACACTGGAAGGGAACACACTAACATTTGACACCAGTCCAAAATCCGGAGAAACCTTGAGTTCTGTGAAACCAGACAAGGAAGAACCTGCTCAAAGTCTGAAGGACAGTCAGAAAAAAGTCAAACAATAGCTTTTCCCAATGCAGTTAAATGAGTGGGGGAGACGGTACTAACCAGATTATGCCTGAAGAGCGGAAGAAACTTCAGCAGCTAAGGATTATTCAGGAAACTCCCAAAAGATCAGACCATGCCTACATTTAAATTGATTGACAAATGGGGAAAAAAGTCTGGAAACCCCAAATTCAAAGTATCTCCTGCATAGCAGGTGTATGCTAAACATTTCTATTGGCGACAAAAGCATATAACATAATTATTGAGTTGTGAGAGATGTCCCTTCTGCCTTTTATTTAGGCAGTGACATTCTCAATCCATTTGCAATCAATTTGGAACTAATTAACAATAAAGCCTGGTCACGACCTGGGGTAATCCCATGGGCTTTGACAACACAGAAAAAGCATTTCAGTCAACTCAGTTGCTGCCTTATGCCATTGAAGTGTGAGTGCAAGAAGAGGTTACCATCCCAGGACAGGTGCGACAATTCACTGTTCCCCTCAAAATTAAGTGAGGACAGGACCTCAAACACCAGGACGTCCATATACATTTAAATTCCCATGTCCAACAACAAGGTTTATATTGAAATCCGACACCTCTAGTAGATCGGAAATACGACACAATTTGAATATTGGTGGATAACAGCGACTCTTGAAATATCACTTTGGGCGCCGACACCGTTATTGGAATGGTGGTTGATGCCCAACATTATTCTATTGATTTAGGTAATGAAATCATGGGACCAATCCCAAACAACTGTTTTGACATCAGCAACGGCATTCCTCCAGAATTTCTTTTTGCTAGGCATGGGGGGAATTTCATGGTGTCCTCTTCCTGCCCCTAAGGGGTGGAAGCAGTGACCTGTGACATTAGGAGGGAGGAGGCAGTGTTCAGAGTCAAGGACCACTATCTCAAATCCCTGGAACCTACTGTCCAGGTTAACACCATCAAAAGAGATCTCTCCACCCAACTGGGGGATACCGCTGGCTGAAATTGCCATGCCGAAGGTCTTTCCAGGTTTCAAGCAGAGGGTTGAGGAAAGGATCAATCTTGCTGATGCCTGTGAGACCAAGGAGCAAAGACGAAAGCTAAAACAGGTCTTTCTAGAATTCCAAGATATCTTTTGAGTGGACTCATACGACTGTGGACGCACATCTATCATTCAGCCACCATACCCACAGACCCCAAGATGGCTCCAGTATTTGTGAAACCAATTCCGGTTACTTCTTGCGTCCACGGAATCACTCTCTGAGATTATTAAGAATTTAGAATCCCGTGGTATAATTTGTCCGATCAACAGTACCATCAACAACCCATTACTAGGGATACTCAAACCAAACGGCCAATTGAGTCTAAGTGCAGACCTGATGGAGTTGAACAAAGGGGTCCACATGTCAATATGGCTCCTCCCCTACATCTGTCAGGGACTGGCCCAGATCCAAAGGTCAAAGGTGTACATCGCCATTGACCTGACCAATGGCTACTGGACAGTACCTGTGAGTAGGGAAGACATATACAAGCTTGCCTTTATCTTCAGGGGGCAGCAATACACATGGATCCGAACTCACTTTGGATACATCAACGCCAGCAATGAGTTCAACATCTTTCTACATAAGCCCATGCTCGACTTGGGCGAAAGGGGAAACCTGGCCTATGTAGATGATGTTCTGATCAAGAGCTCAACTGTGGAGGAACATATAGCAGAAATCTGCTATAATCTAACCCAGTTGCAGAAAGCCGGAACAAAACTGTCCTTTCAGAAGGCACAGTGGTGTAACACTCAAGTGAACATCTTAGGGCATGGGATCACCCCTGAGGGTCTTAATCTCCAGGTGAAGAAGGTGGAAGCCTTATTGAAATTAAAAGACCCTACTACTCTCCGACAATTAAGAAGCCTTCTTAGACTCACTAATTATAGTCGGAGATTCATTGAAGAATATGCAGAGGTCACTTGACTCTTGGTCCATTTATCAAAAGTCAGAGTCGAGTGGGTTCCAGAACAAGCCGAGGCAGTTAAACAGCTGAAAATAAGCCTTTCCAAGGCTCCTTGTTTGGCTTACCCCATAAAGAACAAGGAGTTATTTTTTGAGACACGGTTCTCAGATACGTGCCTAACAGCAGTGATGTATCAAATGCACAACAAGGTCAACAAATTCATCTTGCATGCGAGCAAGACTTTGTACTCTGTGGAGGGAAAATGCAATGATTGCAAGAAGGCACTCCTGGCAACAGTGTGGGCATTGAAAAAGGACCGCCCATTCATCCAGGGGGACCACATAATTGTCGAGACTCCTCACCAACCCTTGCAATATTTCCAAAGTGACAGAATCTGGGCGGGAACATTAGCAATTCCAGAATTACTTCCTGTATTCTGTCCGTGCAAGGCTTTCCTATGGAGGTCAGATATGGCCAAAACAAGAAGAGTCCCCTAGCGCAAGGGTTGGCGGACTTTCATGATTGCGCTCAAGAAAATTGTCTTGAGGACGAAAGTCTAATGACCAACAACAACATGGATGTGTACTTTACTTCCCCACAAAAGGTCTATGAATTAATACACCTGCTATAATGATTATGTATTGGTCAGCCTTTAATCTGTACATGTAAATTGTAAATATGAATTGTAAATGTATATTCCATGGGTTGTAAACACTAAATATAATTCGTAAAAATCACCTGAATTACAGGTAAGTAAAAGATGGAAGCAGTATTCTGAAATTAAGCAGCATAACACTACTAAAAATGTCCTTACTAGTAAAAGAAGGACACTATGCCATTAGCGTCAAATATTTTCTTATGTAGCAGTCATGGCTAGGAACGAAAATATCTAGTAAAACAGAGCACCTTTCCCAAACCAAAATGGCGCCTAAACGTGATCACGCAACGCAGCATATCACGTGAATTGAAATAAGCCATAGGATCCATTATGGTTACGCGATTGCTAGCGTGAGTGAAAACGAAACAAAGTTAGAAAGTGCCGCATGAATTAATTCCATTTTCCAAAAAGGAGGAGCAGTCAGGTGATTGAAGCTATCACATGACCGCTACACCGACCATTTATAAGAACAGCAGGAAAGCCAAAAGATACATCAGGTTATCAGGCCATGAGAAGGACGCTGAAGAGCAGAATTTGAAAATATCTACCAAAAATCAAGGTAAACTCAGGATCTGATTAGTTATTAGGCATTGATTGATTAGGGGTAAGCTGCACAACATTAGCTAATTGAAGTGTCCATCTTTTCCTAGCTCAGAGTTTGCAATTTCCAAATTGGAACTACCGCATAGAAATTAAGATGTTCAAATCAAATGGAAAATAATTCTGACAAACAAGATTGAGAGAAAATTGTGAGTGAGTATATATGCTTTATATTAGTGCCTGCAACCCATACAAAAGGATATTATGCTGAAAATATGTTTTTCCTTTATTCTTTAGATTCAATTTTGAGAAACAATTGTACAACAAACAAATATGGAATTAATTTCTTAGTTATTCCCTCCTGAAGATCTGTCTGAAACCTAAGACAGTGAAACACATGTAGAGGGCACTAAAATTGGAACTAAAAGTGAAAAATAAACGGAGCTGAGGGCGCAAGTTATTTGGTTTCTGTCTTTTTTTATTTAAAGACAACATTACTATGAAGAAGACACATGTGTGGGGATACCCACAGTTTATGTGGATGGGTGTTCCCACCATGTTGACAACAACGAGGAAAAATAACTTGTGGCTGGCATTGGGAATGCCTGGGTGAATGATACCCTCTGACCTTCGGCTGGTTATAAAATAGGACCACAAAGTAGTCAGGTTGCAGAGTTCATGGCCGTTCATCAAGCCATCCTCAATGCATTGCACCACCAACTCAATGAACTGGTCGACTCACGCAATATAGACACGTGGATTGGGGTGATAGAGGAGGGGATCATTGGCATCTGGTACAACTAGAGCCCCGAATAGGAGGGCTCACACAGGGACAGTGAGGCTGCGTGGGCCCTGGCTTACTGTGCTGTTGGAGGAGGTAGCTCGGCAAGACCTACGAGATAGCAAATGAAGGGAGAATTGGTCAGTGTTGTGGCTACGTAGCTGGATTGGAACTGGGCGCTCAGCGAGGCCTGTTAGAAGTGAGCGCAAGGTGTGTGGGCTGTGTCAGTTCTGCACACTGAAGTGCAGTGGAAATGCCCCAAGGACAAAATAAGAACATGGCAGTAAGTGGGTCGGGGCAGCAGTACTGGCATCCTCCCTTGCTGTGAGGTGGTGAGTACATAAGGGGGTACTGTCCAACATTAACAAACCAGGCAAGCCGGTTGAATCAAGCCGCTGAGGGATGTACCCCATATGGGCCACCTTGAGACGTCGTGCACAATACCCTGATGAGGTAGCCACCTGTGAGGTGTTAGCGCAGCACCAAGAGGATGACAGTGGAGATTTCTTCATGCGAGCTGAACACAACCAGGGACGCGCTGTTGGGACGCCCACACTAAGTTGGCTCAGTCTTCGAATCCAGATGCCTGATAAGAGTCGTAAGGGGAAGGCCAGACAGACTGGTATAGAAGTCTATGTACGCAGAGAGGAAAATAACGCAGCACAGGAGGGAAACCTGAAGGAAATGGCTGCATCATCGCAGGTGACCCTGCAAGAAGAAAGCTGTATCCTGTCAGCAATAGCCGCGCTGAAGACGACATTAGAGCACAAAATGAATGCGGTTATAGTGGATGCCGGCTTACTACGCCAGGATGTGCGTGCACTGGTGGACCGCTTTTGCACTGCAGAGCTAAGAGTGCAGGACAATACGACCAACATCGCGAGTACGCAGGCCCAAGTAGCTGGCATACTTGAACGAGTCAAGATCCTAGAACACCGGGCGTAAGACACAGAGGGGAGAGCACACAGGAACAATGTCAGAATATAAGGGCTCCCGGAGGGAGCGGAGGGCAGAGATCCTAGGGCTTACATTGAGACTATGCTCCAGCAGGAAGTGGGCCCGGGCACACTGACGCAGGGGTTCACTATTGAGAGAGCAAATCGATCTCTGATGAGGAAGCCCCCACCGGGTTCCCCTCCGACGCCAATCATAGCAAAGCTCATGAACTACAAGGACAGGGAAAGGATTTTAGCCTTCTCCAGAGAAGGAGGGACTATAACCAATGGGTCTTCAAAGCTGGCAATCTACCCGAACTACACTGCACTAGTCCAATGGTGCAGAACAATGTTCGTGCCGACCAAGCAGTGCTTAAGAGGAGCAAACGTGCGCTGCATGTTGATTTATCTGACCAAATTGAAAGCTTTGCAACTATGGAAGATCGCTTTTATTAAAAAAAACACTTTGGAGGCACACTCCTGGATGGATGCGCAGGGGATATCGCAGCTCCCAAGCAGGGACAACAACGCGCCCTAGCGTGGTGGCAGGCGGATGGCCTTTGGTTTTTCCTTTTCTTGACCTTAAAATCCTGCTGCAAAGGCTGATAAAACATGGGAAAGAATGCAGGAGCATGCAGAACTGGGTCACTGAACCAGTACGGGCACCCAGATGGCCATTGCAGAAGCAACTGTCACAAACCCTACTTGTACTTTCAGATGCCAGTTTTGAGGTACCGAGCTGCTGCACATCGCCCGATGGAGGGAGGTGGGGACGGGAGAGGTGGCTGGGCCCTAGCAGGCGATCTACTGCTTGGCTGTTGTTTGGCTTAGTGGGTAGTTATTGGGTTGTTTTTACAGTTGTTGGGGATTGGGGAATGGTTGGGGTGGTAGGAAGGGGTGAGAGGTAGGGAGAGGCGGGAGTACAAACGGTGGGGGCGTGAGAGAAGGTTGTGGTTGAGGCCCATAGTGGAGGGGGGGATAGGAGTGCAAGAAGGTCAGGTGTTCGCAGACAAGTGGAACCACAAACATTGGGTGTTCGGAGAGAAATGCATCACAGTGAAAGGTAACAGAGATAGGGAAAGTCAAGGGGGGTTCAGACACAGGATAAGCCAGACCATCCAGGATTTTGCGACATAAAATGGCAAATTTTGCAGCATAAAATGGCAAATTTTGCGACATGAAATGGCAAGTTTTGCAGCACCAACCTTTATTTATTGCGGCATTTTTGCAGGACATTTTGTATTAACTGGAGAGTGTAAGATTGCCACATTGCAGGAAATAGGCAGAATGCAAGGCTACAAGAGAGCTAGGGTATCATTATTATGTATCTTTTGTATTAATTTAATAGGAGGAGTCCCAGATGTCTATGGCCTGGCAGAACAGTGTTGGATTTGGCTACATTTTTGGTTTAATGTGCATGCCTATTTAATAGTATTAACTAAATTGATCATTATCAGTTGTAATGCTGAAAATATTCCCCTTCTATGTTCTCCAAACACCCACACACCTCTCTCACCAACACATATCTCAGCAACTCCCCATCACAACTTGCATTCCTGAACCTCTCACTCTGTCATACAAATACTGACGTGCTATGTCACACTGTCAAGTCACAATTTGCACTGCCCAGCCCCTGCCACACACCAAATCATACTCCCAACTCACACCTTACACTCAATTCCTCGCGCAATATACAGTCCTTCATTCTTTTGTGCTGCTTCTGCATCTTGCATCCTTTATCCCATTCTATCACACTCTTCCCTCATCCTTTTTTCCAATCTGCAGTTCACTGCCTCTTTCCGGACAACCGCTTCCTCTCTGCTTTCTGGCTCACTGACCACACGCTCCCTCTACTTTCTGTACCTCTGCTCGCTCTCAGATTTCAGGCCCACCGCATCACTGCTTCCTCTGCTCTCTTGTGCACCGCTTCCTCCTCTGACCCACTGCTCTCCCTCTGCTTTCTTGTCTATCACTTTGCATCTCACTCATCACTCTCCCTCTCTCTCCTTTCCCTCTCATAGTGAAACCATTTTTACATTTTTTTTAAATGTAGATTTTGACCCAGATCCTCAAAAAATGGGGCATTTAAAAATAGAGCCGAGGATATGCTATTTTTAGACAACTCATCTTTGGAAATGAGCAGGTCACCTTATTCTCAAAGGTGACCAGCGCATTTCCACAGGCTTGAGCTGTAGTGCAAATTGTGCGCTGGCCAGCTGCCTTGAATGGGGTTCTGTGTTGTTTGACCGAAGTGTAATTATTTGTGGCAGAATTGACCGTAGTCCATTTCGCTGCGAATTGATTGGCACTTCAGCCAAACAACCCAAAATGAACCTTTCACCAGCACCCCCTCCTCTACTTAACTGCTTGGTCGCTGCCGCTTCCTCTGCAACCTTGCTTTGTCAGATCCGTCCCTCTAACGTGGGTCGGATCCGACTCCGCAGGGTCCCTTTTTCGTTATTTTCTTTTTTTTCTGTCCCCACCTCCAATTTTGAGGAAGTGGGGAACACCCGGCAACCCCCTAACTCAAAAATACTGAACTTGGGGAGCGGGTGACACCACCGCAACACATGTTCAGTATTTATTAAAAATCGATCGAATAGTACTGGACAAAATAGGTCAAATTGTACCATTCGATCGATTTTTGTCATCAAAATGGGTAGTACCTTGAATAGAATCGCTCTCCAACAGTGTTCTGCAAGCTCCCAGCGCCTTTCACAGGGACAGGCCCTTCAGTGGCCTGCCACTGTAAAATGCGACCCAAAAAATGCATTTTTACCCTGTTTGAGGAACAGAAATGCAAGCGAAACAGCAGCGGTTCATACCTTAAAAGAAATCCATGATAGGGTCAGGAAAGACCCTGTCATGCAGTAGCACCCACACATCCCGTGCACGTAGTGTTGCCTACAAATTCTGCACATTTAAAAGTGCATCTTGCTTGGAAATGAGTGATGTGATTTTAAATTGGCAGAAACGGCACTTTATTTGATCAAGGAGGTGAAACAGGCCATCTGAATGGGGGCGCATATAAATAGCCCATTCATGTGTCCCTTGTGGATTGGGCTGCTCTTTTTTTGGGCGCAAGTGATGAGATGTGTTGGCGCATTTCATTTCTTGCGTCAAAAATAAAAAGTTGAGAATCTGGCACCCTAAGTAATGTTTTTTGTAAATAGTAATTTTTGCAGATTACTTTTTAAAAAACATTTTTTTTTAAAGATGCTGTTTTTGCACAAAACGGCAGTTTTCGCAAAACGGCCGTTTTCGCAGCATTTTGGGGGATCGCAAAATCGCTATAAGCTGGAGGGTCTGAGCTATTCGGCAGACTGTCAGGGCGATGGGAGTCAAATGGCCCGAATCTGTGCAGCTATGGTAGGGTCTAGGGGAGTGAACATAATCACCTGGAATGTAAAAGGCCTCAATAACTACATCAAGAGGTTGCGAGTATGTATTTACCTGGCTAGGACGGGCATTCAAATTGCACTGTTGCAAGAAACACACCTGACTGCAGACAGACAGGCCACGCTGGCTAGAAAGTGGGGAGGAAAGCTATACCGCTCACCTTTCTCAGCATATTCAAGGGGTGTCCTTGTATGGATCGCTCCGACAGCCCCCTTCCAACTAATGAAGTTTAAAAAGGACGACGAGGGGAGGATGGTGGTTGTGCACAGACTGTGAGAAAGCAGGGACATCTCTGTTGTAAACACCTACGCGCCAAATCACAATGCCACAGTGTTCTTCAGGTCATTATACTCGAGGTTCACCACGTATATAGAGAGGTGACATGGGTGTGGGGAGGCGACTTTAATTGCACCCTTAACCCTGTTTTAGATAGATCAGACACTAAAGACTCTCTGCAGTCTGCTGCACGATTTGAGACTGGTGGACATGTGGAGAGCGAGGCATGAGGAAGAGCGGGACTACTCACAGTTCTCGGCTCTTCACACGGTACACACGCGAATAGTTTACATGTTCACAGGAGAAGAAAGGCTGGGTGACTTTGTGCACATAGAATATGAGGACAGAACACTATCGGATCATGCCCACTGATAGCAACATGGGAGAGCGTGGCCTTGAGACCCCGGATACCTATACCTACTTGGCACTTAAGGGTGGAAACCCTGCAAGATGAGTTGTTTAATGACTACCTTGGTGCCCAGATAGAGGAGTATTTTAGTATTAACACAGAAAGCGTAGCGAAGATTAGTATAGTATGATAAGCATTTAAGGTGGTCACGAGGGGAAAGGCGATAGGGAAAATGGGAGGCCTAAGAGCATATATACTAAAAACCCTGGGAGACATCGAGGATGATATAGCAAGTGCTGAGAGAGCTGGGGAAGGACCGCCTGCTGAGTTGGGGAGGATGACGGACCTGAGGCAAAAATGTGTGGGAGCATGGGAAAGACCAGGGCACTTTGACTTCACAAAATATACAAACACATTGCATGCAGAAGGAGACAAACCGGGACGACTGCTAGCGTATCTATGCAGGCGGGAAGAAAAAAGAGATGAGATTAATGCCCTCACTGATGCACAAGGGGAGTTAGTCAGAACGCAGGAAGGGATAAACAATGTGTTTTCCAGATTCTATAAAACCCTATACACGGACGAGACAGCAGACAGGGGTGAGGACATAAAGGACACCTTGGGGCAAATAGACCTACCAAAGCTGGGAGAAGACCAGATGGACGCACTAGACGCTCCACTGATGCAAAACATACGCGGGAATACTAGCGTCCCGATGGCTCCATGTCTATTAAGAAACATATGAGCTGGGAGTACAACCCAGCAGCCTGAGGGAAGCCACTATCATACCGATCCTTAAACTGGGTAAATCACTGTAGTGCTGCGCATCATACAGGCTCCTCTCAATGGTGAACCAAGACGGCAAAATCCTGACGGTGGTGTTGGCAAACCGACTGAGGAGAGTAATAGGGGACCTAGTACACACAGACTAAACTGGGTATGTACCAGCGCGGAACACCACATGGAATTTATGGAAACTACAACAAGTCACAGAGAGTACTAATCTTCTGATGGACGAAAGTGCGGTGGCCTCATTAGACTCTGGCCCTCATTACAAGTCAGGCGTTAAGGGTTTAACGGCGCCGTCGGCGCCGTTAACCCTTAAAGCCTGATTCATACTTTAACGCCTGCTTTTTGCAGGCGTTAAAGTCCAAGGCGCTAAGCGACCTTTGTGCTAATTACGGCACCGTAATTTACGGTGCCGTAATTAGCACCTTCCCCATCCCCATTATGTCCTATGGGGCAAAAATGGGAATGGGGAAGGGCAAATGGTGAATGGGGAATTACTGCCCCACTCACCTTGGAATGGGGCGGTAATTCCGCCATCCACCATGGCAGAATCCGGCATGGACCATGGTGCTAAAAGCACCATGGTCCAGCGCCTGACTTGTAATGAGGGCTACTGTCAAGGCCTTTGACTTGGTCATCCGGGACTGGATGTTTGCAGCCCTGGCGCACTTCGGAATTGGCAACATTTTCTTGAGATGGGTAAAGCTGATCTATACGGCGCCCAGGGTTCACGTGAAGACAGGCAGACAGATCTCTGAGGTGATGGAAGCGCAGAAGGGCACCAAGCGAGGTTGTCCACTTGCGATGCTGTATATTCTAGCATTGGAGCCACTGGCTGTGTTACTTAGGAAGGAATATGAGGAGGCAGGGATGAAGTTAGATGGAGTGATGCACCTAATCTCCCTGTATGCAGATGACATGCTGCTGTATGTAAACAGGCCAGAAGACCACTTACCACACTTATTGAATGTCATTGACCAGTTTGCCTGTCCCCGCTTGCAGGGCTTAGAAACCTCGACGAACAGCATCTTCCCTGATTGAGACTTCGGTAGGAGACAAATAACTTCCGCTATCTAGGCATTAACCTGTGGCAGAACCAGTGGCCTCAAGAATAATACACAAACGGCCATGGACAACGTTGCCAGGTCTATGAAGTTCTGGAAGAAGTTGCCCCTCGGGGTACCGGGAAGAGCGGCCTTCTTCAAGATGGTCGTGCTTCGCTGCCTCCTGTATGATTTTAACAATGTCCCTTAAAACATACCTTATAACATACCTGCTACCTTCTTTCAGAGGCTAAATGGATTGGTGAGAGACTTCTTGTGTGAGGGAGGGAGAAACAGACAGGGTAATTCATGGAATAAATGTGCGCCGAAAAGGGGAGCGCAAGCGTGAAAATCGGAGCGCACGTGTGCAAAAGCCGCGCACGCAGCTGTTAGTCGATTCATGGAATGCGCTGCACGTGTAAACCCTGGGATGTGCGCCAAATCCTTGGGTGGCGCACACGTCACCAAACGCTGTGTGCGACGCGGACAGGGAAAGCGCACAACGTGTAGCGCACACAAGAAAAGTGGACAGAACACGGGCGTAACATGCGGAATGGGGAACAACGCATGAAAATGTGGGCGTTACGGGGGAAGTACGGAGGTAAATGCTTGCAACGCCCACATATGCGCTAACAACACGTATTCATCGAACAGGGGAAACCCGTGCGCCAAAAAGGATGCGCTAATCCGGAAACACGTACGCCAGCAGGAAGCAGGCGTAAGCGGCCCCGCGCAGCATAAAAGTGCGCGCAAACAACAAACAAGCTCATACGCTACGATTATTATACCGTTCCTCGCAGCCGTTGTCGTGGGACACCGCAAGGGACACCGCAAGAGGAGGAGGATAGCCAGGCCCCGCATTTTTTACCCAGGACCAGCCTGTTTGGGATGTCTGATGACCAGGTGTATGGGAGGTACAGGTTTCCACCACTAATAATTCTAGAACTGGTCAGGGAGTGGGAGGATGACCTCACATCACCCACCCTGTGCTCCCAAGCACTGAGCCCTTTGGAAAAGGTGCTGAATGTACTGCACATCTTGGCAACTAGGTCATTTCAGCGGACGAGTGCCATAGTCGGGGGCATCTCACAGCCCACTCACTCACGCTGCCTACACCAGGTGTTGGCGATCATGACTGCACGCCCCTCAGTCCGCAGGCACATATACATGCCCAGAACACCTGCAGAAAGGCAGGCCTTCATCCAGGACTTTTATGGGGTGGCACACTTCCCCAAAGTGCTAAGTGCCATTGTTTGCACCCATGTGGCTCTCCGTCCTCCCAGGGCCACTGAGCACATCTATCGAAACCGCAAGCACTGGCATTCTATCAACATGCAGGTTGTATGTGATGCCAAGGGAATCATCACCTCAGTATATGCCAACTATCCGGGGTTCAGCCATGATCGTTTCATATTCCGAATGTCACCCCTAAACCAGGACCTGGAAGCTGGGCGGCATGGCGACACATGGATAATTGGTGACTATAAATGCCTCTGCACATGCATGCATGTCAGACACTGAGAAAAGGGAAATCCCCACTAATGACAACCATTATCACCTGCCCAGGGGAGAGTGCCTACCCTCTGAGCACCTACATGACGCCAATACGGAACCCCACCACACCACCCGAGGTAAGATACAACACAGCCCATATTGCAACCCGGGGCATAGTGGAGTGCACATTCGGAGTGCTGAGTCACGCTTTCGCTCCCTTGACCGCTCTGGTGGGCAGTTGCTATATGCGCCCCCAGTAGTGTGCAGGATCATAGTGGCAGCATGTGTCCTGCACAACGTTGCAACCCGGTGGGGCGTGCCGGTGGACATGGTGGTGCCCCCACATCCCCAACCACATGCATGCCCGCTGCGCATGGGAGGTGAAAGGGCATGTGGTGAGGCAGCCCGTGCCCAGCTTGTGGCAAATTTCTTCACCTAAAATCCCACCCCTGCGGAGTGCACACAGGCCTGGCACATACCAGCTGACAATTTACGATGATGACAAAAGGGACAGTCAACTGTCACCACCATACTACCCTGAGATTGTTTACCTGGAAGTGCTACATTGTGTGCATCCCTAGCTACTTAAACACACCCAATGCTGTGTCAGTAAAAGCCACACATTCATGCAGTATGAAGGACTACCCCCTTGCAAAACACTACAAACAAATAGTGGCGTGTCACCTAACCCCTCCCTATCCCCATCTCAGCTACCCAACACACCATGGCATGGCATGCGATATGAAAGCAACCAAATGAATGCACATCACATGACACAAGTGTCACAAAGTGCACCGTCCCAAATTTGAAACAGGCCACAGACAATTGCCTCTCACCAATGAAAAAAAACAGCACACATTAACAAATACTTACCAGCAAGACAAAACATCAATACAGGATCCAATAGTGGCAACATATGACAGTAAAAAATTAAAGTAGTGCAAGTGTCACAACCTGACTAAGGCAGCACATCAACCCCTTCCAACTGCAGAGTGTTGCTGGTAGGCAAATGTGGCAGTGTACTGCATACAACATGAACTGCATCTGCAAAGGAGACGGGCTTGTTAAGACATGAAGAAGCTACATGTATATATGCAAAAAGTCCTGTATGTAAAACCATATACAAATCCACCATGCAGTGGAGAAATGAACAACAATCCCCACTAGGGATGTATACACAGTTTGGACTACAGACTGCCCACACAACCTATGGGAGCCCAATGCCTCTGTGTAACTTACTGTCACTTGGTCACACCCTTTGCGAGCCCATGGAAAGGGGAAGCAGGAGGGGTGTGTGTGTCAGGAACCCAAGTTTCTAACCCAAAGACAGGACAAGTCTGCATGCACCCAGCTGGAATAAACAGTGGATGCCTACGGAAGCCACACAAAGCAACACACTGCAACATTAATTCACAATCTGAAAGAAAATGGTTATGAACAAAAAAGTAAATGCAAATAAAATATAGAAAAAGAAAAAGTAAATGTAAAGTAAAACATATACATTAAATAATAAAGTAAAAATCAGAAGCATAATAAAATAAAAATAAATGTATGAAAATCAAAATAACAAATCAAGAATTAAAATAAAATGAAAATAATAAATAGAAAAAAGAAGAAGAAATAAAGATAACAAATGAATTAAATACTAATTTCATTTAGCACATCGGAATGCAATGTGAAAAAAACCCCAAAAATTACAAATAAAAAAAATCAAAAATGGCCATGTGTCGACCGGGGGGGGAACCCAGGAGGGACGAGGTACGGGGTGCACCCCAACACCCACATGCTTGGATGTTGAGAAAAAAAAATCCCTCCATGGGCTCATGGTCTGCACGGCTACCCTACAGTGGGAGAACTGCCGTCGCTGTCATCACCCTCTGGTGGTACATCAGAAGGTGGGCGTGATATGGGAGGCAGCCCACGCAAAGCCCTGGCATGCTCCTCCATGGCAGCAAGCATGCAGGTCTGAAAGGTTTGGTTCTGCAGGATGATGGTACGGAGATCCCCATGCAGCACCTCACGGGTAGCACGCATTTCTGCCTGCAAGGCCTCGCGTGATGCCCGGATCTCCTCACAGATTGCCTGGAGCTCAGCTGAGAGAGTGCGTGTAGCTGCTCCAGCTGCTGTTCTGACCTTGTACTCCGGGACACCTCAAGTGCACCCAGAGTATCTCTGAGGGACCTGTGTTCTAACCTCAGGGCATCCCTGTGGGCCTGTGGCTCTGCAGATATGGCTGTGCGCAGAGTCTCCAGTCCAGCCCGTCGGTCCCTGTTGGACGCCAACATGTCCTCACTGTGTAAGTGGCACATGGACTCTGTTGCCTGCTGCTGGAGCTCCACCTGCCTTTCAAGGGGGAGAATGGAAGTGGCCACCCTAACCACGGCCTGAGCCATCATCTCACATGATGCCCCCTGTTGTACTGCAATAGTGTACACGGAGTTCTCCCACACAGTATTGCCTGGTGGCACACGGCCACTGCATTGGCGGGCACCACACCTGTTTGGGGCAAGGTGATGTGCACCTTGCTGTGCTGGCACTGCCTGAGGCTGCAGGACTGCATTCCTCCTTTGATCTGCTGCCCAGGAACAGGAGCAAATATTGTGGAGTGTGACCCTGCATCCGTAACCGCCCAGGCGGACTTTCCAACACTGAATGCCCCATAGAGAGGTCTACCCCCAGTGCAGGTGGGTTGGACAGAACAGCATCCCTGCCAGAAACACTCACCTGCGACGGGACATATGTCTTAATGCCAGATTCAGCACCTGATTCATAGAGGTCTCTGGAGGTGTACCCAGAGACACCCGTGGACAGTATGGTCTGTAGGAGTAATGGGTTTTCACCCACCACCACCCCACGTCCTCCACTGGTGCCTGGTTGTGGCTGTGAGTACTCCTGCCTCTGCACCATCTCCTCCTCCTCAACAGCATCTAGTGCCTCATCACCTGCAAAAACATAAAAGAAAAGTAATGAAAACAGGCATGAGCACCATAGCCCACACACATAGGCATGACGAGGTAGACATCGAGTACATAAATGACACATGTCACACATGACTATAACTCTGGCATGCATGCACTAGTAATGAGTTGGAAGGGGAGCCAAAAAGCAGACACTGAGGACTCCAAGCTCGAAAAGCAACACATGTGCTTCATGCTGCAACAAAGCCAGTGTTCACTAATGCAGTGATGGGAGGCCCATGGATACATCAATGGTTGGTCACTTGGACATGACAGAAGGCAATTGTCATGTTGAACATTCAACCATGGCCCGAAGTGATTGTGTGCAAGGCATGTGTAGGTGCACAATACTCAATCAGCCTGATTGATGAAATCATTCCCATAATAATTAAACAAATGTGGGGCATTGTGGGGTGTAATCTATGTCTGAAGTATGTTAAATTTGGGGCACAACGGCACAGAAATGTGTGTTAAACATGCAAAGGATTCCATCAATCAGGCAGAATGAACAGGAAAACAGTATGAACAATGTGGTGGCATGATGGCAGTTGAAGGGCAAGTGCAGTAATCAGGTGCAAATTGGTCACTGCGGTCAGAAGGGATACTGTAAAACCCAAACCCAAGGCCAGGGGATGTTTTGGAGGCACCACATGGGTGACCCATAGCAGTCATGACTACACAGCCTCACCTGGCACTCAATCAGAACACATCACCCAAGCAACATACACATGGTTTGCACACACATGCATGGCCACTCACCGGACATTGCCTCAAGATCTGGTAGGTCTCCCACGCCCTGGATCTGATCCTCTGTGATGAAGCCTCCAGCGATATACTCATGTTCTGTGAGCACTTCCTCCTCTGGTGGAGACCCACTGCCAGTCACCAGAGTAGAGGCATGATTGGAAGCCAGCTTGTTCTTTGCTCTGCTCCACCGCTTAGAGCAATCATCAGCTGTGCGCCTCACAAATTCAAGGGAACTAATCTGGTCCACGATGCACTGCCAGTGGGCCCTACATTGAGCAGTCGTAGTCTTGCACCCTGCAGTCATCAGCATTTCACAGCCATGGGCCGACACGTAGCCCAAAAGTGCGTCTAGTTCCACATTATTGAAACTACGCTTCCTTGACGTGCCGGAGGGGGAGCCGTGTCTGGCGTCCCAGCCTGTACCGCAAGAGCACCCTTCTTCCTCTTGAGAGGTGGTGCGGACCCTGAGTGGCTTACTCCGCTCTAGTTGGTAGGGACTGTGCACTGGAAGTAGCCAAAGGCACGATGATCAAAGGTCTCACTGCAGGCATTGGCTGCTGGGTGATGTTGGCAGGACCAACCTCGTTGTGATGGACTTGGACCAACACTGTCCCGGCTGGGTGACTCGGAGCTGGGGTGGATTGAGCTGCAGCTGCCCCTGCAGCCTCCTCACCCTGGCTACTTGTGGCAGCAGATGACATTGCTGCCCCAGATCCACGTGGCCTGGTGACAGCAACTTTCACCACCACACGTGGCTTTGACTTGGTGACACAGAAGTCAGCCTGGAAGTCATCCTGTGCCGGTTCGGTCGACAATATGGGCCGGGTTAAGAAGGCCTGAGCTGGGATGGTGTCAGCTGCATCTCCCCGACCCACTGGGGGGCATAGGTGTCCCTGATTGGTCCTCCACACACTGGCCTCTTGGGCCACGCTGCACATCCTGGCCACGTCCCCTACCGCGGACACCTCTTGTAGGTCGGCCACCTATGCATCCCTTAGCACTTGGTCACCTCCCAACCATGGCACTGATGTTCCTGTGCAAATGGGAGGTGCAGTAAACAATTGTCCTGGGCAATTGGGGTGAAAGGGGTAGGGTACTAGATGGAATACGTACCCTAGTGCTCTAGCAAGGCTGTCTGTGACCCCTGGGGGAAGATGACAGGTCACGCAACGCTCAGGCACCCCAAAAACAAAATTTAACGTGCACGCGACCCCTGGTAGCCCACGTGCGTGGAATAAATAACCCACACTACGCTGTGGCACCCAGAAACACAAAAATGAGCATACGCGTGGTACACTCAGGCTACAATGACCTCTGAATGGGAACGCGACACACAGGGGCAACCACAGTTGAAAAATACGTGCGCGACTCACCGTTTGCCTGGAAAAAGAATGTGAAAAAGACACGTGTGTGCGCATTGGCAACACCCCGCCAAAAGAAGAATTGAACGCTGTCTGAGTATACAAGGAGTACGAACTGGAACCGTTGTGAAGTAATCGCGTGTGAACCGACAAGAAGTACAAGAATCACCCGCTCGCTTTCCACAAAAAGCAGTACAAGAAAATGGCATCCTACACATACCTTTTAACCCAGCCCACACGTGCAACGTCACGTACGCGCGTACGCGCTAAGGGCCTTACCTCCAATTACACGCAGTGACACCCAGACGTGCAGTTTTTGCATGTGTACATTCAACATGCAACCGTGTGGAGGGAAACACCCGCGCGCATTACGTCACAGATGCGCTTACACGCTAAGGGCCTTTCCTCGAATTACACGCTGACATGCAGTTTTTTCACGTGCCAAATCACTCTGTATCAAGCTGGCCACGCGACAACACATGGAAGACCACGCTCTTGCCCAGAAGGCCATTTTCCTGCACGCTCCCACCTGCCATCTGCTGCTGCCTGCCTGCCTGCTGGCCACGTGCCCTGCTATTTGGTGCCTGCACGTCAGCCATCTGCAGGGGTCCAGTTGCTGTGACCACCCCTGCTGGAACAGAAGACTCTCGACTGGTATTCCATTGCTCCACAGCCCAGCCCCATGACCCAGTTGCACACCCACACCTGCCTCGGGGGTTGCCATGTCCGACACAACACCATCTGGCACCAGTGGCAACCCCACAGCAGAGAGGCAGAGGGCTGCCAGCATCAGTGCCAATGAAGCTGGCATCCTGGTGGAGCAAGTCCTGGGGCATTATGATGCCCTCTTTGGAAGTTCACGCGCTGACAATGAAGGACGGAAGAGGATCTGGAAGGACATCATGGCTGCCATCAACATGGAGCGGGTGGCAGCCCGTGACATGCAACACGTCTGGAAGCGCTGGGAGCACTTCAGGTCCAGGAGCCTCAGCAAGGCCCGGCGCCTCTTGAAGGCAAAGCATGCAGAGGGGTGCCGGGTCCGCCTTACCAACATCCAGATGAGGGTCCTGGAACGCATAGACCCAGCGCTCCACCTCCAGATCCTTCAGAGGCAGACCCGCCCGGAGTCGAGCGGTAAGTGCATATTTATTTATTTATTTATTTCTGCATACTGATTGGACGCAGTGCAGGTTGAGGTGTGGCAGGAGGGTGCAGGTTGCACATATGTCTTGGTAGGCCCATGTATGGATGTGTATGTACAGGGACATGAGCCTGCCGCATGTGAGTCCAGTCATGTGTGAGGCACATCAATGGTGTATGTGTTCAAATGCATGGTGGCCAAATGCATGTGTGGGTGCACACATGTTTACATTTCTGTGTATGTACTGTGGCATGGTTGTGGTGCGACACATGGATGCTGGTTCGACCTTCGTGCATGTGTGTGTATTTGACATGTGTGCCACTGTGATACACCATGGATGCATGTGACACTGACATGTAGGAGGCTGATTGGCAGATGTGACATGGATGGCGATGATTTCACTGCGACAGGTGGTGGAGATGTACAGATGCATGTATGTCTGGTGGCGTATGTGCATGTGTTTGGCACTCCCTGTGTTGTATGTGACATCACGCTAACCTTCGGATGCTCATGCTATTGTATGTGTATGGATGGTGCTGCCTGCTGCAACATTCCTGTTAATTTGCGCATGTGTGTGGGTTGAAATGATATGTGTGTTGGGGAGTGTGATGCCATGTGTGAATTCTGACACTGCCACTCATGTGCAACTGTTATGTGTGTATCAGAGCATTGTACAGTGCCCTGATGCCTGTGTTCTGTCTCTCCCTGTATGCAGCGTCAACTGATGAACAGGGCGGAGACAGTGCTGTGGAGCACAGCGGCAGGGATCCCACCGCCAGCCGGAGACGCAAGGCCCAGCTCCCCTCCCAGGTTGTCATCTCGTCGGGGAGTGAGGAGTCTGGTGCCGTGTCCGTGGCCGGAGCTGCCGGCTGCCGAGGGTAGGTCCAAGAGGCGGAGGTCGGAGGTGGACTCCTCGCCAGCAGAAGGGGCAGCTGAGACCCCACAGGGACCTATGGAGGAAGATGGCATGGAGTCATCCAGGTTGGTGGGGGGTTTGGTTGAGGAGGAGGCCGTGGAAGGCCCACACACGGGGTCTGGAGGGAGGGATTCCACCGGTGCTAGTGGTGTAGTCCAGGGGTCCAGGGGCAGGGACAGGAGGCAGCACAGGTGGCCGCCGAGGTGCCTGTGTGTAATCCTGTCCCCGATCCTGTGACTGCATCATCCCGCACCAGCAGGGATGCCTTCGTCCAGACCCGTTCTCAGGGAGGGGATGCGCAAACAACAACTGGCCTTCCTCTCCCTGCAGACGTGGCAATCCGGGACCGTGTTGAGCCTGTCCTGTCTGGGGTGGAGTTGCGTCAACGTGGCATCTGGGCTGACATGCAGAGTTCTCGTGAGGACTCTGCACGTTATTTCGGATGCTTCATTAACCGCGTCGACCTACTAGGACGGGTCACCAGTGGGTTCCTCCATCTGCTGGACCTTGTACCGACCCCCTCATCAACTGAACCCCCTATATACCAGTCGTCCTGCGTGCTATCTTCCGGCCCAAGTATCACCTGGGCACCCTGTGGCGCTGTCTCTGACCCAGCGGCCAGGCTGGTGGAGGACACATCCCTGCCACAGTCGGGAGTCGGAGGTCCAGCAGGGGTGGCCACCCCAACAACTGTATCCCAGCAGGAGGAGGAAGTGCAGGCATCAACAGGCAGGGCACATGCACGGCAGCAGCAGGCTCAAGGTGGGAGCGATGGTGGCTCGGTGCCATCAACATCAGAGGGGCAGGCATCGGCCGGAGGGCAGGAGGACCCTAGATTGGGAGTGTCTTCCGTGTGGCAGCGGTTGGGTCGGTAAATAGATGCAGAGTGGCGGAGGGCAGAAGAGGCACGGTTCACTATGGTCAGGGCGGAGAACTCCATGTGCAGGGTGTTAAGGCGGGCTGAGTGCCTCGAGGAAATTCGCAGGGAGTTGGAGGTGGACATGGCATTATCCCTGCGAGACCTCAGGCCAGGGACAGGCCTGCCTCCAGGACATTGAAGAGGAGTTCGATGATGCCCTGGCCCGGGAAATCAACAAGTAAGCCGTAGGACTTGCCCACCGGCATTGTATATAGTTCATTAGTGTTAGGTTTCCTTTCTATTTTTCTTTCATTTGGGGCGCATGGACTATGCCCCACCTTTTTGTATATAGTTATTTATTAGGTAGGGTTTGTTGTAGGTTTCCTTTGGATTGTTGGGCTCATGGACCCTGGATGTTTACATTGTATATAGATCTGGACTGGATTTGACTTCATAGATTTTTTTTTCTTTCCCATGGAGCAATGGTTTTAATTTTTTTTAACCTTTGGATTTGGTGTAATGGACGAACGTTTTGGAGCCATTTTCATTTGGATTTATTTGGATTCAGCATTCATGTATTTCTCCAGCATTGGATCTTTCATGGATTCACATGCTTAGAATATTCCCCGTCGTCAGGCTGGGAACCCTTGGTACATTTATAAAGACGTTTGCCATAGGAAACATTTCGACACTTCTGTGTCCTATCTACATCGTTTTGGGCTGCTTACACATGCCCCAATAGGACGTAGCGGTATAAATGCCCCACCCCCGCGGCTCCCTTCAGATTTCAACCGTTGTCCAAAGTAGTGGGATCACCTCGTGTCATCTACTAATTTACAAGGTTGTTTTTTCATCTTTTCCCAATGTCTGGGAAGGCTCTATTTCGTCCGTGTGCTACATGCGGATTAAAAAAGGTGTACGAAGGAGATGGACATATGGAATGTCTATATTGTCTCCACCCTCACCATTCAGCTGGCTATTGTGAAATTTGTAAAGGCTTCTCGCAGAAGACCTTGAAAGGCCGAAATAGACGGCTGGTGGTGTGGCTGAATGACGGAGCGGGTGCGTACCCCCCCCCCCTCGGATGTAGGCTCCACACATAGCTTGGCCTCAAGGGCTAAATCTCTGGTGGTCCCCCGCCATTCCGTATCGGCGGAACCTCTGGCGAAGAAGGTGCGTTCGACAGAGAAAAGTTCCTCGGAAAAACATTCTACGAGGGAATTGTCATCGAAAACAAAAGCTTCGTCTTCTTCCTCCTCATCAAAAAAGGAGAAAAGACCTGTCAAGAACCCCCTCATGTGATCAGCATAGATCATCCTCGAGTCGAGATTCGTCGAAACACAAGTCAAGTTCAAAAAAGGCGGGAGCGCCTCGGGATTCGGCTCATCCACCGTTGTCGTCGACAGGAGTTCGATTGTCGACGCCCTCACTACCATTGACGCAGATCGTCTCTTCAGTAGTTCTGCCGAGTCATACGACGGCGACAACGACGGCGACTGTCGAGATGTTAACCTCGTCGACGGAGGCTTCGCAGGAGGGCTGGCGACCAGAGGTGTATGAACCGGTTTTACCACAGACCCTGTTGCAGCAGGAGGCGGCCTTTTCCATATCATCTGTGGAAGAGGACCGTGAACCAGTGGTTGGGCCTACAGAACTTGGATTGCGGGGGGTCAGCTCGCTGACGCTTTCGAGTGGGAGAAGTGTCCCAGTTACAGCTCCGTTACATAATCCTCAGGCTGTTTTATCCCTGGAGGCATTGTCTACTCTACAGACTTTATTGAGGAAACTGGTTGAGAAGTTGCCTCAGGTTATTGATCGGGCGGGACTGCATACTACACCAGCCGACGACGAGCCAGGCCCTTCCCACCGACCGGCTCCTTGCATCAACGGCCGTTCCGGTTCGTGAAGACCCTCCATGCCCGCGCCCGGAGGAAGGAGAACTACCAGAGTCCGAGTCGGAACGAGGAGAGTCTTTATCAGATATATTGTTATCCCCTTCTAGGGACCCGACATGGGAGTCAGAGGTGGAGATGGAAGCTCCAAGAAGTCAGGCTCAACCGTCACCTCTGGATGACATCATTTCCTTCCACACAATGATGGGTAAGGCATGTACCGAGTTTGGCCTGGCCCAGGAGGAAGAAAAGAAAGACTGTTTCTTGTTTGATCATATGGGAAAGAGGAGAAAATCAGTATGTGGCGTCCCATTCTCGATCTTCGAGACCTCAACAAAACACTAAAAAATCTGAAGTTCAAGATGCTCACACTTCAGGAAGTGATCCGGTCTATTCAACAGGGGGATTTTCTGGCATTGTTGGATCTCCAGGATGCGTATTTTCATATACCAATGTGTCGACGACACAAAGTTCCTGAGGTTTGTAGTCGGACGAACCCACTATCAGTTCAAAGTGCTCCCATTCGGATTAAAGTCATCTCCCAGGACGTTCCCAAAGTGCTTAGCTCTGGTAGCAGCTTGGTTAAGAAAGCAGGGTCATCATGTTTACCCTTATCTGGACGGTTGGTTGGTAAGGGGATCGTCCCCTATAAAAACACAAGCAAGTCTAAAGGCCACCATGCAACTTCTGCGACAGTTAGGATTTGCGGTCAACTTCGAAAAGTCCTCCTTAACTCCCTCAAGGAACTTGGTGTTTTTGAGTGCGGAGTTCGAGACTCAGTTAGGGTTGGTGAAACCATTTGTAGAGAGGATTCACAAGCTTAGACTACAGGCAAAAGAGTGGTAGGTCAACACCAGAGTGTCGGTGAGGAGATATATGTCACTACTGGGTGCCATGGCTTCGTGTATCCCCTTGGTAAACAACTGTTGTCTCTTCATTTGGCCAATTCAAGAATTCCTGGCAGACCGATGGTCCCAGAGTCAGGGACTTTGGTCGGACAAACTGACTATCAACAACGAGCTTCTACGAGCACTTCGATGGTCGCAAATCTTTGAAAATCTATCGAGAGGGATGCCCCTGCAGGATCCAGAATTTCACATAACGATAGTGACGGATGCGTCTCTGACTGGATGGGGAGCGCATCTGGGTTCTCTTAAAGCGCAAGGCCTGTGGTCGTCAGAGGAGTCAGCCCTTCATATCAACGTGCTGGAGTTGAGGGCGGTACGTTGGGCCCTGAAAGCTTTTCTGCCACACATAAAAGGATCAGTAGTGAGAATATTGACAGACAATCCGACAACATTGTTCTACCTAAGAAAACAAGGAGGTACTCGCTCCAGAACTCTCTCGACCGAAGCTCAAGAAATATGGCATTGGGCTCTAGAACAAAATATAAGTATAGTGGCCTACCATCTTCTGGGAGTGAAAAATGTATGATTCTCTCAGCAGGGAAATGGATTAGCTGCACGAATGGGAATTGAACGATCAACATCTGTCGAAGGTTTTCAAAAAGTGGGGACAACCTTCCCTGGATCTCTTTGCGACGAGGGAGAACAAGAAATGTGCACAGTACGCGAGCAGATGGCCGCGACCCGATTCGCTGGGGGAAGCATTCTCCTTCCTGTGGACGGACAAGTTTGTGTACGCTTTTCCCCCGTTTCCACTCATACGACAGACCCTGCAATGGATTCACAGATACCCGTGTCGGGTGATCTTAGTGGCTCCTTATTGGGCGAGACAGGCGTGGTTCTCCGACCTTCTCCAGCTATCGATAGCGTGACCGGTCAGGTTTCAGAAGATTCCGAACCTCCTGTCTCGGGACAAGGGAACAGTGTGGCACCACGATCCGGACAGTCTCAGCCTGACAGCCTGGCTCCTGACTTCTCGGAGTTTGGTACCCTAAATATTTCATCAGATTGCCGTCGAATTTTGCAAGCCGCACGGGCTCTGTCCATGAATACTTCGTATGCATATAAGTGGAGGAGATTCTGCATGTGGTGTAAGGATCAACCAGGTTTGGAGCCTCTGAATATCGTCCCGGAGCAGCTTCTTCCATATTTGCTGCATTTAGCAGAAAGAGGTCTGTCTTTTTCATCGATAAAGGTTCATCTGGCAGCCATTTCGAGATTCACTCGTAGAAGTCATTCATCACCACTGTTTAGTGATTGGCTGGTAAAACACTTTATGAAAGGCTTATTTCGTACCTTTCCACCAATTAAAAAGTTTCCTCCGAACTGGAGTCTTAACCTAGTATAGACAGAACTAATGAAAGCTCCCTTTGAACCTATGGCTTCTTCGTTGTTAAAATTCTTATTGTGGAAGTTGGCTTTTTTGGTGACTATCACTTCGGCACGACGACTTTCGGAAATACAAGCATTAGTCATTGATCCTCCATACTTGAGATTTTTAAAGACAAGGTGGTGTTGGCGACCAACCCTCATTTCATACCAAAAATTCCTACTGTCTTTCATAAACATTTGTCTATTGTAATACCTACATACTTTGCGACCCCTTCATCGGTCGCAGAAAAAGCTCTCCATACATTGGATGTGAAAAGAGCTCTAAAGTTTTACCTTCATCGTACTCAACAATTTAGAGATACAAAACAACTGTTTGTGGCTTATGGGCCATTCGGCAAAAGGAAAAGCGATCTCAAAACAAGGACTGGCTCGGTGGGTCTTTTCGACGATTGCCTTTTGCACTCGAAAGCGGGGAAGCCGCTGGACAGGTGTCCGAGAGCCCATGCCACGAGATCAACTTCATCTTCAGTGGCATTGTGGGCCGGGATTCCGCTGGGAGATATCTGTCAGGCGGCATCCTGGTCGGTGCCACATACATTTACCCGCCATTATTGCCTCGAACGGCAACATGCAGAAGATATACAGATGGGATGAGCAGTCCTACGTCATCTGTTTCAGTGAGGTAAGCCCTATTCAGGGGTATGTCCTTTGATCAATATATATTGTAATGTATTTTGTTGTTTTTTAAACTAACGTGTAACCGCTGAAGTTACTCAATGAAAAAATAAAATAAAAAAAAAGGAAAATGTGTGGTTACGATGGTATTGGTTTGCATTCACACCGCCAAATCAAGAGTACTGCTATACAATCTATTTTAAGCATATGAATCCATGAAAGATCCAATGCTGGAGAAAGGAATAGTTTCTTACCTGTAACTCCATTTCTCCAGCATTGGTATCTTTCATGGATTCACATGCACCCGCCTGCCTCCCCTGCATGCAAACAATATATACCTCATACTACTTTGGGGGTGTTAAAATCTGAAGGGAGCCACGGGGGCGGGGCATTTATACCGCTACGTCCTATTGGGGCATGCGTAAGAAGCCCAAAACGACGTAGATAGGATACATAAGTGTCGACATTTTTCCTATGGGAAACGTCTTTATAAATGTACCGAGGGTTCCCAGCCTGACGACGGGGAATATTCTAAGCATGTGAATCCATGAAAGATACCAATGCTGGAGAAATGGAGTTACAGGTAAGAAACTATTCCCTTTTCATTCATTTTGGACATCCAGCCTTTTATTATTTATTTTCTTGTGTGATTTTCCTTCATTCCTTTAATTTTGTATTTAATACATTTTGATTTCATACTTCATTTGTGTGGTATTCTCTCATTGGTTTCGTGCATGTCACGATGTTGGTTTTCTCATTCACTTGCCCCCATTGTGTGTGTCTGACAGACTTGTATTGATGTGCATACTTGTTATTTGAGATCTATCATGACATGGGGATTTCAATGTGGAGTGGATGGAATACTTGGTTGGGTGTTTGGACTGGGGTGGCGTGGGGTGGGATTTGTGTGGCCATAAGGGCCATGAGTGTGGATTGTGATGACGTGTTGGGTGGGGGATATGAGTCGGGGCCTGCTGGCAGGTGTCCGTCAATGGCAGTGGGGTGGGGGGACATGAGTCGGGGCCTGCTGGCAGGTCTCGTCAATGGTGGGTGAGTGGGTGGGGGACATGAGTCGGGGCCTGCTGGCAGGTGCCTGTCACTGGGGGTGGGGGGACATGAGTTGGGGCCTGCTGGCAGGTGCCCATCACTGAGGGTGGGGTGAGGGTCATGAGTCGGGGCCTGCTGGCAGGTGCCTGTCACTGGGGGTGGGTGGGGCTGCAGGGGGACATGAGTCGGGGCCTGCTGGCAGGTGCCCGTCAATGGTGGGTGGGTGAGTGGGTGTGGGGACATGAGTCATGGGTGGGGGGACATGATTCGGGGCCTGCTGGCAGGTGCCCATCAATGGTGGGTGGGTGAGTGGGTGGGTGGACATGAGTCAGGGCTCACAAGTGTGCTCATAAGCGCATGGTGCCATGTGGGCTGCCTGCAGGGCATGGTGAGGGTTGTAGGGTAGTCCCCTGTCGTGTGGGCTGCCTGCAGAGCATGGGGAGGGGGGAAACCGCACACCCGGGAGGGCCCACAATGCCAAATAGCATGTGAAACTCCCCGTGTTCACCCCAAATACATGAACCCCGCTCTCGCCTGGAGTATCGCGTGTGAAACTTCCCGCGCACCCCCGAAATACATGTACACCGCTCTCGCCTGGAGTATCGCGTGTGAAACCTCCTGCGCACCCCCAAATACACGTACCCCGCTCACACAAGGCCTATCACGTGTACAACTCCCCGCGCACCACCCAAATACACATACCCTGCTCTCGCCTGGAGTATCGCGTGTGAAACTTCCCGCGTACCGCCCAAATACATGTACCCCGCTCGCCCAAGGCCTATCGTGTGTGAAACTCCCCACGTACCCCCCAAATACACGTACCCCGCTCTCGCCTGGAGAATCGCGTGTGAAACTTCCCGCGCACCCCCAACATACACGTACCCCGCTCGCCCAAGGCCTATCGCGTGTGAAACTACTGCATACCCCCCAAATACACATACCCCGCTCTCGCCTGGAGTATCGCGTGTGAAACTTTCCGCGCACCCCCAACATACACGTACCCCACTCACCCAAGGCCTATCGCGTGTGAGACTCCCCGCGCACCCCCGAAATACACGCATGCACCCCATCCACCCTGGGCATGCCTCACAGGCAGCCCATGCCACAGGGGGGTGCTTTTTCTACTCAAACGCCTGGCGTGAGCAGGGTACGCATAGACTGAGGGGTGCGCCAGTACATTTTCACGCTTTTGGCTGCCGTGAGCGGGGTGCGCGTAGTATTTTCACGCGATTACAGTCTACCGGCCCTGTAAGCTGGTGCAGGGTTAGCGTGGCCCTTTGCGCTGCATTGGGGATTTCAATGCCTTTTCCTTGCGGAAGGGGCGTTCTTGGGGGCGTAGCTGGCGCTGCGGGTTGTTCTCTGCGCCAGCGCTCAAAATGGCTTGGTAATTCCTGAATACGCGGTGTGCCAGAATGCTGTTTAGCGCACACGGCTGGCGCACGCTCCCTCTCTGTGCTGCTCGTGTGCGCTGCCTCTGCGCTGAAATCTATGAATTAACCCCAGAATTCCTTTGAGCACCCTAGAGAGTGACTATGCTGCGGGTGGGATGAAAGTGCCCCAATTTGAGTGCTACTACCTGGCGGGGCAGCTGTAACATATGGTTCGCTGGCTGGGAGACAAAACTTCACAGGACACTTTGCTATTACAACCGTTGCTGAAGCAATATTTTTTGAGGGAGGTATTGTGGGTGAAGGATGTTGCTCAAGACAGACCCTCCCTGCTGTTGCAGCTGGGCAAAGTCATATGGCAGAGAAGCACTGATGCCATATAGGAGACATTGGGAGGACAAGGGGATAGCCACAATTGGCGACCTGGTAAGAGAAGATAAAATAATAGCTTTCCAGGTCCTGGTCAGTGAATATGGTATACATGAAGGGCAATTCCTGCTATATTTAGGCATGGTAAGAGAATTGGGGAAAGATGGCTTGGTCCGCAGAGTGAAGTGGGGACCAGCGACAAATTAGATACCATGTACGACGTGTCAGAAAAGGGTATATGGTCTCCAGACTATATCATTTGTTCCTGGGCAGGTTGGGTGCATCAGTGCTGAAGGTGCCCAGCAAAAGGGAGGCAGACCTAGGGAGAGCATTTACAGATTCGGAATGGGAAAGGGCATTGCTTTACACTAAGCGAGTATAAAGAAACGCCAGATTCAAACTCACTCAATTGTATGTCACTCAGAGAGCATATATGACTCCAAACAGGGTGTCACTCGTGGCGAAATAGGGTGACCAGGCCTGTCCAAGATGCACACAGGAGAGAGCGGACCTGATACACATGTTTGAGCGTGCCCCGTAATATGGACATTTTTGGGGGGATGTGTCGGTGAGGGTGGCACAGAGCATCATCCAGATGCAGCCGCAGCCCCCAGAGTATTGCCTATTGGGATTGTTCCCAAGGGATGGGAGACGGAATGCTCACTTGGCCAAAATGAAGGATCTGATTTGTGTATTAGCGAAACGCAGAATTGCTATGGCATGGAAATCGGCTGAAGGTCCTAAACTAGAAGCCTGGTGGGCGGATTTAAGACAATGGTCACTAGCGGAGTCAGCTGTATGGTATAAAGCACTGAAGAATGGAATGCATGAAGGAAATGAGGGCATCAAGGCCTGTAATGCCTTGGTACAGAGCATGTTCATCCTGGGAGAACATACGTTTTAGAGATTGCACGTGTCCGGGGGAGGTCGATGCAGGTTTTGGGAGGAACTAATGCGATGAGTGTACATGCAGATCAGTGGGCAGGAATTGCTATGGGAGGTTATTGACTGGCTGGAAAGCTGAGTGGGGAGGAATAACACCCCCTGGGGGAAAGCCTGAATGATAATTGCCTGGATCACTGGAAGACATGGTGAAGCATGCCTGTATTTGTTTGTCTGTTGAATAACTAAAAACATGTTAAAAAAAATAGCTGGTCATAATCACTGACTCCGATTATGTCAAGAATGGGTTTGTGGAGCACCCGATTAACTGGAAGAATCGAGGCATGCTTTGTGCCAACAACAAACCCTTAAAGCATGCCAAACTGATCTAGTCAATGGACGATCTGGTGACCTCCAATGAGATGACCATCTATTGGAAGAAGATAAGAGGTCATTCCAAAATAGAGGGGCCAGATAAGACTGGGAATGACCTGGCTGACCAGCTGGCTAAAACTGGAGCTCTGCAAGGGGATTTCATGGAAACGGAATCCCTGCTGGGGGAAATCCAAATTGCTGCAGTCACCAGGTCACAAACCCCTGCTAACAGCGAACTCCTGACTACCCAGTGCAGTAAAGCTACCCCAGATGCAGATTTGATCACTGCATAGAAAGAGGACCCAATCATTGGGAAAATGTATCGACACATTGAAGACCCTGTGAGCTTTCCTCTAACAGAGTCGGATCATACTGGTAAAGAGGATCTCTGAGTGTTGATAAAGTTTTCCAAGATGTTCCGGATCCAAGGTGGTTTGTTGGTAAGGAGAGCCCTATCTGGCTGTGACCAGTGGGTGGTACCTACTTAATTCCGAAGCCTGATGTTGAACCATGCCCATGACATGGCCACTGCTAGTCATAGGGGGTTTCACACGACATTCAAAATCTTGCGCGAGGTTGCCTTCTGGCCACACATGGGTCAGGACCTCGACACATACCTAAAGGGGTGTCTTGTGTGTGCTCAATCTCAACCCAGTTCACTCACACACAGAGCTAATCTACAAAAAAGGGGAATTCCACTGCCTTGGTCAGTTTTGAAAGTCGATTTCATCGGGCCAGTGATTCACTCCTCTAGACTAAACAAGTACATGTTGACAGTGACATGCTTGTTCATAAAGTGGGTAGTATGTCTTCCAGCCCCGAAATGTAAGGCACAGGCAGCTGCTGCACTAATGATCAATCACATCTTCTCTCAACTTCGGCCTCCCGCAAAGGAATGAGTCGGATCGAGGAATTCATTTTACCAGTGAGGTGTTGACGAAGATATGGGAGTTTTTAGGGCTAAAAAGAAAACTCCACACTGCCTACCGCCCAGCCTCAAGCGGTGGATTGAGTGATACAACAAAGCAATTGTATCTTAAAGAAGTTTGTGGCGTTTTTAGACCCAGTTGGGACATCTGATTACCACTTGTCCTGTGTAGTAAAAATATATATTTATTAATTTATTGAATCAAGATTTGACAGACTAACATCAGCCACCAATGCTGTGGCAACACAAGAACAAAATGACTTCCGTAATGGCACCAACACAGAGATAATATTAAGATATGCAGTCCCAATTTCCTTCAGCTTTCTTTTCAAATCACTCACCAATACAGAAAAAGAACAATTCATGGCACACAGTGATTGCTTATTTGGTTATAATATGTTTGCTCCCAGCAATCCCCCACCCTCCAAACATCAATTAGACTTGACCCCTCTGAATTGAAGGCTAGTGGCAGGGAGTGGGAACACAAGGGGAACATCGTTTTGGGTTCTGACAGAAAAATGCACTCTTTGGACAAGGGATTCAGTGAAAAAAATGGCACTTATTAATACAGATGAAATATGAGGGAAAGTAAAGCAATGGGAAAAATCATTTTGCCAAACATAAAAAAACAGGTAGGGCCTTGTGGTTTGGGTCAGAGCATAATGGGAACAAAGGGGCAATTTCGTTTTTTCCACCACACATCCAATGGAAATACAAGGCTCCACACTTCTGATTTAAAATGAAGGGGGATCAATGGGGAATTTCATTTGCACCCTGCACTCTCACTTGGAAACAGGGTTTTGGGGATTCATTCTTTTGAATTCAGGACCCCCCTTTTTGTACCACAGTCAGGGGTTTTCTTACAAATAGTCAATCAAATCTTTATGTCTATACCGGCTCGAAACACACTGGGAGGAGCTTGTTAGTTTCGAATGTTAACAAAACACATCCTCTGATTTCTATAGGGGAATTAATTGATTTACTTTAATTAAATATGGTAAGGATCTACACAGACAAACAGGGTATTTTGCTATGGGGAAATAACTAGAGCAATACTTGGGGAAAAATGCAGGGCATACGCAGTCTGTGGCTTTGGGATAGTTTTACTTACAGGGGACAGCAAGGGTGTCAGCCAAGGATAGTCCCCTCTGGCTCCTCCAAGGGGTCTCAGTCAGCTTCTATGTTTCATTGTCCCCGTCTCCAATGCAATATTTGTGGCCTCTCTGCTTGGGTGTTTCTTGCAAGAGTTCAGCAGCAGGTTATCTCCCGGAATAAAGTGAAAAAGCCCAGTTCTAAGGCAAACTGGTCCTTTTATAGGGTAAATGACATCACAAACTTGTCATGATTCCCGCGGAAGGTATTGGTTGGTTCTCTCCACCCACTTCCCACCTGTGTGCTAATAGGACAAAGAGTTGAGGGGTATGGGTTAGGAAAACTAAGGGAGGAGAAAGCTTTGTCATCCCAAACTGACGTGTGGGTTTTGCATGTTTAAACTGTAAAAATCTATCAACAAGGCAAGCTCCCTGATTTTTCAAATCTTTATATGTATGGATATATTTTTAAGAACTACATTTCAAGGCAAATCAGATGATGGTAATTCGAAGTCGGCACACCCTTCCTATGCAGAGATACCATTTTTCCTTTTTTACTCAGAAGCTGTATCAGTGAAAAATACGACACGTCTTCATACAAACGTTAATTTTGTCCTTCACCCTCACACCAACTTTCAAATCATTCGGTATCATGGGAAAGCCCAAATCACATTTTTCTTAATAACTTCTGTTATGTTTATCACGCACAAGTCGTTTTGGCATGGTTCAAAGGAGATTTCTGTCACTGTTAATAAAAGTCTGGAACGAGCGCTGTGGCATATACAATGCTCTCTTTATGCAATACAAATGTATTTTTCTATTAATTAAACCCCTGCCTCACAGGCCTTGATCACTCTCCTAGTCACCACCTTTTTTTTAAAGATTCATTTATCCTTAAACATGTGACCAACCAGATGCTGGCTCATGTTTATCTTAACCTATCCCTCTTTGGCTTCCCAAGGGTCCTGGCTATAGCGTAATGCACATTTTATGGGAGTTGTGACCCCAATGTCACTTCTACTGAAAAAACGGGCAGGACTTTATCTATTTCCACCGTGGTTCCTATCTCGGGCTATGTATTTCTTTGTATTTTTAAGCAATGAACCTGATTGATTGTTGACAAGAAGACCTCCCTCGCCGGGACAAGCAGAGGAAAGGTCTTTGAGGTTAAAGTTCCAGTTCAGTAGAAATACTTAGCTGCATGTACAATTCTGCAATAAATGGCTTTTAACTCATACTTAATGTACTTTACATGAAGCATGTTATAAGGAATCCGGGCCTTCTGTCCATGTGTAATGTATTTCTTTAATCTCACAGTTGCAAAAGACCTGAGTATCACTTCTGGATTGTCCATACACAGGCCAGTTATATGAGAAAACCATGTTCACCTTGAAACCAAGTGGGCACTTCTCTTTGCATACTGTCATTTGGGATGAGGAAAATGAAGTTCTTTTATTTCTTATAAATGCAATAAGTTTGGTTTCACTTGAGATTTCTGGATCACAATCTGGTATTATGTAACTGCCACATGGTGCCATTTCTCTGAATTCCATTTTAAATGGTGGCTTTTCACAGTCTATAAAATCCTCCTTTCAGCCCTGTGTCTTTCTTTTTCCCTGCTGAAATGCACTGTGCATATCTTAGCACTTTTAAACTTCCAAGTACACTTTCCTTCATTTGAGATTTAGCCCCATTTTTAGTTCAATAGGCCTCATGTCTGACATCACAATTTCTGTGCTGGGTTTAGACTTCAATGGGTCTCCACCTTAGCCATTTTCCTTCAGATCACCCTGAGCTTTATTTCTGGCATTCAGGGGCCATTGTTCACCCCACAACCAACAGAGTATGGATCAACCCCAGGACTTTCAGTGTGGCACAAACCTTAACCACAGAGGTGCAAATTCTCAGAATGAAGATTGCCACATTGAGACAAAGGGCCTCATTACGAGTTTGGAGGCAGCCAAAATCAGGTCCGGGTCTGTGGTCCCTGAATGGGGAAATACCGGGCCATTCCGACTTTGGAGGGCCCAGTATTTCCCCATTCAGGGAACCCGGACCCAGACCATCCCCATTCCCATATGAGCCACCATAGGGCTCAATGGGAATGGGGAGCAAGCTAACAACGGGCACGTTAATGACGGGCCCGTTGTTAGCATGCTGGTCCCCTCCTAGCCAACCGCACAGCACACGGAGAACCCTTGCAGAATCGCTGCCTGCCGCCGAAGCACGAGGAAAATAGCTCCACCGTAACAGAGACAATTCCGCCGGACGAGCGGAACGCGAGACGAAGAGAAAGACATTAACACATACTGTCCCAGATCGCACGAAGTCATAGCGACAGACGTTGCAACACACGGGTGGGATTTTGGCAGAAGACAAACTGTAAAAATCAGTTAACAGCAATCACCGTAATTCGAATGTACTCCAATATCTTTTGGACTACCACAGTGCAATATAATGAAATAAGCATTCCTAATTAATGGGTGGACATCAGAAGGACACAGTGCAGTTTTGCTTGGAGTCTTGAAGGCTGATCGTCGCCATGATGGCGCTGCTGACTGTGAGGTGTTTGTACGTTGGATGTGCCGCTCTGGGCATTGGGTTCTTCATTTTTGCTCTGAAGTGGCTTTCCGGGAAACACACTTGGTCTACAAAAATATGACTCCCTGTAAAGCGAAAGAAATTACCCCTTGAACATTGGACAACAGCCAATTCACACCAACTTCAATTATTTTTGTGTTAAGAACTGTTTGTTGTTTGTAATATATATGTCCTGATGAGGTGCACCAGACAGAAACTGTATAGACCGCTCTGGTTGCCCGAAACTCGAGTCGACAACACCATAGAGTCCACTCCTCCCAGAGTTGGCTCTAACTTGGGTTTACATAGAAAAAATGTGGTAATTGATATGTGTTCAAGAGCAACCACCTTGGAACATTGACCCTGTTTTTTATTCTTAAAATATTGTTAACTAGGCACTTTGAGCAATTAAGGTACTAACCCAAATAGATAGGATGTCCTGAGTTACAGAACTGAATTATCAGGATTGCGATTTTTGCACAAGTAAGAGTGGTGTTTTGTATGTATGGGGATCAAAGAGTATGTGAGGAATGATATGAGAGATGTGAGTTTTTTGTTGGTGTGATAGAATGTGTGCTTTGACAATAGGTTTTTAATAGATGTGATATTAACGTATTTGATGTGTTTCTTTGTAAATGTTTTCCATGATTATAGTATGATCAAATAAACAAAAAAATTAATTCTGACATGCTGTCTTTTGTCTAGAACATACACCTCTTAAATAGGATTATTGCTTTGGAAGGTATTATGTGGCATTTCTACGCATGAATTGTACAAATAAATAATAGGAGAGTGTGTACTTATCTACGGATAATTGCAGCTTTGTATGGTCCCCTTGCGGGATCCGCAAAGGACGTCTGGCCTGACCAGACGTCCAGAGCGGGTCCCGTGAGGGAACCTCATAATGAGGCGGTACGGGGTTAACAGCGCTGGCACCTTTACCGGCGCCGTTAACCCCTTACCGCCTCACTTGTAATGAGGCCCAATCAGTTGTGTGAATAATAGTCCACTCACCTCTGGACCTGTGACTGAACTTACAGGAGATATCCATATGAACAGCATAGGGCACAGTGAGTGCTTGTCCTTTGATTTTATAAAATCCTCCCATTCTCCAATCATCCTGGGGCTAACGTGGCTGAGGAAACATAATCCGTTTATCAATTGGGCATCCTGTAACCCCTTTTATGGATCTAAATACCTATGAGATGTTGTGTTCATCTAGCTAGAAATCCTATGCAACAAGAGATCCAACTCTCTGTGCCACCAAGATGGTGCATATTGTGCATTCCCAGATGTGTTCAGAGGTTCACAAGAAAAACAACTTCTCCCCCACATCGAAATGAAGACTGTTCAATCAATTTTATGTTCACTGCCAGTGTTCCCTTTGGAAGGATTTTCTTTTCAGGTTCTGACAGGACGATTGCTCCCTGGGAGTACCCACATAGAACAGCCTCATTACTGAATCAAAATCCCCTGGAGGGGCTTTATCCTTGCCTCAGAGGGACATAGCCAAACTAAGACTTGGTAGGACTTTCAGAGATTGAATAGAGTTGAAGTCACAGACAAGTACCCATTGCCATTGATTGCTGACATTATTAAAGCTGTATGAGACGTCAAACTATTCACAAAGTTGGATCTCACGAGTATATAACACCTCTTCCTTATAAAGGCCAGATATGAGTGCAAGACATTATTTAGAGCACATTTTAGGCCCTACGAGTACATGGTCATGCGTTTTGGATTGGCTAAGACCCCAGCTGTCTTTCAATGCTTAATGGATAAGATATTTTCAGATATGTTGCGCAACTCTGTGATGTCTATCTAGCCATTATCCTTGTCTTTTCCAAGACCTCTGCGGATCATACAGCCCATGACAAGGAAGTATTACTTCGGCTATGTCAGATCAGCCTTCTAATAAAACCTCAGAAATATGCATTTGGCAGCCACTCATTGCTTACCTGAGTTGCATTCTTTCTCATCAGGGAATAACAATGCATCTCAGGAATGTCTTTGCCTGCTGGCCCTTTCGCAACTCTGTCAAAGAAATCAAGGGATACCCCAGTTTGGTCAACCTCTATCACAAATCCATTGGATCATTCTCTTTGATTATTCTTCTGTTGGGGAGGAGCTAGCCCCTCGGCTAGCACCTTCTTGCACCCCCCCAATCGCTTTACAATTAGGCAAGACTTCTCAAAGCACTATAGCACTGACAAAGCTTTTTTCATGCAAAAATAATCGCACACAGGCGTGGCCAGGCACTAAATGAAGATAGTTAACATTTAAATATAAGGTGAAAATAACCATTAGTTGAATACACTTGTAAATGTTATTCTATGTAGTTTTAAAATCGTGAATGCAGCCTGTGCTAAAAATAGACTACAGGCATTGTCTGGTGTCGGCTAGCTCTGGCAGAGCACACGAAGTGGCTGAGCAGCTGTTCCTGTCCATCAAAGGCCCATGCAAACTAAAAATAGGAAGTCTACATGCTCCTGCATACAATACAACATTATGTGAAAATAAGGGTTTTAAGCGGACTTACTGGACCAGATAAAATATGAGTATTTTCGAGTGAAGTATGGAGAGTATGGAGGGAAGGTGTGTTTATATATAAATGTTTATAATATAGCAAATGATGATAAACAGGAGTTACAACGTATTCCTGCATAGGCAGAAGTATGCTAAGTAGTTTTGTCCTAAATGGAAACCCGCCATGCAAGAAGGAAGGCTGCAGCATCCCTTGTATGGGAAGAAGAACAGTTTTGGATGGGCTATGCCAGTATCCAGTAACCAAGCTGAACAGTATATAAGGCACCTGATTGGCATCGGTCTAGTGGAGCCAGCCACGGAAGACAGAATGCTGGTCGGGGAGCAGAGTCCTTTGCCCCCCATCCTCATTTTTGTACACATTAAATTTGTTATCCTTGCAAGATGAGACTCTTGGCCTTAATTCCCTAGAGGGGTGAACTTTAATCTGGTACGAGCGTGATAAGGGATACCCCAATATAATTAAGGGGTACCCCGGTGAGTTGGGCTGCCTTTCAGTGGTGACCCCTTGATGTGACCTCAGTTTCACCCCCGTACTTTGCGAAGCCCTAAGCCAGTGACCAGGAAAAGAGCCACGCTCTAGCGACTTTAGTAGGAGCCATTTTAAAAGAAATCCTCTCTGCTCACTGAAGCAGGGCGTGGCTCCAGAAAGACAGGCCAGCTTTGTAACGGAGGAAACTTGAGTGAACAACGCCCACGTGAGTATACTCTTGCAAGTGATAACAACATGGGAACATGTATGTATGATATGGTGATGTGAATGATAATATGGTAATGTGAATGATACTATGGTGATGTGAATGATACTATGGTGATGTGAATGATGTACAAGGTCAATGGAAGAGATGGAATAGGACTTTTTGGGGATGTATTATGGAATAGGATTTTTGGTGATGGATTATGGAATAGGACTTTTTTGGTGATAAGGAATAGATTGGATATGATAGATTGAATAAGATTTTAGGTGATGTGTTAAGGAGTAGATTGGAAAAAGAGGTGGGCTATGTATTGAGATGGTCACGTATTTTTGTTTTTCTAATTTTTATAATGGAAAAAGCGAACCTCAGCTTATAAGGACTGGGAAATAAGGGATCCTCAGCATATTACAAAAGTTGGGAAGGTGATATTACAAAGGATACAAGGAAAAACAGTAGTGGCTCGGTATAAGAAATGGGCCTAGATTTTAGTCAATTATTTTTTATATTTTCTCTTACTGTCTTTTGTGGTAAAAAAGGAAGAAAGGTGGATGTGTGTGTGTATGTGTGAAATCAAACTGGAAAAAGTGGAAAAGGGTGGGAAAAAAGTGGGGTTATCTGTATTTTTGTGTAAAGAATAGTTGTGTGTGCAGCATAGCAGTAGAGTCTAAGTGAAGTATTAGGGACGCATGCAACATTATGGGGAAGAATCTCCAATAAAACAGATGCACAGATGCCACTGTATTGTGACAGAATAAATAAACAATGGATAGTAGCAACAAAGGAAGGGGGGACGTCCTGCTCCTGGCCAGAGCAGGGCCCCATAACAGAAACATGCTAGAAAAAATGTCCATCTTTGTAGCAGCAAAATATAAAGGGAATAAGTCCCAAAAACAAAAAAAAAGAAAAGAGATTTTAGATCTCTGGGAATTATTCAAGGATATGGACGATCAGGAAGGTGAAAAAGAGATCCAATGTAAGGGGATATACCCCGTAACGCCTAAACCTGCAGTAAGGTATACAAATCCAGTCTGTAAGCCTCCAGTGTTAGAGAAAGTGTCAACAGGATTATCATGATTAGCAACTAGGTGGGGGGGACTCAAGAGCTTTTGCACCTCCATATAACCCATCCAGAAGCGCTAATATGCCCGTAGCATTGGTGTACCCAGTGGGCCCACAAGTAGACATAGAAAATTAGTTAAGAGCATTGCGGGAAAGGTTGGTCAGGTTATAACAACCTAAAGAAGTATCACCAATAATAAGGGTAATGGTGCAGAAAATAGGGGATTGGAAGACAGGAGATTTGTTTGTACTATTCATTCAATTATTTTTCTGTGCTGTAATTCATGGTCTACCTTCCCCTGCCCCACCATGTTTGCCCTGTGGGCGCTTTGAAACAGTTTTGCTAATTGTATAAGCGCCTAACAAATGACCAATAAATAAAATAAATAAATAAATATTGCAGAGATGTTGTCTTTTTTACCTTTGTCAATTTAGGGATGGTCTGAGGTGGAGCAATCAGATGGTTGTACCCAACGGAAACACTAACCTCTATATTTTATATATGTATACAATTCCCCTAACCAATCCCCAAACCCTGTAAGTTTTTGTAACTAAGATTGTAGTATGATGTCAGCAATTATGTTTTTTTCATTTAAAATTCATTGTTCTGTATTAGAACCTAGAGAGCTTTTGAGACTTGTGTGCTTATACGCTGTCCCTGCTTTGTGTGGATTGTTAATAAAGTGAGCTTTGCCATTTACTTTTGACTATTTCCGTTATTGGGCGCAGGATATCCTGGCCTGTCTGTTCCACTTCGACTGTGGCTTTTCAATCTACCTTTACATATGAGAACGGTTTGGATGGTTGACCAGAGCATTCGTATTGTCGAAATTCCCTGCCATAGCACGAAGACTGTGAGGCGACTTGTGGAGACAGGTGAATCACGCGGGAACTGAGATGGTTGACATGAGCCCCCTTTGGAGAAAATCCTGCCCTATTCCTGCGGGGCACCGTGCACGGCGGAAGGCCTCGGCTGATCCAGGGATATAAGTATGTATATGATCGAAATGGCAAAATGAAAGTGGAATTGTTTGTATATTAGGAAATTGTGAGATGATAAAGGATTGATTTATGAGAGAATACCAAAGAGATTGCCCAAGACAAGGTTGTGGAGGAGTGCGCCACACATCCCCTTCCGGGGTATGATTAAGAGATAAGGATCCCTTGCTAGGTGACAAGAATGCGGCTGTGTTGTATTATATTGGGGGTGCACCTATATGTGTAGTGATTGCTGGCGCTAGCCATAGGGTGTAAGGTGGTTTAAGTTGTGGACAAAGTGAATTCTGTAGATACTGGTGTATTGTGGAGGATGTAAATGTTACTGTTAACTTCGACAGTGGTAGCTGGCAGATTAGGATGCAATAATACACTAACCTGGACAGTCAGCAACTCTCAAGGAAGACAGCAGATGAAGAAGTGAAAGATCCCCCGTGACAATCCTGCCACCTCCTCGCAAAAGAAGAACACTTCCAGAGAGGATGATGGCACGACCCTCAGGGAAACCCTCCTGGGGAAGAAAACCCTGTTCCACTGCAGGACTCCGGGTTGGTCGATGTGGTATGTTGTTCTTTGGCGCTTGGGAACTCACAGGCGATGAAGGCTTCTCTAAGGAGGAGAGATATAACAGGTAAGTATTCCCTATGAAGGGTGCGAAGGACAGAATGGAAAGAAAGAACAGAGCACTTACTGATGAAGCCGTAAGTGGTGCCAGCTAGAATATATAGCTGAACCAGTTACTCTGGGGATTTTTGGATCTGTATCCTGAAGTGGTAGTCGGAAAGTGGTTCTACAAATAGAAAGAGTTGTAATAATAGAAACCAATGGTAGTTGTAACAGCGAAGGATTGTGGGAGAGCGTGAAAAGAGGTAACACTCACTTTCGGGAAGTAGAGGGATAGACTCGCCTTCTCTATCAAAGGGTTGAAAGGATCAGAGTACCTCGTAGGTTCGCCCGAAACGGACAAAGATGAAGAAAGAATTCTTGCACAGAAAGTGTGCGGAGGTGGGAATCTGAAATACACGTAAATGGGAAAGGAAAGAGATTAAGGGTAAGAAAAGTCTCTCGTATGAATGAGCAAAGGTAAACTCCTAGAAGCGAATTCATGAAGCGTCGATCTGAACAGTAGCAACGCATTTGCTAGCTGCACTTCCTTGCGTATATGGAGTCACGTGATCTGCCGACGACAGTCCTTGCGAACGTGCAACAACAGGACCGCTGTTCTCTCTATATGGAAATAGGACGCCGGCCATCTTGGGAGTACCACTCCTAATAGGCGCACATAAACGCTTGCGCTGCCACAAAGACCAACGTTGGAAATGTGTAACAGTATGTCCCCTCCTCAGGGAGGGCGAACCCGGTTTTCCCGGGTGAAGCCGAAAAAACTTCTCACTAGTTTGGGAGCATGAACCCCAGAAGCAGGTTCCCATGTTCTTTATGAAGGAGAATAACCTTTCCATTCTACTAAAAACTGAAGACGACCTCTCCGGTACCTTGAGTCACAAATGTTGGCAACCTCATATTCGGGTCCCATCTCTGTAACAAAAGGTGGTGGACGAGTCTTAGTAGTCCGCAGAAAACGATCTTTGATTGACAGCTTAATCTGTGAGACATGAAACACGGGGTGTATACGAGACCAGGAAGGAGGTAATGCCAGTCGATCTATCTGCTGCTGCCCCTACCAGGGATATCACTTTGAAGGGACCAAAGTATCGGGGCGATAGCTTTGAGGGAACCAAATGCCTAGGAAGGAACCGGGAAGCCAATCAGACCATATCTCCTACAGTAATTGTAGGTATTCCTCGGCGGTGGCGATCCACATACATTTTTGCTTGGTCTTGGGCCGATTGCAGGGATAGACAAGCAAGCTGTTGGCCCTTCTGTATATCAAAAACGAGACTGTCCATTCCCGGGCAGCAGGAGGAAGATGGGGTTATCGAGGGTATAAATGAAGGATGATATCCGTAAGAACAATAGAACAGAGTAGTCTTTAGGGCTGAGTGTTTGGCATTGTTATAGGCAAATTCTGCCAACGGGAGTAAGTCTAGCCAATTATCCTCGGCTGCGGACACAAAACACCGTAAATACCCCTCTAGTGTTTGATTCAGGTGTTCTGTCTGCCCGTTGGTTTGTGGATGGTAGCCCAAGCTAAGTGATCTTTTAATTCCCAACTCAAGGCAAATGTTCTTCCAGTAACGAGAGGTGTATTGTGGGGCTCTATCAGATACAATGGTGTCTGGAAGGCCGTGGCGGGAGAATATATCAGAGATGAATATCTTGGACATCTGTGTGGCCCCTGGAAGTTTGAGTAACGGAGTGAAATGAGCCATTTTGGTAAAATAATCTATGGTCACCATTATGGTGGTATGTTGAGAGGAGGCACGGAGCTACACTATGAAATCTGTAGAGATCACTTGCCAGGGTTTATCAGGAACAGGCATGCAGGATAACAGATCACATGGCGGAACCCGAGGGATCTTGGACTGTTGACAAATTGCACAAGACACATAGGGCCTCATTACAACCTGCCAGTCCGGGACCGTGCAAAATCCGTGACGGCGGTAAAAACGTTTCCGTGTCCGCAAGGTTGCGGAAAAACCGTCCGATTACACGCTGTCGGTCGCGCGCACCACATGGACTCGGAAACTTTGTTACCGCCGTCACGGAAAACCCCACGGAAATGGAAATAACGAAGACACAAGTGGCGCAAAACCCGTTTCCGCCTCCGCCACCACGGACACGGAACCGGAAATACCATGATCGCCAAAACAGGAAACAGAGAGGCGGCCATCATATAAAAGCACAATCCATTGCCATCCAGAGCCAGCACAAGCACAATCCTCACTCTGAGAAGCCAAAAGGGACCACCAGCATGTCTGCCAGGATTCCTGCTCAGAGGCAGCGCAAACAGCGCTTCAGCGAGGCGGAGCTAACCGTCTTGGTGGAGCACGTTGTGGACAATGCTGAGATGCTGTTCAGCGCCGACCAACGGCGTGCCACACAGCAGCGGAGGAAGGAGGTGTGGGCCGAAGCTGCACGCAAGTGCACCGCCGTGGGCGTGGCAGTGAGGAGCGTGAAGGAGTGCCACAAGCGCTGGGACGACCTGAGGCTGAGGGTACGCAACCTCATTTCCACGCACCGCCAACGCAGCAGTGGGACAGGCGGAGGACCCCCTTCCCCACTGAGGCTGCAAGCATGGGAGGAGCGTTGCAGCAGCGTCTTCCACCTAGAGGGAATCCATGGGATCGGGCAGGCTGAGGCAGGAGTGAGCCCACCTGCAGATGCCGGTAAGTGCCCAAACATGAATGCCACATGTAAATATGCAGTTGTGAGTACTGGGCCAAAGGACCCATTAACAACCCCCCCCCCCCCCAGGCAGTGCGTGTGTGGGCCAAAGGACCCATTAACAACCCCCCCCAGGCAGTGCGTGTGTGGGCCAAAGGACCCATTAACAACCCCCCCCAGGCAGTGCGTGTGTGGGCCAAAGGACCCATTAACAACCCCCCCCAGGCAGTGCGTGTGTGGGCCAAAGGACCCATTAACAACCCCCCCCCCAGGCAGTGCATGTGTGGGTCAAAGGACCCATTAACAACCCCCCCCCAGGCAGTGCATGTGTGGGCCAAAGGACCCATTAACAACCCCCCCCCAGGCAGTGCATGTGTGGGCCAAAGGACCCATTAACAACCCCCCCCCCCAGGCAGTGCATGTGTGGGCCAAAGGACCCATTAACAACCCCCCCCCCCCCAGGCAGTGCATGTGTGGGCCAAAGGACCCATCATGATCCGTATGGCAACCAATATCACTGAATGCAGACACCAGCAATCAGATGCATGTGACAAACACTATTCAATGTACAATCTTAATGACGCATGTGATGCACCCATCTGCCACCACAACAACACTAATTGCATGCCCTTTGTGTCCCCACAGCCGTTTCAAGTGACAGTGATACTGCAGAACAGGCCAGCCAATCTGCATCGGCAAGTACACTAGCCACCGCCACCACACAGGAGGATGCTGCCGGCAGTTCTGCACCTCTGGCCACATTACCAGCCACTACAGATGTGCGGCACACCACCACCACCGACATCCCCACCGTCTCCACACTGGCTGAGTCTAGACAGGTGCCACGGGAACCTATCATGGACACCCAACACAACACCAAAGGCAGCAGCACTGCAGAGGGGGCGGCCTGCAGTGATAACAGTGCCCCGCAAGAGCACTCGGAAACGGGGCCACAGGGGGAGATGTCCACATTGGAAGACCTGGGCTCCTTCCATGAGCTGGGGTTCAGCCCCACTTCACTGGGGAGTCCCATGAGGTCGCCCACCCCATCCATGGCCGAACTGAATGCCCGCATGCAGCGGATGGAGGACCAGCAGCCTACCCTCACCCAGCTGGTGGAGAGGCAGCTAGAGGAATCCAGGCTGCAGAGGAAGAGCTACAGCGCCTCAGTGCGTCGCCTGTCGAGGTCCATTGGATGCTTTGCGAGCACCATAGTGACCCTTGCACGGCATGTGCGGGAGGGCAACGACCACACCTCCAGGCTTGTAGAGGCCATGTTGGTTGGCCAACAGGCAAATCTGGCACGGATGCCCTCAATCCCAGATTCTGGCCCATCAAACACTACCACCCCATCCAGCTCCACTACTGCCAGTCCAAGGAGGCGCTCGAGTAGGCTAACGGGTCCTTCGGGCAAGGTTGCACAGGCACAGAAGCGCACACGGAAGTGATGGCATGTGTGTGGGGCAGTGCAGGACACATGTGGACTACAAGGGTGTGAGAGGGGTGGGCACGTTTGGGTGGTGGGGTAGGTAGTTTTGGGGGTTTGGACAATGGGCTCTGGGTGGGGGTGGGCACGTTTGGGTGGTGGGGTAGGTAGTTTTGGGGGTTTGGACAATGGGCTCTGGGTGGGGGTGGGCACGTTTGGGTGGTGGGTGGCCCCGGGTGTACAGCTTCCCTAACCAATGCACCTTCTTCCCTGTTGTTATCACATCAATACATCACCATTTCAAATCAAGACATACATGTGTGGACATTGATCATTTATTTTGCAGTGCAACTATTAATTCATTGTCGTCACCATGTTTGTGCATTTCTGTGAATGTGCTGTGACTCAAAAGTAAATGCGAATCAGGGCATCCCGTGCTCTCTGGCCATCATGTGGACCCCCAGGGGGAGGCGGTGCCATCCCATCCCCATCTCCATCCCCATCCCCATCCCCATCCCCATCTCCATCCCCATCCCCATCTTCCTCATCTGCGTCTGGTGGCATTGGGATGTTCCTGCGCAGGCATATATTGTGCAGCATGTCACATACGAGCGTGATTTTGCCCGTCTTCACTGGGCTGTACAGCAGTGATCCGCCAGATCTGCTCAGACAGCGGAAACGGGCCTTCAGCAGTCCAAATGTCCTCTCAATCATTCCACGTGTGCGGATATGTGCCCTATTGTATGCCTCTTCATGCCTGTTCCTTGGTCTCCGTACAGGTGTCATCAACCATGGCGTGAGTGCATATCCCGCATCACCTACATGGGATGTAGATGGGGGAACATGTCAGTGTTTGTGGCATCATGTCCTCATCTGCTGCTGTGCATTCGTGTATCATCATTCATTCATGCATATGTACCATGCAGTGTATGGAGGTATGTCTTGGGCATCACGAGGTATGTCGCTGACTGCATATGGGCCTACACATTAACTTGCATGTTTACTGTGCCCTGCGGGTGACATTTGATTGTGTGCATGTCATGGTGCAGTGCTGTCCACACATGGCAGAGTGACTCCACTGTACGGAAGTAGTAAATACACGTCGTCTCATTTACACGCCTCTCATGCTTTTTGGGGCAGTGTTTCAATTGAGGGTGGGTGTCTTCAGTGGCACAGGGTTCATGGGACAGTGACGGGATTGGCTGTGGCAGCGTGTGCACGGGCACATTGTGGTGCCCTGTCATGTCTTCCTTCATGATGTTTGGCATCCGCTGTGTATTTGGTAGATGGAAGGTGGGTGATGCATGTGCGGTCACAGCGGCACACTCACAATGCTCATTGGCCTGGACACACACACACACACCACTCCGACAGGGTTGTAGCATCGTCAGCTGTACTCACCCAATAGCCATGTGCTTTGTCCGCCATAGCGTTCCATGTACCGTGGCAACGTGGAATTCCGCAGTACCATTGAGTCATGTGATGAGCCTGGGAAACGTGCGCAGCAGTTGCATGGCATCACAAACCATCTGGACATTCAAAGAGTGATACTGTTTCCTATTGCGGAACACCGCCTCAATTGCATGTGGTACTGTCAGCTCGACGTGGGTGCAGTCAACTGCGCCTATGCAATTTGGCATGCCTGCTATGGCATGGAAGGCCAACTTGGTGGCAATGACCTCGGGGAGGGTGCGGGGTAGGGCTATGTGTTCCGACACATGGCGCAACAGGGCATCCAGTACCTGTACCAGGATTTTTGAGAAACACGGTTGTGATATGCCGTGCAGCTCACCAACCGTGTGTTGATAGGTGCCAGTGCCAAGGAAATGCAGAACTGAGACAACCTTCAAGAGGGGGGGGATGGCGGTGGGGGTGTCAATTAGGCTGCTGATGTTGTCCACAATCATGGCGGTGATGTGCAGGATTGTTGCGCGGTCCAGCCGGTATAGGGTGTGGATCTGTCCTGGGGTGAGGTTCCAGGGTGAGGCCCTGATGCGTGGTATTGGTGGCTGGCGGCGGGGTCGGGCTGGCTGGGCAATGGGGTTTGCCATAGCTGCAGGGTTGGCTGGTTGCCGCCTGCGCCTCCTCCGCCTACGCCTCCTCCTCTGCGCCATTACTGCCACCATGTGCAGTGCTGCCTGTTGGTTGAGTAGGCCCAGTCCCAGTGCTACTAGACCTGCTGCCTGCATGGTTCTGTGTTGTGTTGGGCTGGGTGTGGCCCTTTTGTAGGCTCCCAGTGGCCTGCTAGGTCCAGCTGGGCTGATTTGGTGCACTTGTGCCCTGATTCAGTTCAGCAGGCAGTGTATAACGCCATGTTCGCGGTGGCGGCGGTTCCGCCACCGTGATCACGGTATTTACGCCATTTTTTTGCCAGTATTTCCGTGTCCGCGCTAGTTGTGATGCTCACGGTGTTTCGTGTTGACGGTAACGGAGGGGTTTCCGTGCAGACGGACTTAACGGGAACCCTATTTCCGCGGTGGCGGTTTAGGGTGGTGCTATTACCAGGGCCGCGGGTCATGATTGCGCGGACATGGAAACGGTGCCGGTATGGTTTTACCGGCAGTGTTAATTCCGGACCGGAGTACTTGTAATGAGGCCCATAGTCTCGTACATTGGATCTTAAATTTGGCCACCAAAAATGATGTGTGATCAAATCGAGAGTGTTTTGATAGCCTCGATGACCCGCAGTTCTGGAATTATGGCACATCTGAAGAACCTCTTTTTGAAGGGAAGCAGTTGGGACCAAAACTTGCTCCTTGTAGAAATAGTATCCGTGATTCATGGTAAGTTGATGGGAGGCAGCAAGATCCTCACATAACTGCCTATTCTGAGAAGTTTCCTGCTTAAGTGCGTTAAGGAAATCGGTAACCACTGCCACAAATTTAGCTCTCGGGAATAATAATTCAGGAGTAAATTTGTGAGTAGAAGAATCTTTGCGAGAGAGAGCGTCAGCTCGTAGGTTTTTATTCCCAGGAAGGAAAGTGAATTCAATTCGGAACAGCAGAAAGAAATGCGCCCATCGTGCCTGTCGACTATTAGTAGTGTGGGCTTGCTATAGAACTTTGAGGTTTTGGTGATCTCTGCAGACCTCCACCGGCTATGTTGAACCCATTAATAGATGTCGCCACTCCTCAAAGGCTCTTTTTATGGCCAATAGTTCTTTTTCGAGGACTGAATAATTTTCCTCTGATGGGTTAAAGGTCTTTGACAGGTAAGCCACTGGCTTCTCTTCTCCCTGTGCTGTCCTTTGGAGAAGAACAGCGCCTAAGGCATGATGAGAGGCGTCTGTCTCAACAATAAAAGGTCGAGACTGATCTGGAGTAGACAGGATTTCTGCAGACGTAAATAGACGTTTCAGTTTCTCGAATGCTTCTTGCGCTAGGCAATCCCAGTAAAATGGGACTCCCTTTTTTAGTAATTTGGTGATTGGAAGAATGGTTTTAGAAAAACATGGAATGAATTTGCTATAGAAATTTGCGAATCCCAAAAATCATTGGATCTCTTTTACCGACGTCGGGGACGGCCAGTCCAATACGGCCAACACCTTCTTGGGATCCATGGATATTCCTTGCGCTGATAATACAAACCCCAGATAAGTAACTTGTTCTTGATGGAATTCACACTTTTCTGCCTTACAATACAGTTGATTCGCCTGAAGACGATCTAAAACAAGGTTGACATGTCAGATGTGATCTTTCTTGTTCGTGGAAAAGACCAGAATATCATCTAAATAGACTATTGCAAAATGTAGAAGGATGTCTGAAAATAGGTGGTCCATAAAGCGTTGAAAAATTGCGAGTGCATTTACCAGACCGAATGGCATTACATGATACTCGTAGTGTCCGAACGGAGTCCGGAAAGCGGTCTTCCACTCATCTACAGGAGCAATTCTGATAAGGTGATAAGCACCTCGGAGGTCCAGCTTGGTGTAGAAAGACACCCCCTGTACTGCTTCTAAAATGTCAGGAATCAAAGGCATTGGGTATTTGCCAGAAATCGTAATCTTATTAAGACCTCGGTAGTCGATACATGGTCTCAGTTCATCCGAGTCTTTCTTTGGGATGAAAAATAACAAAGCACCTGCTGGAGATTTAGATTCAGTTATAAATCCGTTCTGGATATTGGATATCAGGGAGTAAGTCTATATGGCAATCGTCCCGCCAATAGGAAGGTACAGTAGGGAATTCAGGAGTTGAAAACACTGATAGATATTGTTGGTGGCACTCAGGTATTCCACCAATATGACTGATAGAAGGAACCCCCAGAGGGCTAACCGCTTCGGTTGGAATCTGTACTCCTACAGATGCCTGAGACAGACAATGAGTTACGCAGAATTCAGACCCCAAAAAAAGAGTGCCCGCTGTCCAATTAATAAAAGGATTATGAGTATGTAACCATGGAAGTCCTAAAATAACAGAAAAATGGGCAGTCCTTATAAGGTCAAAAACTAATGTCTCCTTATGAGATGCAATCATGCATAATACAGGAGGGTCTGCTCTCGAATAGGTCCTTAGCTCAAAGAGGTACCATCAACCCCCTGAATTGGAGTGACCTGTGATTTGGCTATTCTGGCAAACCCATTCTTTGATGCCCACTGGTCGTCCAGAAAATGTCCCACTGCCCCACTATCAATCAATGCAGGAATACCCTGTAATACTGCATTCGGGAGGATAATTGTCAGGGACAGTACAAGCATGGATTGCTCAACCGGGTTTGTGTCTAGTGACAGTCCAATCTTATCTGGGGAACTCTGTCTGTAAACACCTACCGTGGTTCTCCTGACGGCAGGGACTTGGTGTTTCCCGGCACTGGTACACGTACCCGGCGAGGTGGGGCCACGGGACGATCCCGAAGGAGATGAGAGGAAGAACCACAATAGATGCACAAACCTAAAGTCTTCCGCCTTTCTCCCTCACTGCTAGGGAGAGGACCTCTCACTGACCCTATTTGCACGGGTTCTTCCACCTGAGCCAGTCTAGAAGGGGTAGATAGGCAATCTGTATGAAGGCGGATTCCCTTTCCCTTCTTTCTCTCGTGGGATCGTTCCTGAAGTCGATAGTCTATCTGCATAGAAAGAGTAATCATGTCTGCCAGATTCGCCGAACGAGGAACTTTAGAGACCTCATCGTTGAGTTCCTCTGAAAGTCCTCGTCGGGATAAAGTAAGTAGCCCGTCATCAGGCCACCCTGTTTCGGAGGACAATTGCTTGAATTGAGTAATATAGGACATGTGATCCTTGGTGCCTTGTTTTAAATTAAGAAGCTTCTCCTGAGCAGCTACTGAAATTTCCTGTCGGCTGAACATTGATTTCAAACTATTAGTAAAGGCAGGATAGGAATCAAGGATGGCATTTCCTGAAGTGACTAGAGGAGTCGCCCGTGGTGTCCATAGTGTAAAAAGGAGCATAGTAGGGTCTCCACAGAGAGGGGAAGGGCATGTATTGGAGCAAGTAATGAGTGGCTTGTATATGACGATTCCCTTTATGAGATTAGATTTTGAAGATGGTGAAGATGAAGGAAGTGATGAAAGTTATGATACGATTTTTATCGACAAAGAAAGGGAAGAAGATGAAGAGGGGGAGAAAGGGGCAGAACAAGCCCCTTCTAGATGCTTAAAAATAGGGGAAGAGAGAATGTGGATGGATTGGAAGAATCAGGATGGATGCCAGAGCCTGTTAAAAGCTCTAAGGCCCCGGAAATGTGATTAAAAGGTTTAGAGGAAAGAACAACTTATGTGAATAGGTTGATGAATTTACTGGGGCAGAAGAAAATGTATTTGATGGATGTCACACCCAAGACACGGGGATTGACTGCGGTTAAGCAGAACATGGAATTCACATACCTCCCATTGTTAGAAAAGGGGCAGGACAGCTATAATATCTGCCATTGCCACAAATGGACAAGAATAATTTAGTCTGTAAGCTATCAACTTTGACATTGAGATTGGGCAAGTGTCATGATTTACCGTTTCTGCCCTTTCTGGACCATCAAGCACCGCAATATTGTGTCCGGTATACTATCAACATGGCCGGCGCCATTGAGAACTCTGCTCTCTAGTGTTTCAGCTAGACCTGCCACTTCCTAGAAAACAGACACGCCCCCGTGGCTCTGCACGTCTCAACGCTACCTTTCCGAGTTACCGGCAACTGCGTACCTAGCCTTTACCTCTACTCCCTTGCTAACCCCTTTTTGTCAGCGGTACCCTATTTCCTTCCTGGTATCCCTCAGTACCGCTCCTCGCGCTTCCCACTTGTGGAATCGTTCAAACCTCTTCCTTCCCGGGCCTTCGGCCCTGATCCATAATGTTCTCACATTCTGCCTTCGACACTGTGCGAGTTCCCTGATTCCTTCCTGGTTCCCAGACCCTTCCCGGACTTTAGATCAATACTCACCTGATCCTTCCTGGAATTCTGAACGTCTACCATCTCTTCGAGGCTGGTATCCGGTCTGCACACTGGTGACAAAAGATACTCGTCCATACTTGTACAAGTCCTGAACGACCAGAAAGAAAGAAAGACCCCAGAGAAAGAAAACTTCAATGGACAAACAGTTGAGACAAGAGGCAGAGTGTGACAGTTTGAGACGCCCAAGACTTGATATTGAAACCAATATGGAGGCTGCTGTCCAGGACCTCATGAGAGGAATGCAAGAGTTAACAACAGAAGTTCAGAATCTCAAAGCCGAAAATGCAGCACTTAAACTACTCGTGCTATCCAGGGACTCGGCATTCCAGGAAAGTGCCTTGGTAGAGGGCATAGTGGACAAATACGACTGTACCTCCAAGGCACTGCGTTCCTGTCTTGATTCATGTCTGGTGTATTTCACATTGAAACCCTACTATTTTTCTACACCTAGGGCTAAAGTGGGATTTATAACCTCCCATCTCTCTGGAAATGCTTTAGCCTGGGCAACTCCCTTGGGGAATGCGGGAGATCCGCTCCTGGACAACTATGAAGGATTTGTGGATGCCTTCAAAACCATGTTTGATCGTCCTGAACAAGTGTACAGTTCTCAAGAGAAGCTGTTGGAGTTCCAACAAGGAAACCAAGATATGTTGTTTTATGTAACCCGCTTCAAGCAATTGGCTAAGGAGGCAGATTGGACCCCCGAGGCATGTTTTACCTTGTTTCGTCGTGGGTTAAATGATGAAATCAAGGATGAATTAGCTAGAGTAGCCCGTCCAGGTTCATTCCAGGCTCTGTTAGACTTGTCCTTACAAATCGACTTCCTTATTCATGAGAGAAAGGCAGAGAAAAGAAAAACATGGACATTACCACCAAAGGTTCCCTTCGATTATCCTAGCCCTAAAGAAACAGCCACTCCTCACTCCTCGCATCCTGAACCTATGTAACTTGGCTCCTTGCGGGGACCTATCTCTCCACAGGAAAGGACTCGTCGGATCAACACTGGACTCTGTATGTATTGTGCCTCTGACAAGCACCTCGTAAGAAACTGTTCAATAGCCCCACCTCAGCATTTGGGAAACGCCAGCACCCGATCTTGAACGGAGCCCAGCTTCGGGAGAAAGGTACTTGCTCCGATTCTTCTCCTTCCTTGAACTGTCATCATCAAAATACCTTGGTGGTACTTCAGGTATCCTTGTCAACTGCCAATAAGGAGAAACATTCCATCCTGGCCCTAGTGGATTGTGGTGCAATGGGTATTTTCTTGGACCACGAGTGGGCCTTGAAGCACAATATTCCCTGAGAATCCAAAGAATGTATCCATGCGGTCAAAGGGATAGATGGGTAACGATTGTCTTCTGGACCCATAACCCAGCAAACCACGGAATTACTGCTTTCAATAAACAACCACCAAGAGATGTTACATTTTGACATAATACATTCAGCTCATCACCCAATGGTTCTGGGCCTGCCCTGGCTTCAAAAACACAACCCATACATGAACTGGGCAGCCGGGTCCTTGTTTTTAGGTTCAGAATTTTGTTTATCTCATTGTCTGTCCCGGAATTTGATACAACCCATAACCGCGGAAACCCAGATCCCACAACAACCACCTATTTGTGTTTCCAACATCACCCAGGTACATGAGAAATATCGTCAATTTTCAGAAGTATTCTGAACAGCTATTGTTCAGTCACTACCTCCCCATCGACCAGAAGACTGTGCTATCGATACTGAAGTTTCTGCAGTTATACCATTTGGAAGGATGTTTATACTTTCAGAACCTGAGAAAAGAGCTCTACGTGAATACCTAGACACCAATCTCGCCAATGGAACCATTCGTCCTTCTAAGTCTCCTGCTGGGGCCTCTTTTTTGTGCCCAAAAAGGATATCAAGGAACTCCGGCCATGCTTGGACTACCAGGGTCTTAATCAATGCACCTTCAAGGACCGTTATCCATTACCACTCATCTCTGACATATTGGAAGCGGTACGTGGCGCCGTAATCTTTACCAAATTTGACTTGCGGGGCACTTACCATTTAATCCGTATAAAGGAAGGCGATGAGTGGAAGACTGCATTCAGGATGCCCTTTGGACATTTTGAATATTTGGTTATGCCATTTGGTCTTGCCAATGCTCCAGCGGTTTTCCAGCGCTTTATGGATGGAGTCTTTTCAGACATGCTATTCCTTTTTGTTATTGTTTACCTGGACAACATATTGATATATTCCAACGATCCCATAATACATCAAGAACACGTAACCTTGGTTTTACAACGCCTGCGAGAGAATAAGCTGCTGGCCAAACCAGAGAAGTGTATTTTTCATGTCCCTACAGTTCATTACCTGGGATTTGTTTTAAGTCCCCAAGGAATAGAAATGGATCCCGCCAAGGTTGACTCTATTCTTTCATGGCCTGCTCCTACATCAGTTAAACTGATACAATCCTTCCTAGGACTTGCACATTTTTATAGGAAGTTCATTCCTACATTCTCTGCCATAGTGCAACCTATAGTTGCATTGTTAAAGAAACACATACCCTTCAACGGTCAGTTGATCAAGAAACCTCCTTCCAAGAACTAAAACAAAGGTTTACTCAAGGGCCCGTCCTGGCTCAACCCGACATCAATAAACCCTTCGTGGTAGAAACTGATGCCTCAGATTACGCTATTGGGGCAGTGCTAAAACAAGAATCCGAGGACAAAGAAGAACATCCCATTGCATACCTATCTCGAACTTTGAATCCTAGTGAAACATATTACTCAGTACTGGAGAAGGAATTGCTCGCCATCCGGCAGGCTTTTACAGAGTGGCGTCATCTGCTTTTGGGTGCCAAGTTCCCTGTACAAGTTCGAAATGATCATCGGAATTTACAGGTCCTGCAATCTCTGGAGTGCAGAAACAGTCATCAGACTCGTTGGGCTTTTTCTTGTACCCAATAACAGTTTCACATCCATCATGTACCCGGAACAACCAACATAATCGTTGATGCATTATCTAGACGTCCTGATTACGAACCGGATGAAGCCCGCGCCTTTCGCAAGATGTTTCCTGATCCTGTATTCGTAGCTCAGGCCAGCTCTCTATTGGATAAAGTATGCACTGAGACCCCATTTTTCAATGGTCCCTAATTGCTAAGGATGGTTAACTTTTCAAGGACAAGAGATTGGTTATACCTACGCAGACCTTGAGAACCAAGATAACAAACCTCTGTCATGATACCTTCCATTCCAGGCATCGGGGCATTAAAGCTACCCTTCGGCTCATCCAGAGAAACTTTTGGTGGCCTAGAATGATTGATGATATAAAGGCATACATCCAAGCCTGTGCTGTCTGCAGTCAGAACAAGTGCGACAATAGAAAACCAGCTGGTCTTCTCCATCAACCTGCATTGTCAGACCGGCCTTGGGAAATAATTGCCACCGATTTTATCATGGATCTACCTCCTTCCAAAGGTTTCACTTCCATTATGATTACCATCAACCTATTTTCCCATATGGCCCATTTCATTTTGTATAAGTTACCTTCGGCACAAGAAATGGCAGGGATATTTTTTAATCACATCTTTAGACTACATGGTCTCCCTTACAAAATCATTTCAGACCGCGGGCCTCAATACATTTCCCGATTCTGGAAGTACCTGTGCCAAATGTTGGGTATTCAACATGCCCTATCTTCAGGATACCATCCCCAGTCCAATGGGATAACCAAACGAGTAAATCAGACCCTAGAACAATGCTTATGATGCTTCGCTAACAAAGTCCAGGATGACTGATCAGTTTTAAACCCAGTAGCTGAATTTGCATACAATGATTCTGACCACTCTGCTATCAAGACAATCCCTTTCTTTTGCAGTCAAGGTTTCCATTCATCTGTTCTGTCAACTCTCCTGCCTCACTCCACCCCGGTTCCTTCGGTTGATTCCTGGATAGAGCATTTAGTCACTGTACACAAGGACATTAAAAGACATTTAGAAAGAGCCAGGATGGATGTTAAAAGACATGCTGATACCAGGAGAAGACCTGGTCTTATGTATGCCATTGGCAACAAGGTCTGGCTTTCCTCTAGACTTTTGCCTCGACGCGTACAACCCAATAAGTTGGCCCCTTGATTCTACAGGCCCTTTGCAATAAAGGAAATCATTAATCCTGTGGCATTTCGACTTCAATTACCAGAATCCTGGAAGAAGATTCATCCCATTTTTCACACTTCCTTGCTCAAACCCTATTCTCAATACACCAGGACAGCTCTTCGACCTACCCCTGTGCTCGTCAATGATCAATTTGAATTAGAGGTTTCCAGGATATGTGATTCCAGATATAGGAGAGGTCAACTGCAATACATGGTGGAATGGAAAGGTTATCCTCCCAGTGAACGAACATGGGAACCTGTGTCCAACATAAATGCCCCCCGTTTGGTACAGAGCTTCCATCTAACTCATCCAGGTAAACCTGGTGGATCAAAGTTTAAGAGGGGGTCGTGCTGTCATGATTCACCGTTTCTGCCGTTTCTGGACTACATGGTCCATCAAGCACCGCAATATCGTGTCCGGTATACTACCAACATGGCCGGTGCCATTGAGAAGTCCGCTGTCTAGTGTTTCAGCTAGACCTACCACTTCCTAGAAAACAGACACGCCCCTGCGGCTCTGCGCATCTCAACGCTACCTTTCCGAGTTACCGGCAAGTGCGTACCTAGCCTTTTCCTCTACTCCCGTGCTAACCCCTTTTTGTAAGCGGTACCCTATTTCCTTCTTGGTATCCCTCAGTACCGCTCCTCGCGCTTCCCGCTTGTGGAATCGTTCAAACCTCTTCCTTCCCGGGCCTTCGGCCCTGATCCGTACCATTCTCCCATTCTGCCTTTGGCACTGTGCGAGTTCCCCGATTCCTTCCTGGTTCCCAGACCCTTCCCGGACTTTAGATCAATACTCACTTGATCCTTCCTGGAATTTTGAAAATTTACCATCTCTTCGAGGCTGGTATCCGGTCTGCACACTGGCGACTGAGGATACTCGTCCGTACTTGTACAAGTCCCGAAAGACCAGACAGAAAGAAAGACCTCAAAGAAAGAAAACCTCAAAGGACAAACAGGTGAGACAAGAGGCAGAGTGTGACAGCAAGTGGATCTATGAATTAGAAAGAATGACAGCAGGAATGACGGTAGTGGTGGTTGATATGAAGAGCTTGATTGCTGCCATTATAGGATAGAGAGCTGATGGCATTTCGAAGCAGACGGGATATCCTGAAATAACAGCACAGAACACGACTCATGACAGAGCACTGTTTAATAATTGTAGGGCAGATGTATGGAGAGCACCTAGAGTGCAATATCCCGACTCATCAGACATGAGCGTAATCATGACACACAAAATGATTGATAACGAAGATGCGATTGCTTATATTCAGGTAATTCATGAAAAATGGCGGCTCGAAACGAGAGAGCCGTGGGATAAAACTTAATCTATTTTTTGTCATATATTGTGTCAGGGATTGTCTGAGCCAGTGCAGAGACCATTGCCATTCCTCCCATTCCAAAGGTGTAAAAACACCAATCATTGCTTCTCTAAGAAGTACGATACCTCCCGAATAAAGGGGTGCTTGAAGTCGTACCACTGCAACTCTGGGACACCGGAGTGTACTCCCAATACTTTCTAGAAAGGAAACAATCAGGAGGATGGAGACCTATACTAGACCTCAGGAGGTTAAACAAATTCCTCAAGTCTCACACATTCTTCATGGTAATGCTGCAGCACATCCTGGACCAGCTGAAAAAAGGAGATTTCCTCTCCTCTCTAGACTTAGAGGATGCTTATTTTCCATCCCCATTCATCAGCGGCACAGGCGTTTCCTCTGTTTCAAGTCCAAGACAGGCACTACCAATTCAACACACAGCCCTTCGGGTTGAAGCCAGCACCAAGAGTGTTCACAAAGTGTCTAGCTACAGTGGCGGTCCATCTCTGTTATTCAGGCATCCAAGTTTATCCATACCTAGATGACTGGTTGGTGCGCTCTCCATCTCTACCACTAGTGACACAACACACAGAGGATACCATCCAGTATCTGACATCTCTGGGGGTTCTCTGTGAACTTTGCAAAGTCATCCTTACATCCTTCTCAGAACTCACTATTCTTGGGCTCACATGTCAACATTCTCTAGTGTGTCGCCACACCTTCGGAGGAGAGGGTGAAGATGATGCTGAATAAGGTCCAACAGCTATCGGGTCTGCCGATCGCATCAGTCTGCTCCCTCAAGTCCCTCTTGGGAATGATGTCCTCATGCATCTTGTTGATCCCTCTATGTAGGCTCCAAATGAGACCACTTGAAGAGTTCCTAGACGCCCAATGGCAGAAAATATTGGGGACTTGGGAGGACAAGTTTCACCTCACGCCATCCTTCCGCCAAGCTCTCCAATGGTGGTGTCGTCGTCTCAACCTCACTCAATGAGCCCCCTTTTGCCTTTCTGGCGCATCAAGTCACGGTATCCACGGATGCCTCCCTGGAGGGGTGGGCAGCCTAGGCAGGAGACGTCCCCGCCAAAGGCATGTGGCTACCCAAAGAGAAAGCCCTGCACATCAATGTCCTGGAGTTAAGGGTGGTGTTCTGGGCCCTAAAATCTTTCAGACCACAGCTGCAGAACAGGGTAGTTTGCATCTTCATAGACAACACAACCACAATGTTTTATATCCACATGCAGGGTGGGACACGATTCTGTCTACAAAGGATAAAAGCGCTGTGGAAAAGGGCGCTGGTGCACAGCATGTTTCTAATTCCCTTCCATCTGCCAGGGAGCCACACTACGATAGCAGATTCACTCAGCGGGAACCTCAGGTCCTGCCACAAACGGGAACTTCACCAGAGCCAAATTCTCAGTTTCTTCTCCAAGTGGGGGTATCCAAAGATCGATCTGTTCGCTACAGTGACCAACAGGAAATGCACCAAGATCCCCCTGTTTGAGCCCCTTCTCCAGCTTGGATACTCAATATGCTCCCTTTGAAGCTAATGGGCCCTCTGTTCGAGCCTCTACACAGAGTCCCCTTGAACTTTTTCTCCTGGAAGACGGCATTCCTAGTTGCCATTACGTCAGGAGGAGGTGCAGCCTGGCAGAGAGCTCCGAAACTTTTTCCACAGTGAAGTCTTTTCTTGCCTTTCATTGAATAATAGGTCACCTACCCTTACCTTATGACCCTGAGTCACACCAGGTTAGATCCAAGGTAATCTCATCTAATTTTAGGATGACTCATACCACACGTGATTATCAAAAATGTTTTCTTTTTTATTTTTGTTGTTCAGATAACACATGCCTAAAATAAAACAGGCGTGCAAGCGCCTAAATCTGTAAAAACACTGTGCTAGTCACTTACAATCTAACTGGTGTAGACACACCAGACCTTTCAAAATGCCAAATTACATGGAGAAAGGTAACGGGAAAAACAGTGTATATTGCTGCAAACGTGGACACATGTAGTTTCAGGGAAGAATCAAGCTATATTAAAGTCTCCCAACTGTGATGTATGCCTCAAAGGTTTTATGACCAGAGCGGATCTGCTAGTTCTGTGCTTTATTTATTAGCCGCTCTGTGCTGATTTATCTGCATTGATGTAGGGTGACAGAGTTGCTTAATACATATCAGCTACCCTTTTTGCAATTTACTGAAAATGAGAGATAGGACTCAAAACAGTGAAAAAGTTCCTATTAGCAAGTCGACATATGTTTCGGCCTTTCTGACTCATACAGAACTCTCTCTTGGTGCCGTTGGTTCTGATGGTAATAGTGGCCGTCTTCAGGACAGAAACAATTTTGTTGTTTTCAGTAATAGATACTTTCCCATTAGTAGAACATCTAAAATGAAATATATAAAAAAAGGGTGTTTTACTGAGAACATTTTATCAGCCAAAGCTAAAAACGGTGGTAACTAACAGTATTCAAACTGTTGTTTCTTAGACTAACCTTAGTGTTTCTCAATTTCTTTGGGACGTATATGGTAACTTATTCGGCATTTTCATCTGGCTCCTCAACGGATGCCACGCATTCAATTTATTTTCATGCACTGTATCTGTACAATTATATACAGTCGTCAATATTTCCTTTGTACTACTCAGTCACTTGAATATTTGCCAGTTAGTAACACTAACTAGTTAAAAATACCTTTAGTGATTAGACTTGTGACAAACTGGTGAGGGCAAAAAAACTCCACTCAGCGTGGTTCACGGTGGTGCTGTGTTAACACTGTTGGCACTTTCATCTGTTGATATGGATGAGCAGCGGCTGTGAAAAAGAACAGGGTCGGTCATTGCCCGTTGCACTACGTAAATTCTAATTCTTAGTTTGTTCTTATTTAATTAAATCATAATTTACCCATCTATAAACGGCTAGGCCTTTCATAATTATTCAAGCATTCTGCTCAAAATTGCATTTGTCTTGTTGAGACATTTGGGTTGCAAAAACCTGGCATTTCAAGCTACGTGTACAGCATGGCATTTTAAACTACGTGCTTTAGATTGCAAAACATGGCATTTTAAGCTATGTGCAAGACAGAGTTTAGAGCCCCAGAATGTGTCCATACTCATGTCTATAAAGGGTCGTGGATGACAGCTATTAGGTTATTGCCTGCTGCGTAAATAAAGGCAGGACAGCCAACTCAGTGCCTTATGGGCATTGAAGTCTATAGCGTGTTTTAAAGGAACCGCGATTGATTTACTAAAACACGAATTCCAGCTGTGGAAATGCTGCGTGGTAGATCTATGTCTAAACACTAATCGCCTTCCTAGTTCTGAGGCATCTCATACAGTGAGACTGAAATGGTTCCGATAACATGTGCTATATGCACCATTCTTACGTGTCTTAACTCACCTCCAAAAGGGGGGCCATTCAAACTCCTTGCGCTCGTGTAAGTCAGGAGTGTGCTGATTCACCGGAAAGCATTTCTTGCCGGCTAAGTGTGATACTTAAACGAACGTCATGGTCACGTGCTGTAGAGTCATGTGCACGTTCCAAAAAAGGTATTACAAACACGCATTTGCTCGCCGCTTCTAAAACCTAATGCTGTTAATCAAATAAACCGCTGCGAGAGCCAGGCTCTCAATCTGACGAATGTGGTTTCAAAAAACCACTTTAGGGCTGCATGTTCTGTGTATGAAATATTCCAGACGGTTACCCTGCTTCTGGGAAATGTAGTTTGAACAGGTAATGTACTCTATGTGTCAATGTAAGCACAAAGAGAAGTTCACACAGTTACATTGTACAAAACAGGGAGATAGATATTCGCTTTCCCTGAAGGTATTTAACTGGTACATAATACATTAAATGAAAGATCTTCAACATAATCTTTGTGCGAGTCCATACATAACATCTAGTCACATGACATTGACAGATTAGTATTTTGTCCAGGTCTAATTACAGTGCACAGTCACCGGAAATAGATCGTTTCAAAAGTCATAGACCCAGAAAACTTGGTCTGTACATGCTGCATTGCATAAGGAACCATCAACCTTGTATGTCTACAAAATCTTAGATGGTGTATAATCCGTTAGTATTGTCATAATTATGCACAGACAGTTATATACAAACAGTTTACTGTAGACTGTAGAGAACATAGCCCCAAGGTGCGCCTTTTCTAGTTTCTGTGTCATCAAATGGAGCAACATTGTACTAGTTGGACATGGAAAAAAGACATGGAAAAAAGGCAGATGCCATAATGCCCTTCTTAAAGCAGTAGTTCCTTCTTTCACAGAAATGTATTCCATTCTACAGCTACATTTAAGCCTCCTTTTACTGAATTAGTTTCATAAATCCAGCGTTGTTCACACCCGGTTAAAGCCAAATCCCGGTCACCACCTCTTATAGTTTGTTTAACCACCTGTAGGACACACCATAGCATCTCTGTCGGTTTGTGCTGTTTTTGTACATAGTGAGCCACCAACGGTTTGTTCTCTATTTGATTTCTTATACATGATTTATGTTCGCTGATTCGTTGTCTAACCTGCCTTTTTGTTTTGCCAATATATGCTAGGTTACAGGGGCAGAGAATGACATACACTGCCCATGTCGTGGCACAGTTAGTGAATTCTCGCAGGGAAATTACTCGGGTACCTAGGGTGATATTCTTCATAGTCTTAGTTTGTGGGCAAACTGAGCATTTGCCACATTTGTGGTGTCCTGTCACTGGAGGGAGCCCCCATAGTGTATTCTGGGTGGTATGTGGTGTATCTGGAGATGGGTAAGTGTGTACCAGGTTATCTTTCAGATTCTTTTGCCTTTTGAATGCAAAACGGGGTTTTGCTGGGTTGAAGTCCTCTGTCTTTAGCATGTCCCAGTGTTTCAAAATGGTTTTCCGCAAAGGGGCACTTACAGGGCTATAGGTACTTACACACGTGATCTTATTCAATGTAGTTTTCTGTATCGGGTTTAGACAGTTCTCCCTATTCATATGTTGTGCTTTTTTGTAGGCTCTTTCGATGGTTTGTTTTGGGTAACCTCGGTCCTTAAATCTAGTCTTAAGAGCTTGGCCATGTGTTTTATAGTCTGATATCTGGGAACAATTTCTGCGAATATGCAGAAATTGACCGAAGGGAAGGCCCTCCTTCAGACTTTTCGGGTGAAAACTTGTGTAATTAAGCAGTGTATTTCTATCTGTCGGTTTCTTATAGAGAACTGTTTCCAATTTGCCAACATTAGTCTTCATAATCTCTAGGTCTAAGAAGGAGACTTTGATGTTGTTATGTTCGATAGTAAATTGGATACATGGATTTTGGAGGTTTAACCAAGCATGGAAATCTGTCAAAGATGATAGAGGGCCTCGCCAGAGCATAAACACATCGTCAATATATCTGTACCATGCGATAATGTTGGATTTAAAAGGATTGGTACAGTTGTAGATGAATTTAGTTTCAAAGTCGTCCATGTATAAATTAGCAAGGTCAGGTGCAAATGTAGCACCCATGCTAGTCCCTTGTAACTGGTTGTAGAAAGTTGTTTCATATAAGAAGTTTTCTCTCAAAGCCAGACGGATACATTCTAGTATGAAAGCCGTAGGCACTTTCGTCAGAGTGGTGGTACGTAAATTTAGGTATTTTGACATTACGGTGAGGCAATCTTGTTGAGGTATACTCGTGTAGAGAGCTACAACGTCCAGAGTGACTAGTATATCTTCTGGTGCAGTTTGAATTTTTGCAATTGTTTTGATCATACTCGTAGTATCCTTAATATATGATTGCATCTTGCCCACGAAAGGCTGCAGAAACCAATTGGCATACACCGATAAAGGTTCCAAGATGGAGTTGATAGCTTCTACGATGGGACGCCCCGGAGGTTTAGATAAGTTCTTATGTACCTTTGGCAAAATATAAAAAGCCGGGGTCGTGGGATTCTGGTTGATTAGGAAAGACTGTTCGTCCTCATCAATCCAGCCTTCATCGAGCGCATATTTCATCAGACTAATTAGTTCATCTTTCAGTCTGTTGGTAGGATCAAGGGGTAATTGTCGATACGCCAAGGGGTCATTAAGGTGTCTCATGACCTCCGTGTGGTAATCTTGCTTGTCCCAAAGGACTATGCCCCCTCCCTTGTCGGCAGGCTTAATTATGAAAGTACTGTTTGATTTAAGTTTGGCGAGAGCTTCTCTTTCTTTCTTAGATAGATTATCTTTACCATTGTTTTTCGAGATCAGTAGGGTTTTTGTTTCCGCAATAATATGGTTCTCGAAGGCTATAATGGATGGGCTGACCATTGAATTCAATGGTACAAACTTAGAAGATGGTTTAAGGCCCGTGGTACTCGGTACTTTTTCTTTAGTGGAGGAATTTCTAAAGAAATATTTTAGTCTAATTAATCGGAAAAACCTTTTTAGTTCTATTTCCGTTTCAAAACTTTGAGCCCTAGTGGTGGGAACAAAAGATAGACCTTTCAATAGTATATGTTCTTCTTCTGGAGACAGGTCATATTTGCTCAGATTGTCTATAGGTACTACCAATTGAGAGGCGGGCCTTGCCAGTTCCTTGTTTGTATCCTGGGAGGACCCTGATACTTGTTCCGACCTCGTTTCCACTGTCCTTGAAAAAATTGGGGCTGTTGCTGAGGCCTGTTTGGAGTATTCGCACCAGTGGAGGTACCTTCAGTGGATCCACTGCTCGTTGAGCTATTCGATGAATTTGAAAAGTTTACATATGGTCTCTTTTTGAAATTGGCGTTCCTATATTGGGCTTGTTTGTTTAGATCTTCATAGTAAGTCTCCACCAGGTAAGGGTAGGTTGTTGTTTCTTTATATTGCTCTACATCTTTCTTCAACTTCCAGAGTTTTTTCTCCATAATGGTTTTATTGAATGTTACTATTTCTTCATCCATTATAGCTAAACATCCTTCAGATCTTTAATGACATTATCCTGTTTAATTTATTGTTCCAATTTCTCAATCTCATCTCGTTGAAGTTTTGTTTCCTCAGCGGAGGTCTCGATAATGAGAATCAAGAGGTCACGGGAACATTTATTACTCACACCACTACATTTTCCTTTAAACTTAGTGTTGTGGGTGAAAACTCTCGGGATGTTCCTAATCTGAAGTCCCTCTGGTATCACTCCAGCTTTAAGATAAGCTAACATCAGTTGGCCGTGACTCTCTGTTCTTACTATTTTTTTCTTTTTTTGGAGCAGAATCTCTGCCTCATTTGATTGTATGTTTACTGTGGGTCTAGTTATATTATCTCCCAGCAGTAAGGGCATACTCATCAGTTTCAGATAAACCTCATCTGAAAATGACACTAAATTAACGTTATCCATTCTGTTTAGTAGAGATGGAACACGGAAATAGGCCTGAACTCACTAGACCACGGTAGTTATTAGCAACCTGAACCGGTTTGCATAAAATAACTGAACCCAACAGCCAAAGGGTTGTCCAAAATAGTATTTCAAAATTGGGTACTCCCAGTTTTTTATTATCGGGGGGACGACGCTATCAATGGGAGACTGATACGCTGAAAGCAAAGGATAATAGGTCGCCTACCCCTACCTTATGACCCTGAGTCACACCAGGTTAGCTCCAAGGTAATCTCATCTAATTTTAGGATTACTCATACCACACGTGATTATCAAAAATGTTTTCTTTGTATTTTTGTTGTTCAGACAACACATGCCTAAAATAAAACGGGTGTGCAAGTGCCTAAATCGGTAAAAACACTGTGCTAGTCACTTACAATCTAACTGGTGTAGACACACCAGACCTTTCAAAATGCCAAATTACATGGAGAAAGGTAACGGGAAAAACAGTATATACTACTGCAAACGTGGACACATGTAGTTTCAGGGAAGAATCAAGCTATATTAAAGTCTCCCAACTGTGATGTATGCCTCAAAGGTTTTATGACCAGAGCGGGTCTGCTAGTTCTGTGCTTTATTTATTAGCCGCTCTGTGCCGATTTATCTGCGTTGATGTAGGGTGACTGAGAGTTGCTTAATACATATCAGCTACCCTTTTTGCAATTTACTGAAAATGAGAGATAGGAATCAAAACAGTGAAAAAGTTCCTATTAGCAAGTCGACATATGTTTCGGCCTTTCTGACTCATACGGAACTCTCTCTTGGTGCCGTTGGTTCTGATGGTAATAGTGGCCGTCTTCAGGACAGAAACTATTTTGTTGTTTTCAGTAATAGATACTTTCCCATTAGTAGAACATCTAAAATGAAATATATAAAAAAAGGGTGTTTTACTGAGAACATTTTATCAGCCAAAGCTAAAAACGGTGGTAACTAACAGTATTCAAACTGTTGTTTCTTGGACTAACCTTAGTGTTTCTCAATTTCTTTGGGACGTATATGGTAACTTATTCGGCATTTTCATCCGGCTCCTCAACGGATGCCACGCATTCAATTTATTTTCATGCACTGTATCTGTAAAATTATATACAGTCGTCAATATTTCCTTTGTACTACTCAGTCACTTGAATATTTGCCAGTTAGTAACACTAACTAGTTAAAAATACCTTTAGTGATTAGACTTGTGACGAATTGGTGAGGGCAAAAAAACTCCACTCAGTGTGGTTCACGGTGGTGCTGTGTTCACACTGTTGGCACTTTCATCTGTTGATATGGATGAGCAGCGGCTGTGAAAAAGAACAAAGGAAATATTGACGACTGTATATAATTTTACAGATACAGTGCATGAAAATAAATTGAATGCGTGGCATCCGTTGAGGAGCGGGATGAAAATGCCAAATAAGTTACCATATACGTCCCAAAGAAATTGAGAAACACTAAGGTTAGTACAAGAAACAACAGTTGGAATACTGTTAGTTACCACCGTTTTTAGTTTTGGCTGATAAAATGTTCTCAGTAAAACACCCTTTTTTTATATATTTCATTTTAGATGTTCTACTAATGGGAAAGTATCTATTACTGAAAACAACAAAATAGTTTCTGTCCTGAAGACGGCCACTATTACCATCAGAACCAACGGCACCAAGAGAGAGTTCCGTATGAGTCAGAAAGGCCGAAACATATGTCGACTTGCTAATAGGAACTTTTTCACTGTTTTGATTCCTATCTCTCATTTTCAGTAAATTGCAAAAAGGGTAGCTGATATGTATTAAGCAACTCTCAGTCACCCTACATCAACGCATATAAATCAGCACAGAGCGGCTAATAAATAAAGCACAGAACTAGCAGACCCGCTCTGGTCATAAAACCATTGAGGCATACATCACAGTTGGGAGACTTTAATATATCTTGATTCTTCCCTGAAACTACACGTGTCCACGTTTGCAGTAATATATACTGTTTTTCCCGTTACCTTTCTCCATGTAATTTGGCATTTTGAAAGGTCTGGTGTGTCTACACCAGTTAGAATGTAAGTGACTAGCACAGTGTTTTTACAGATTTAGGCACTTGCACGCCCGTTTTATTTTAGGCATGTGTTGTCTGAACAACAAAAATAAAAAGAAAACATTTTTGATAATCATGTGTGGTATGAGTAATCCTAAAATTAGATGACATTACCTTGGATCTAACCTGGTGTGACTCATGGTCATAAGGTAGGGGTAGGCGACCTATTATCCTTTGCTTTCAGCGTATCAGTCTCCCATTGATAGCGTCGTCCCCCCGATAACAAAAACCTAGGAGTACCCAATTTTGAAATAATATTGCCTTTCATTGAGGCACAGGGTTTAAAAACCCATTTTGGCCGCGGAGTGGCCGCGGAGAGCTGCGAGGAGGTGCAGTCTGGCAGAGAGCTCTGAAACATTTTCCACAGTGAAGTCTTTTCTTGCTTTTCATTGAGGCACAGGGTTTAAAAACCCATTTTGGCCGCTGAGCGGCCGTGTAGAGCTGCGAGGAGGTGCAGTCTGGCAGTCTGGCTGACAGGATGACGGTACCCCTCATTGACATCCATGCTAAACAAACTGTGACTCAAAGTAATGAGCAAATGGCTGCAGAAATAAAAAAGACCAAAACGGACAGCCCTACCACCATGGAGGCCCCCCCTGCAACTGATCCGGAAGAAACGGGCCGTCTGTTGAGAAGTGGCCACTTAACCGTGAAAATTTAATCATAAACCCAGGCACTGAAAACTTTCGAAAACAACAATTTATGAGATACGTCTGACTTACATCATGCGCCAAGGACAAAGTCTTCTCCCCCAATTCCCCCCTCAGATCCCCCCGCATGCATTGCTTACCGTGGGATGAGATCGTGCCGTTGAGCGCAGTGTTCCTTTCGAGCCGCACTCCTTCTGGGCTCTCTGGAGGTGGACTCAGAAGAGAGGCTGCCTGCAGCTGGTCTCCTTTGGGGTGGAAGAGAGCGAGGAGCGTGAGCGGGAGCGGTGCGGGGTCCGCCGGAGGAGAAGAGGGCGCAGGAGTGGGGAGAGGGAGAGCAGGAAGCTGCCGGTCCACTCCCTGAGCGTGGGCTGCCCGAGGGTGTGGGTGATTCTCGGGCCCCAGAGCTCGGGGAAAGGGTGGAAGGGGAGGCGCCGCTGAGCGAGACAGCTGACAGACGAGGATCACTTCGTCCGGTGCTTCTCAGAGAGAGAGGAAGGGCGAGCAACGCAGACGAGGGCTGCGATCCGCCCCCTGGTGGCCTGCTCTGGGAAGCTCCTGGGAAGGACTTGTGCTGGCTCACGAACTCAGGAGAGAGAGAGGAGGATCCTGAGCATCAGCGGCTGAAAATGCTGTCATCGGCAGGACACACTGAAAACAAAGTGTATGAAATTGTGAATAAACCTCAAACAAATTCAGCAAGTCTGAATACAGAAAAAGGTCAAAAATATTTTTTTGAACTGAACATTCAAAACAAAAAAAGACAGAAAATCTTGTATCCAGCTTAAATCTGCAAGCTGAAACAGAGCTGCATCCAGTAATAGCACTGGCAGATCTAGCGAGCCCTCAATTAAACTTAACGGATTTCAGCGAAAATATCTCATTTAATGGAACCATATTGAACACGGAAGACACAGATGAACAGGAAACAGACGATCTCAACATCCTTAGAGAACATAACTGGGCTAAGACTCAGACCTACTCTGCTCAGCAACAGAAAATCATGATGAGGAACTGAGTCAAAATGAATTGATCCAATCACTCATTGGGCAAAAAGAAGATGAAAAAGAAGAAAACATTTTTGAGACAAATCTTGATGAAAGCCAAGTAAACCACAATTCTCAAAGACAAAGACGAACAAAACGTATACCACAACTTGCTCCTCAACCCCAAATTTAAGAGCACCAATGAAGCTGCAGCCTAAAAAATTGGGCAAACTGGCAACTCCAACTAACAACTTGATTGGAAGGTTCTTTGAAAAACTAGGGAAAACCCCTACAGTAAATCGATTTGAACTATCAGATACCGAATCCTTGAAGGGATTCCACCGTCACCCCAAGGAAAATCCCTCAAACAATTGGCTTTAGCACAAACATCTACAAGTGGTTGTTTATCGCCCCAAATACGTTGGCATTTTGGACAAACCAAGAACCCCCAACTTAAAACTGAAATAATAAAGTCCAGCAATGAGAGGGGAATTTCAGAGACTAAGCCAACAGTCCCTGATGATGCGAGGAAAAAGGTATTGCATAAGGAATTGAAAACCATCAAAGGGGCTCAAAAGCCAGAAACCACACTGAAGTCTAAATCTGCCCATGCAAGGGGCTATGAAGAAGTCAAATTGGCAGAAGTCATCTCAAATCAAATAAATATGACTAAACAAAGAGAGTCGACTCCTCGCCTGAAACTGACCTTACAGCAGAGCAAGGACGACGCCCCAGTGGATATATCTCGATCACTCCTCTCTACTCCAAAAAAAGCCAAGTTGGAATGGGAAACCCCCAAGACAAAGGAAACAAACTCACCTGGGAAAAAGTCTGATCTCTTGTCTGTTATGTCAGCAGTGACCATCGCCTTAGCGCCATTTGGGAAGCTATATGAATCCATTAACGACACACTAAAGGATCATACATCGTTACTAGCATCCCTCAGTTCGAAGCTGATCCATCTAGAAGGCTATATAATGGCCAAAGAAGCTTGGAAGGAGAATACAAGAGACCAAGGCACAATGACAGACAAATCTGAAATACAAAAAACCCTTTAGAACAACACAGGAAGGAGGTGTTCCAGTTAAAGAAAAAAATCACTGAACATTGGCACCCAAACTCACCAGGCCCAGGCCTTAGAAAAAACAAAAGACAAAGATCAAATAGTGACAATAGAGGAACCCAGTACGAGATCTATAGCTGCCTGTAACAAGCAAAAAACTGAGGAGAAATCACGAGAATTAAGCAGCACAAAAATGTCTAAGACTTCGAAGGATAAACCACTTGATGAGGAATGGATCACACAAGGCTCAACTAAAGAAGAGCAGCTGAAACTGAAGTCCCTAAAGAAAGGTCAGAGTAAGCCCAGGGGCCCAACGCAAAACCTAGATAAGGAAAAGGATTACAAAGACAATAAACCAGAGAATAATAAATAAAACTCAGAACAGAAACCTGGAAGCAAAAGTAAAGTTCCAAGCCATGCAGCACATAACAACGTGAAGGATCTGCAAGAATCGGGGGCAGACGTGACTAAACAAACAGACTTTAGCGAAAGAAAACAAAAGTCCAAAATCATGATATACAGAGAGGAAACTGGAGAACACTGTAAATACAAATGAGTTTATGACGAAGTGGATAACTGTCGTAGATGAAAAATCTTCAAACATGGAGAACGGACTTCAACAGAAGAGCGACAAAAGAGAGTTTCATGACTTATCTGAAGAAAGTACGATCGATTTATCCAACATCAGTGTTTACTCCGTTGAAAACTCAGAGTCAGAAATACCACGCCCGACAGCAAAAAAAAAAGAAAGGTGTCATTCGCGGATGATAAATGTTCACCGCGAGATTCTATGCAGAACTGACATAAGGAACAAACAGTATATCCAAAAATAAATGCGAAAAAATATATACAAAAAAAGTACCGAAAGACACCGTATTACTCCAGAAAGGCGAACACTGTTTCGACTGTTGGCAGGAGGATAAATAAAGCCGAACCTAGAGACAGAGATTATGAGGGATATCGTTCAAAGAGCCCAAAAAAAGGGCAAATACGAACACCCGAAGGTGAAAGGTTTGAAGAAAGAACTCCTAATAATGAAAGAAAATACAGAAAAATAATTCAATCATCAAGAGAAATAACGGAAAACTGGATAACTCATACGATCAAAGATGCGCTGCCCATTCTAAAGAAGGCAGTAGACGACGAGAAAAATCTCTTGAAAAAAGAAACCGATTTGACCAAAGAACTTTTCCTTCGTTTTCACAGTCGAACCAAACCCAAACATCAGCTCTCTACTCACAAGAGTAATTCGACAAGAACGCTGAAATTAGAAAAACGAGTTAGCACTGGAGAGAAAATCATTTTAAACAGAAGAGCTACGCTGAAGCTTCTTGATAGAATCACAAAAGGAGATTAAATCAGAAGCGTGGATATAAATATAGTGGAGTTTGCACACAAGGGGCGTATGGACAGTATTTTTCTACATATCACGTCCCAAACAGTTAAGAAACTCCTGCTCCTGACGGCAGATGAACTGTTAAAGAGGGGATACCTCTTACGAGAAACAACCCCAGAAGAAAGAGGCCACAAGATAGTAAATACAAAACAAAATAAAAAGAGATTAGAAGTACGAAAAAGAAAGGCGAGACTGAACAAAGCAGACATTAAATAAAAAAGACCCCCTGGGAGATAAAATAAAAAGCAATCAAGCACTGGAGAAGGGTGATCATACAAAAGATGAGGAAAGAACCGCAACCCGTGAACTAAGGGGTCCGAATTACCTACAGACCATCAGAGGAAAAGAGAGAGTTAGCCCGAGAGTAAACTCCTCTACTAAAGGACAGCGAGACAACGACGATAAGGATTCAGTAAAAACCCCAACACATAAACCAAAGGGCCTGAATTATCCACAGACCGCCAGAGGAAAAGATAGAGGCAGCCCGAGAGAAAATTCCTTGATTTGTGGACAGCTAGATATGGCCGATAAGGACTCAAAAAGATGGGTGTGGATCCCCTCGGTCCTGACTCTCTATACTAGAAAATAGCAACCAACCTTCATCCTCTCTGGTACTGGAAGGGAATCGGCGAGGATTCAAACCGTCGATCAAAATATTGATCAAAACATTACCATTGGGTCATTGTATACCAGAGGTCATATTCATCTCACGCAACCGGGTGAGATAAACTTAGGCCAATTTGATCTTATAAGTCTGCAAGAGACTTGGCTGCTACTCCCGCCTAGCATGGATGGCTTTGAGGTCCTACTGTCTCCAGCTCAAAAAGGGAAAAAAGGTTGTCCGACATCAGGCCTTTTAACAGCTATACATACTGGAGGGTGTTTGCAAATAGCTCACTGCCTGGTATCATCCTTGGCAATCAAAGCAATGCTGTTGGAATGGGAGAAATACGGACATCAACAGGGGAGTACAAGTCAAGACGTCATATTACTACTGAACATCTATTGGAATCCTGTGGTGATTACAACAAAAGAATTCCTAAATGATGTAGAGGAAATACTAACTGAAGCCACAACAACTCACAGTGTGGACCATATTCTGATATGTGGCGATTTGAATGCCATCTGTCCAGCCTCAGATGAGGAAAACAACACACCTCTAAACAAAACAAATTACTGCTCACAAGCAACAAATAGGGGTCTAGCATGGTTAGAACTGATGGGAGTCCTGTGACCTGTACAACCTCAATTCGCTAGATATAGCCCTACCCAGGATTCCAATTTGGGAAAGTGAAGGCAACTTAAGTACAATCGACTACATCTTTGCTTCTAAGGGATTATACTTACTGATCAAGAGATTCGAGGTAGTCAAAACCACTCGGAGTGATCATAACTTACTAACAGTGACATGGCCTGCGTCTAAATGCTTGCCCATGATAATGCCGCAACAGGTAGAAACCAACTCGCAAGGAAATCGGCTAAAATTGACAACACAAGCTATAATTTCCATCACGGCGACCTACAAACAGAAAAACAGGCAAAACATCATCAGCCAAACGTCAGAAAAACGGGATTATTGCCTGCTCCTCATTCCGTATTTATGTCCGAGATACAAAACCGGACAGGAAAATTCTCACCTCCACAAATACAATGAGGAATTAAGACTAAAGAAATCTATCTTACGAAAAACCATAAGACGGGCACAAACTAACCCAACACAAGAAAATGTTGATTTTGAAATCACACAGAAAAAAAACCTATAAATCATGGCTACAATCAATTCGATCGAAATTGTACCAAGAAGATGCAGAGACCATGCTACGAGCGGTTTGCAATAGGAACTCTAAAGATTTCTGGTCAATAATGAAGAACAAATCAACATCTACAACATTGGGACTATCATTAACAGTGTTAGCGAAGACAAATGGTTGGAACATTTTGCAAACTTATTCAAACAACCAACGCCAAACGCAAGGGAAACAGCTAAGCGTGGCATAAGTAAATGGATCACATGTAACGAACAGACCATGGAGAAGATCAAGAAGTTGAACAATTCCAGTGCCCCGGCTCCTGATGGAATTTTAAACGTCCACCTAAAACAGGATGCGGAATCCTGGGCACCGCTAATAACGGAAATCTTTAGAAGATGCCAGGTCACAAGATACATTCCTGCCACCTGGAAAACTGTTAATATTGTCCCAATTTATAGGAAAGGCCCTAGGGACGACCCGAAAAACTATAGACCGATAGCGCTATTGGATGCGCTGGGAAAGCTTTTTGGATCTCTGATTTTGGACGAATTCCGGGATTGGCAGAAAGAAGCAAACACAGCAGATCCATTCCAAACTGGCTTTGAAAAGAACCTGGGCACCTCTGTCAATATTATGATGATCAGTATCTTGAAGGCGAGAGTCTCTGATGGCCATCTGTCAATATTCATAGCATCGATTGACTTGGTCCAAGCATTCGACTGCGTAAACAGGGAGGAAATGTGGGGAAAATTAGAAAAACAAAAATGTCCACCGTCGCTTCTAGACCCTGTTAAAGCCCTGTATATTGATACCTCAATACGAGTGCGATTGAATGAAGCAGGACTGTTGTCAAAAACCATAAAGACGGCAAGGGGGTTCAAGCAAGGCTGCCTCTTGGTCCCAGCTCTATACAAGGCGTACATGGCTGACATCGTGGACTCAGAAAACAATACTCGTTCATTTCCACCCAAAATAGGAGAATTGAAGGTCACGCGACTGCTTTACGCTGATGACATTCTTATGCTGGACCAAACGGCCATTGGCCTACAGCGGCAATTAGATAGTCTTTCAACTTATCTGAAGAAAAACGACCTGGATCTCAATACAACCAAAACCAAAATAATGATTATGGAAAAATCAACGAAACCGTCCAAAAGATCACATTGGTTTGCAAACTCTGAAAACCTGGAGACAGTGAAAAGTTTCACATATATGGGGGTGAAAATATCTCATAGCCAAATAGAAATTACTATGCAAGAGCATCTTTTTACCAAGACAAAGACACTCGCAGCACAAGCCTTATCCTTGGAAAGAAAATTTGGCAAATTCACAATTCTTCCAATAATAAAATTCTTCAAAGCAAAAGCCACGCCAGCAATAACTTATGGTGCAGAGGCAATGCCACAACTTCCTTCTACACTATGGGCAAAACTAGAGGGCCTTTTTTGGCATAAAGTCCTAAGACTTCCCAACTCTACTCCTATAGCAGTAATTAGACGTGAGCTGAGCCTCCAATCAATAAAGTCTGTGTTCGAAAGAAACAGTTTCTTATTCCTGGGCAAAATCCTAAGGAGTCCACGTCCCAAAATTCTTGACATCATTTTTAAAGAAATGACGAGCAAGAAAAATCTAATGTTGATGACATAGTATAACACCTTATTAGAACAGGCAGAAAGAATTGGCTGCTCAGAATGGGACATTGTACGCATCCCTGGGAAACTTAAGGAAAAGTTAAAAATTCAAGACTGGATCGAGACACCGGAATAAGCAGAAAAGTATACATCCTTGAACCATCATACAACTAACACACAAAGGATTGATGAGGTCAGGAGTTACTTAAAGAAATTTCCAGACAAGCGACTACGAATAATCTTTTTAAGAGCGCGTCTGAATGTCTTGAAGACGAAGGAAATTCTATTTATCAGGAAGCAGTCGAAGGATAACAACTGCGGCTACTGTAAGTTTTGACTTCGAAACAGTGCGACACCTCCTCCTTCACTGCCCAGGCACAGACAAACCAAGAACAACTTATCTACGACCACATAGACTTAAATATCTGACATCAAGTGAAGATGATTGGTGGAATAGGATAATGAGTGGAGATTCTACGACTCTGACCTTGGCAAGTTCAGGAGAGTTTGGAAAACGACTTTGTAGAAGGAAAGCCAAATGCGACAACTCTACAAGAGGAAATAAACATGCCAGAGTAAAACATCATTCCTTAAACCAAGACTAAGGATGGCACAAACTTTTAAAGCAAGGAAATGAGGAAACGATATTGTAAAAATTGTAAATTCAATTAAAAAAAAAATAAAAATTACATCAGCCAGACATGTGGCCGAACTACAGGCCCTTTGCTGCAAACCTCCCTACTTGAGTTTTCACCAGTCTAAGGTGGTTCTGCGTACAAATCGTTCCTTCATGCCTTAGGTCTCTTGGACATTCCCCCTTAATGAACCATTGATTCTGCCAGTGTTCTTTGACTCGCCTTCGTCTCTGGCAAAGCAATCTTTACACTCTCGAGATGTCACCCAAACCCTAAAGTTCTATGTGGATCGCACAAGGATTCCGAAAGTGTTTGTTGCCTTCGGACCTGTTGGCAAGGGTAACGCCCTTTCAAAATCTTCAGTTGCAAGGTGGCTGTCGCCGTGCCTTTCCCACTGCCATCGTCTGGCCAACAGTCCCCTTGCAGGAAGACCAAGAGCACACTCGATGAGAGCCGTGCCCTCTATTACGGCGTTCCTGTCCAGTGCTCCCCTGCTCGACATATGCAGAGCAGCCACATGGAGGTGTATCCATACCTTCACATGGTTCTACTACATCAATAGTAATTCCAGGGAGTAGTCCCGAGTTGGCCAGGCAGTGCTTCACAACCTGCTTTCATGAAGTGAGTGTTTCAGAGGTGAGTTGGTCACTTCTGTTGAGCTGTACCTCTGCATGTTTTGGTTGTGTTTATGTACTGCTGTATAATCTTATTCAAGAGCATGTGAATCCATGAAAGATCCAATGTTTGAGACGGAATAAGTTACCTGCAACTCCTGTTTTCCAGCAATGGTATCTTTCATTGATTTACATGGGACCCTGTTTTTCCAGCAATGGTATCTTCCATTGATTTACATGGGACTCTCCCCACTAACCCTCATTATGCGAGCTGCCAAATCTGAAGATGGCCACACGGGGAGGAGCTGAGGGGATCTGTCTAATTGGCTGTGGGCAGTATGACCCAAAATGACTAATAGAGCACTAAAGTGACAAGCAGCTTATAAATGTAAAGGTAAACTGCTTTAATGTTATTGAGGATTCCAGGCTGATGACAGAATATTCAAGAGCATGTGAATCCATGAAAGATACCAATGCTGGAGTTACAGATAGGTAACTTATTCCTTCAGAGCCCCCATCACCAATTCACCTGTTATATATCCAGCAACATCACGAAATAGTTTTTTTAATGTTTTTCAGCACTTTACATTTTTTTAGCTTAATTTATTGTCTATTATTTTAATTTTCCTTACCTCACTGTTAGAGTAGTTATTGTAATAATGTGTTATTTTAACCAATTAAAGCATTCTTCATTGTGTGTGTCTGGAGTTCTTTTTTCTGTGTACTGTGTCAGGTACCTGACCCTGTCAAGAGGGCATGAGGATCCCTGCCAACCTGGGGAAGGAGGCCTACCATGGGGGTTTCCAGAGCAGGTCCTGCCCCAGAGGCATAGCGTGGGAGGGCCCCAGTCTCTTTTTCTGGACCCATGCTTATTATACACAATGCTGGCTGGTCTCTTTCTTATTGTCGCATAGGACTACATCTCTCAGGCGGCTTAGAGGCAGAGGAGAGAAACGAACAACCCAGTCAGGGGACAATCGACGAGAAACTGCCAGCATGAGGAGCGATCCGTGCATCAAACCGCCAATCCAGGCGCTCCAATATCACATATATGAAATGTGCAGTTTCACCAGTCCGGGTCCAGTCCCTCTCCCTGACTACTCTTTTCATTTTAGCAGGCTCTAGACCAAGAGTCTCTACAGATCTGTCCAGGTCCGAAAGCATGGATTGGATTCCCCCAGCCCATGTTGAGAAACAACTGGATGAGCTATCTGCCAATAGTAGAGAAAGCTTCCAAAGAAGGGACTTCTCTTGGGGGTGAATGACCTTCCTAAAAAAAATAAAGAAGCTTCAATTCAAAGAAAGTGTTCATAAACATTAAACACAAAGTGCCTTATGCCAAATAAGGCCCTCCAGCACGTTCCAGTTGGGTTGGCAATCTAGCAAGTAAATAACTGTATCGTAAATCAGAGCAGGAGGAATCTTGGCGCTGTAGTACGTAATTGCTGGCAGCAGAGAGATTTTCCCCAGTTTGTGAATAATTTGCCTCAAATGCGCTGCAAAGACTCTGTACTTCTTCTTCAGCAGTTCCTGATGCTGGATATTTGCCTACCACGGTATATGGTGAAGCCCAGATAAACATATTTATCGACTTTCACCAAGGGCTCACCTCTCAATCTCCATATGAAGGTAAATTTTTTCCGGTTCAAAACACAGACCAAATTCTTAATTTTTTTATCTTAATATCGAGAGCAGGTGCATTCATGTAGAGAGTCCATTTGTTCAGGGATCGCTGCAGACAATAGGTGTCTGGTGGAGGATAACCAGATCATCCTTCCTCATTCAGCCAGGACCCTAGACCTGAAAGGTATAGATTGAAGAGCATCAGAGGCACCCAACCGTGTCTGATTCCCCGTCGCGTGAACACTGCCACTGGCAATGCTCCTTCACCATTCAACCAAATCTGGATCCTCAATTTATTATGAAGTGCCAAAAGGATCTCCACCAGGTCAATGGGTATCCCCTAACAATTCAATTTTGCCATAAAATGCCTCGATTGACTGTAATGAATCTGATGATGCCATCACTCCTCTCTTAAGGATAGCCTCTCCCCATGTGACCATGGGATGGCAGCTGCTACCTGATCCTGACTGTGGGGGTGGCTATTTGAGGGAGGACCACATGAGGGGGGATCCTGACATCATCAGACAAGACATGGTATCCCCCTTTTTGTTTTAGGGAATCCCCTTCCATTCCACATAGCTTAATGGCATATTATCATGGCTCTCTTCAACCACCCATGGAAGCTACTGAGAATACCTTCAAATGTTTTATACATAAGTTACCAATAACTAACTACCATTTGCATGCATGTGAAAGCACTGCGACCAGAAAGCTGAATGGAGTAATGAGGTCAGTAAAGGCGAGAAACTCAAGATGCGCTCTAGTGGTTGCGGGTGCATAATCGGTGCTGGGACATCTAAAAACCCTAACCAACTGACAGGTGAGAGACGGTGCCAGGAAAAGCCTTGTTCTCTCAGTATCGACCGAGGGACTACTGTGTTGCAGAGGAGCCCATGGTGTTAACAAGCTGAGGGAGAAGTGTGAGGAAGATGTCATGATGTCTACCCCCGGGCATCGGGACCAAGACCCTCAGCTCCGGGAGCAGGCATCCAGACATTTGTTTAAACCTCAGCAGCCCCGGCTAGGGGCTGTCTGGGTTCAGTCCTGGCGCCTTAGACGCCAGGCTCATCATAGAAATCAGTCCTAGCGCCATAGGCGCCAGGCTCATAGACTTTACTTACCTGATGTAGACCATGCTGCAAAAGAGTCCAAGCCTACATGAGGCCTGGATGGGACTATTTTGTTACAGGGACTATTTTTTACTCGGGCGTGGCTCTAGGGAACTTTTTACCTGGAACTACTTTGGAGGCTATTTAAACAACACCCGAACAGCAGCACATGCTTCGCGTTATTCTGCATCCAGCAGCGTGACGCTCACCGTGCCTGCAGCCAGCATCCAGTCTTCTGCCACGCCCGTGTGCCTGCAGCCAGCATCCAGTCTTCTGCCAGCCCCGCCTCTAATCCGGAGCTCCTAGAAAAAAGAAGACGAAAAGGACAAGGTCAGAAAACAAACTTATTTCAAATTCCTCACCTAATTCCGGAACCATTTCATCTCTGGACCTGGAAAGTACATCAGTCCTGCACGCGTCGCTTCGCCAGCTCCAGCACGGCGCCATACTCACCAGTTCTCACAGCATCTTTCGATCTGGCACTGTCTCCATCATTTCTTCGCTGTAATCTGGCACCTTGGGGACACAAGAAAAAACAAGGTGAGCCAAGGGAATCAACAAATACAACCTCTTACCACCATAGACTTACCACCGGCGGTATTATTCCATAACTCTCCACATTTTCATATGCCGCATCTGTAAAGAGGGAGAAAAACAACACGTTAATGCATGCAATAGTTACCGGACAGCGTTGGGTAACACAGACTCTTACCTGAACGCCAGCAGCAGCTACGAGACCTTCTTCTCACAAACTCAGTTGCAACTTAAGGAAGGAAGGGGACAAGAGTGAACATCGGGCACATTGAACTCTTTGAACTTGATACTTACCAATCCCGCCAGGGACTTCAGAGTCAATACTTACCGGAACTCTCTCAACGCCTTCAAACCAGTGAAGTAACTGGTATCTACGTGCCCCTGCAAGACACGCAGGATGGAGAGCTCATCTTTTACGAACATAAGGTGAGGTTACTAAGGGGATATCGGAGGTGATTAGTGGGGGAGAGCAAGAACAGTTAGGAGGCCATCACTAAAACCCACAGGTGGTTAATCCCTGTCTCCACTTGCAGGAAAATACTTCTTCGGGTCCAGCAGACAAGACTAGGCGGGCCAGTCCAGACAGTCATCTCTGCAATACGCATCACGTTGAAGAAGACCGCAGCTGTCCGTGTCCGATCGACACCCCTGTGGGGTCCAGGTGAGCGTAACAGAACGCGAAGCCTCTTTACAAATACCCACCCGGGTGTTATGGAAACCTCGGAAACCGACCAACTGGCCCAATTATTGGCGGAAGTACATGCCGCTCGCCAAGAGACTAATGCCCTCAGGAGAGAACTGATTGTCTCAAAGGAGCGCACGGATGACCTGGCTAGGCAACTACTACCTGGATATGGGGGAAACCCAACCCCCTTTTTATCAAGCAATCCAGTGCAAGTGGTTTTACCAGGAAATATTCCGTTAGCTCCACCCGAACGCTTTGCTGGGGACCCCAAAAGGTTCGCTGTGTTTATGACCGAATGCCGCTTGCACTTTTTATGCAGACCAGGAGCATTTCCAAATGACCAAGCCAAAGTAGCCTTTGTATTGTCATATCTTAGTGGCAGCACAGCGGATTGGTCCATTCCATTAGTCAACCAGGATGATCCTCTTCTCCGGGATTTTCAGGGTTTTCAAAGGAGCATGGAAAAACTATTTGCCAGACACTCACAGGGTCAAGCCCTGGACAACAAACTTTTATCCTTACGACAAGGCAACCAGGATCTGCTAACCTATATTGCAACCTTCAATAGGTTGGTGGAGGAAACCGAGTGGCCGGAGGAATAACGAATTACATTGTTTCATCGTGGACTTCGGGGAGAACTCAAAGATGTCTTGGCTCAAGTTGTGAACCCACCTCAGGATTGCACAGAATTTATGGACTTAGTGGTCCAGCTAGACCACCGACTTCAGAACCGAAAGACTGATCGAGCTAAGTTCGAGAACCGGGGATTGGTTAAACCCAACGTTGCCCCCAAAGGAACAGATGCATCTGAACCTATGCAGATCGGGGGCAATAAAGGACCCTTAACTCAAAAGGAAAGAGAAAGAAGACGACAGATGCAGTTGTGCCTGTATTGTTGAACCTCAGGACATTTTCTACAGGATTGCCCTACAAAACCACCCAAGAAGGTGGTAGGAGTTGCTGATAAAAGCCACATAGAGCCTGATTCGGGAAACGACCACGCCCGACAAGCGTAGAGATCCGCTTGCCGAGCTTAAAGAAGGACACTCAGACCTCGCATCTGATCATCCCAATGGTCCTACTTGATCCCAGGCAGCCATCACGTATGTACACAGTAAGGGCATACATAGATAGCGGGGCCGTAGGAAACTATATGGACCACGAATTGGTGTCAAGGATGAATCTACCTCTTTGCAAAAAGACCACTTCGGATGTCATCACCACAGTTGATGGAACTGAGATTGCCTCGGGGCCTGTAACTCATTCCACTACAGAGATGACACTGTTGAGTCAAGATGGGCATCGAGAGACTATTGTGTTTGATCTAATCAAAGCCCCACAGTTCCAGATAATACTGGGGATGCCATGGTTGGAAACACATAATCCTTGTATAGATTGGCGAGAGAAGAGAATAACCTTCCCGGATTGTGCACACACCTGTTACCCGGAGAAAACTTTGAACAAAGGCCTGGCTACAGTCGTTAACCCAATCGTGCAGTTACCTCAGGAATACCAAGAATTCCAGGATGTTTTTCAAAAAGAACAGGCCAATACATTACCTCCTCACAGATCATACGATTGTCAAATCGACCTCCTACCCGGTGCACAACCCCCATGCAGTAGAATCTACACCCTCACGGAACCTGAAAATCGTCACCTACGGCAATACTTGGACCAATAACTTGCTAATGGCTTTATTCGTCCTTCCAAGTCTCCTGTATCCTCAGCTTTATTCTTCGTGCCAAAAAAGGAAGGTGACCTTAGAACGTGCATAGATTACCGCGCATTAAATCAGATTACGGTAAAAAACCGATACCCATTGCCTCTGATCCCCGAATTACTAGACCAAGTAAAGGATGGTTGTATCTACACTAAGTTAGATCTCTGAGGGGCATATCATCTGGTACGTGTCAAGAAAGGCGACAAATGGAAGACTGCCTTTCGCACTAAGTACGGATTATTCGAATATCAGGTGATGCCCTTCGGGTTGTGCAATGCACCAGCAGCCTTCCAGTATTTTATGAACGATGTCCTTCGTGAACTCATTGACGTCTGTGTCATCGTATACATAGATGATATTCTAGTGTACACCTCATCAGAATCAGACCATGTTAAGCACATGCGTGCAGTCCTTGAGAAACTACGCCAGCACAAGTTATATGCAAAATTGGAAAAATGTGTTTTTCATGCTACAGAAGTTCAATTTCTTGGATTTATCCTGACTCCAAAAGGAGTTCGAATGGACTCTCGAAAGGTGGACGCAATTCTCAAGTGGCCATCACCCAGTTCAGTCAAAGGGGTACAAAGCATGCTCGGATTTGCTAATTTCTACCGCAGATTCATTCCGGACTTCTCCCATGTTATACACCCCATCACAGCACTTTTGCGAAAAAACAAATGCTTCTTGTGGACCGAAGAGGCTGAAAAGGCCTTCCAAGAGCTGAAAGCGAAATTCACATCAGCACCTGTCTTAAAGCATCCACGCCCTGAGCTTCCATACATAGTAGAAACTGATGCATCCAGTTTAGCCATGGGAGATGTCCTGTCCCAGAAGGATCCTGAAACCGGTCAACTTCACCCAGTAGCGTTTTGGTCCAGAAAGTTCTCGGCACCTGAGTTAAACCATGCCGTTACCGATAAAGAGCTATTAGCCATCAAATCTGCCTTTAAGGCTTGGCGGCACTATCTTCTTGGTGCCAGGCATACTATTACCGTAATCACCGATCACCGGAACCTGCAGTATTTAAAAACAGCAAAAGCCCAATCATCGCGACAACTTCGATGGGCATTGTTCTTTGCCGAATTCGATTTCGTGATCACTTATCGACCAGGCTGCAAAAATGGCAAAGTAGATGCCTTATCCCGAATAGGGATGGGAGAAGCATATGCAAACCCGGAACCGGTGCCAATAATTCCCGAGCAAAGAATTCTTGGCATAACTACTCTACAGACACTAGAAGATATTCATTCAAAAAAACAACAACTCTTCGATCCAGCAACCCTGCAGGACTGGGTAAAGAAAGGCCCGGACTACTCAGTCGTCAATGACCTACCTTACTACAAGGACGACTATTTCTACCACACAAGGAAATACAAGAACTAGTTATCTCCAATTACCATGACACCCTGATTGAAGGGCACCCAGGTATCGCAAAAACTGAAGCGAAAATTAAGAGACAGTTCTGGTGGCCCACTTGGCGAAAAGATGTAAAGTCATTTGTGATGTCTTGTGGCATTTGCGCCCAAAACAAAAACCAGAAGAAAAAACCTGCTGGCCTTTTACAACCTTTGGATATTCCACCTACACCATGGCACACCTTGTCTTTAGACTTTATTACAGATCTACCTCCATGTAATGGATTTAACACCATCCTAGTTACTGTGGATCTTTTTTCCAAGATGGCCCACTTTATTCCTTTAAAGGGGTTACCTTCTGCTTCGATTCCGGCCAAGGAGTTCCTCGAAAACATTGTTCGATTACACGGATTCTCTTCCCTATTGGTTTCTGACTGAGGTAGTCAATTTATCTCGCATTTTTGGAAGAAATGTTGTCAACTGGCACAAATCGACGTGAGGCTATCAACAAGTCACCATCCCCAGACCGATGGTCAGACGGAAAGGGACAAACCAGGCCCTTGAACAGTAGCTACGCTGCATGCTACACCAGACCGAAAGCAATTGGAAAGATATTTTATAGATTTCCGAGTACGCATACAATAACTCTGTACATTCAGGAACCTGACAAAGCCCTTTTTATACCATATATGGACATCACCCTCGAACCTCAGAACTCGATTCGGCTCAGCACTTAGAAATGCCCGCAGTTAGTCATTTGCACTCTACTATTACACAAGCCTTTAAGGAAGCCACAGAACATTTGAAACAAGCAAAAGAGAAATACAAGAAAAATGCTGATCAACATAGAAGTGAAATTCCACAATACCAGATTGGGGATCAAGTTTGGTAGGCTACAAAACATATACCTCTGAAGGGAACTCGGACTTTTAATCCTAGATATTTGGGACCTTACACCATTGAGGCCATTATCAACCCGGTGGCCGTCAAATTGGAATTACCCTCTAATATGCAAATTCATCCTGTCTTTCATGTTTCACTTCTAAAACCAGTTCAACCAGGGACAAGATTAACCAAACCACCTGACCCCATCTTGATAGATGGAGAACCTGAATTTGAGGTAAAAAATATCCTGGACTCCAAGATGATTAAATCAAAACTTTTTTATTTGATCTATTGGAAGGGCTACGGACCACAAGAAGGATCATGGGAGCCTAGCGACTACGTTCATGCACCTCGGTTGGTGAAAAGATTCCATCGGAACTTCCCAGACAAACCGGGGCCAGGGGGAAGAACAACTTTAGGAGGGGCCTAGGGGGGAGTGCTGTCATGATGCCTACCCCCAGGCATCAGGACCAAGGTCCTCAGCTCCGGGAGCAGGCATCCAGACATTTGTTTAAACCTCAGCAGCCCCGGGTAGGGGCTGTCTGGGTTCAGTCCTGGCGCCTTAGGCGCCAGGCTCATCATAGAAATCAGTCCTGGTGCCATAGGCGCCAGGCTCATAGACTTTATTTACCTGATGCAGACCATGCTGCAAAAAAGTCCCAGCCTACATGAGGCCTGGATGGGACTATTTTGTTACAGGGACTATTTTTTACTTGGGCGTGGCTCGAGGGAACTTCTTACCTGGAACTACTTTGGAGGCTATTTAAACCACACCCGAACAGCAGCACATACTTCGTGTTATACTGCATCCAGCAGCATACTGTGTGCATGGGGAGGTATTGGTTGCTACGAGAAACTGGTACGTGGGTGTGAGAGCACATGCAAGATGAGTGAGTGACATTATGGTTAAAGTAGGGGTGTGTGACTGGGGTGATTAAGAAGGGTGTCTGAGAGTGAAAGATAGGTGACTGTGGGAGAAGGTGGGTGGAGTGTAGAATAGTGGGAGAGGAGTGTAACAGTGCAGGGTATAGTGAAGTGGGAAAAGGTAGGTGGGTGTAAAGACACCATGGAAGTCTCTACAGTGAACTTTAACCCCCCACTTCGCCGGGACAACTTTGGTCTAATAAATTGTGGATATACCTCTTGTGCCTGCAGCCGCAACATTGTATTGACTCCTCCACTCTTTGCTTTGGCCAGAAGACTCCCTCCCACCTGAAGAATATTGTCCTGTGTTCAGCTGGAAGCTCTTATGTAAACCTCGGCTACAACGAATTTGCAATAGTCCTATTTGAGGAGTATGCGTCACATTGCCTTCCATGTGAAACATTAGTCTGCTCATGTAGCAGTGTTGGAGTTCATCACTCATTCCACACATGTAGCAGCAATGTGCTAGTTCATACTCCTTTCTTACACGTGTGAAAACAGTGCCAGAGGTCACCCTCAGTCTCCACAACGGTAGGAGCCGTTTGACAATTACAGCCGTCCTCTTCACAGGAACGGGAGTACTACAGCAGTTAACCAGTCTCGTTATTTGTGGAAGCTCTTTCTGTGTCCATGGGTGCGGGAGAAGTGTGCGTGCTCATCAATCATTCCTTACATTGCCTCGGAGCAATTTTGGAAATTACACTTAAATGCTTCAAATGTGTGGGAGCAGTATTTATTTTTTGGGATATTTTAGGGGTTACAGGCATACATTAGATGATTTCGAAACTTAGAAATATGTATGCAGTGGTTTGCAACCCCCATATGTGGCTTTAACAATGGTGTGAACTTGGTACACATCCCCTCAATCTTTCAACTCCTATCCTTTAAAATAAAATGCTTGCAGGGCTGGTAGCACTGAGGGAGAATTAGTGAGAGGGGCAGAGAAAACAAGCTTTCACAACAGGAAGGTACACTAACGAAAAGAGTCTGAGTGGAGTTCTGTTAAGATGCAGCACACGTGTTTGTAACCCAGAGAATAGTGTATGTTTATGCAGGTCTGACTCTAACTAAAGAAGGGTTTTCTCAAGAAAAATCCCGCAGTTACACAGAAGACTTGGAACCGACACATAAGGTACTGTGAGTATTTTTTCTAAAAAAATGTATTGTGTATATTACTTCAAACCAAATCGTTTTACACAGCATACATATACAATATAGAAAAAAACAGTATCATAACAGATAAGGTAGCAATATGTATGGGAAATTCCTCACATTACTCATTTAAACCTAAGTACATATAAAATAAAAATGACAAATATCTCAGTTGATTTAAAACAATGAATACAGTCAGTACACATTCATCTGATTACATTTCATTTAGTATTTAGAGGTGAATAGGATATTCTTCAGACTAAATGATGTATACCCAAAACATCAACAGAGATTGAACACATACTCCATATTAGACTAGAGATTTGCAACAAAATTCACTTCTGCTTTAAAATTTCAAAAGGTGTTTTACTGCACATTTCCACACTTGAGTCATGGCAATAGTGAGTCCTTGATTTATGCCAGAGATACTTCTCAGCCAGAATGATTCCCTAGTAATTTGTTCAAGGTTATTGGAATACTTCAACAAATAACATTCATACAAAGATCTTAAAATAGAGCATGAAGTAAGCACATGTCTTGCAGATTCAATACATTCATAATCCCTACCAATTCTACATATCCTTTTTCCAAAGGTAGACCGAGCCAGGCACCCATAACCTCCAATCTGTTAAAACGCATATTCAAAAATATTTTACGTGTTACCGGAGATGGCATCAACTTGAGGTAAGCTTGAGGCTCTTTTTATGTAAAATGTAACTTGCAAAAAGTAATTAAAGATTTCATGACAGCAATCTTTTCATGACTGGCCACCCAATCCCACTTCTAAGCACACTTCTTAAATGGTTGACATAGTGCACCTTCTCCAAAATCCCAATCAGGCCACCAGCCTATTTTGTCAAAGAATTTTTCGTACATTTTTTTAAGTTTTTGCATAGAATCATTTTTACTTTCTATCATCGCAGTTTTCATTACTGATAATAGAAATTGTTCATTGGCATACATAGGTTTGATAAACAGCGTTCCTCTATTTATTTCAATCATAGTGGCCAGGGAAATCAGTCCTAGCTCTAGCCTTATTGCCTCAAGGGGGGTATAGTTATTAAGCCCCAAGAGACTATGCGTATTTAATAGAAGCCGGTACTTTATTTTTTTCAATTTCAAGGTTTTTTTTCTGTCCTTGAGTTAATATACTGACACATATACTGTTTTTTCTCCTCCAACAGGTATACTCCTACCTTTGACCAATAAACACTAGCAGACTCCCCTGACAACGAGCTGTCTAAGCATTACAACTGAAACATGTTGGGATTGAACATACATCAGAATAAGAATATCATAAGATGGCATGTTGGGAAACACTGTTTTGCACGTATGTGGCTATACAGGTTATTTATTTATTATTACATTTGTATTGTGCACCTAACCCTCAGGCATCTGGGTGCACATCTTTAGAATATGGATACAGGCTGTGCATACTTAAGAGATTGGTTACAAGTTGTACAGGCTTAAGAGATTGGTTACAGGTTATGCAGACTTAAAACATTGGTTATATGGCTATGGCTTACGAATATGGTTACAAGTTGTAGAGGCTATAGGGATTGGTTACAGGTAATGAAGGCTTAAGGTGAATGTTACAGAGTAAATGAGCGTGTGGGATAGGCAATGGGTTATGCAGAATTAAGAGTATAGTTACAGGCTGTACAAACTTAGAGATGTTGATACATGACCTACTTAAATATCCAGTTTGATTCGTACATTGGAAAGTTATACAGTACAGTGCGAGAGTCTGTTATATTCCCATCGATTAGAAAGTTATGTGGTAACACAATAAGCAGAACCTGAGTACCTGATTGTGTAGAGAGTGATGTTCAGTAGGTGTGGTTCGACCATTAAAAGGTCAAGTTACTTACAGGTTCAAGAGATGCGTTTGGTGTCCTGTGTGAAGAGCCATGTTTTTAATTTTTTCCGAAAGGATAGGAGGAATCCAACCTTAAATCAAACGGCAAGGCATTCCAGTAGTTGGCTGCCATGACAGGGAAGGTAGAGTCGCCTGCTCTTTGTCTTTTATATCTAGGCTTGGTCAGTTGGCCAAGATACGCTGCTCGGGTGGGTCTGGCAGACTGGCTTTTAGTTATCAGGCTAGAAAAGTAGCGTAGGGCAGTGTTAGAGAGGCATTTATGCGTGAGCGTGAGTACTTTGAATTTAATTCGGTCTCCCACTGTTAACCAGTGAATGTTTCTTCTGAAGGTGATGATGTGTTCTGATTTGGGGATGTTAAGTGCTGCTCTGATGGCGTTGTTCTGCACAATTTGGAGTTTTTTAATGTTTTTCGATGAGGAGCCTGCAAAGATGGCATTGCAATAGTCAATCCTTGAAAGGATTAGGGCTCTAGCCAGAGTGATCCGGTTCTCTTCTCTAAGATATGGTCTGCAAGCTGTGATGAGTTTGGCAGTGTATGAAGATGCCGAAGTGATAGCACTGACTTGCCGCGAGATGGCGAGTGAGGAGTCAAGATAGACTCCTAAGGTCTTGACCGCTTTAGCAGTCGTTATGCAGTTACCATCTATGTCAAAAGAGTGGTAAAACGGTGAGAGATTCTTGAGTTTTGCTTGGCTACCCAAGATGAGGATCTCCATTTTATCATCATTAAGACATAACTCGTTCTGAGTCATCCAGGCTTCAACGGCATGGTAGATAGCATTTAGTGCATTGGCGCCTGTATTGTAATCCCCCATGATATGAATTAGGATTTGGGTGTCGTCAGTATAGTTTGTGTATGTGACACCCAAATTGTCTAGTTTATCAAAGAGGGGTTTAGTGAGTGCGTTATACATGGTTGGTGATACACATGATCCCTGGAGCACTCTACAGGTGACTGGGTTAGGGCTAGCTGCTGCCAAAGATGAGATGACTCTCATCGTTCGGTTCGACAAGAGTGATTTAATCCATGTTATTGCATTGTTGGAAAAGTAGGCGTCACTAGCTAGGTGACGGCATAGGATGTTGTGGTTGACAAGATCAAATGCTGCCGAGAGGTCCAGAAAGAGGAGGATGGCTAGGTCACCTCTGTCTCTAATCTGATCCATTTCAGATTTAAGGTCTACCAGGGCCATTTCTGTGCCATGGCCTCGGCAGAAACCTGATTGTTGGAGGCCTAGCAAGTGGTGTGTTTCTAGATATTGTTGAATCTGAACATAAGCAACCCTATCGAGAATTTCGAACAGGAATGGAACTGTTGTGATGGGCTGGTAATTGGTTGGTACATTCGGGTCTAAAGTTGTTTTTTTCAATAAGGGCAATACCGAAGCTTCCTTGAGGTTGTCCGGTACATTGTTGGTGGAAAATTAATTTTTTATAAGTGAGGTGATGAAAGGTGCCAGGTTATCTGCACAGTCTTTGATTAGTGTCGCTGGGCAGATGTCGCCTTGGCAGCGTGAAGGTTTGAGGCCTTTTATGATTTTAGTTGTTTCCTGTATCGTAATGGTAGTGTCATGAACCGCCGTCTGCATCCCTTCTGGACTTCGTGGTCCCTGACACACAGGGGATTGAACTCAGTAATCCTTCCAACATGGCCACTTGATGAGGAACGCTGCTTGCCACTCTCTGCGCTACGCGCTCTACGTTCTACAAAACAGACACGCCCCTGCGGCTGTGCGCGTCTCAATGCTACTGCTCACCGTAGCTGGACGTGTGCTGCCGGAGTTCACTTGGGGCTAATCTCCTGAATTCTATTCCTGGTTCCTTGATTCCTCCTCCTTTCCTTTCATCATTCAAACCTTGACCGAACTTTCCTGGATTTTCGCCCGCATTCGAGTCACGGCTTCCGTACCATCCGCGCGCGGACATTGTTCCTTCCTGGTTCCGTCACGGACAATCTGAACAAAGCACGCTGGAATCCGAAGACCCGCGCACGGGCTTATACAAATCCCGGACCGTGCGAAAGAAGTCACAAAAGAAGGTCGCAAGCAAACAGGAAAAACAGGTGAGAAGGGGAGAGACTTGTGACAGATTGAGACGCCTAAAAATCGATATGGATACAGGGATGGAAGCCGCAGTTCAAGACCTCATGCGAGGCATGCAGGAACTCACCACAGAAGTTCAAAACCTTAAAGCTGAGAACACTGCCTTAAAATGTCTCGTGATTCTGCTACCAAGGAAAGTGTGTTATTGGGAGGAGTGGTGGACAAATATGATGGCTCTCCAAAGACCCTTCGTGCCTTCCTTGATTCATGCTTGGTGCATTTCACCTTCAAGCCCTACTACTCCCCCCCCCCCCTAGAGCAAAGGTGGGGTTTATGATCACACCTCACTGGCAACGCATTAACCTGGGAAACTCCCCTAGTCAATTCGGGCGACGCCCTCCTGGACGATTACAATGGATTTGTGGAAGCCCTAAAGGCCATGTTTGATCGTCCTGAGCAGGTTTACAGCACTCAGGAACGTCTACTTGATTTTCGACAAGGATCCCAGGATATGCTTACTTATGTCACCCGTTTCAAACAACTTATGAAGGAAGCTGATTGGTCCCAAGAGGCTAGTTTCACTCTCTTTCGCAGAGGCTTGAATGAAGTAATAAAGGACGAGCTAGCCACGGTAGCTCACCCTAATTCCTTCCAGGCCCTCTTGGACCTTACCTTGCAAATTGATTTTCGAATCCAGGAAAGAAAGGCGGAGAAAAAGAAGTCGAAATCATAATTCCAAAAGGCTGTCATAGACCACCCTTCCAGCCCAGAACCCGCAGTTTCTCCGACCTCAGATCCAGAACCCATGCAACTGGGGGCATTCCGTGGACCCATTACCCCACAAGAAAGGATGCGCTGTATTCACAAAGGTCTCTGCATGTATTGCGCCTCCGATAACCATCTTGTCAGAGAGTGTCCTATTGCTCCTCCACGGCGTTCGGGAAACGCCATCTCCCGATCCTAGAGGGGGCATAGTTTCGGGAGAATGATGTCTGCTCCACATCAATTCCTTCCTTGAACTCTCTTGGACCAAATAAGCTCGTGATTCTTCAGGCCTTTCTATCGCCTTCCAAGAAAGAATCTTACGCCATTCTGGCATTAGTGGATTGCGGAGCCATGGGTATATTCATAGATCATGATTGGGTCACTACTCACAACATTCCACATGAAACTCGAGAGACGATGCAACCTGTAGAGGTAATTGATGGAAGACCCCTATCTTCAGGACCCATAACCCTTCAAACTAAAGAGGTCCTACTCTCTATAAATCACCACCAAGAGAGGATCAAATTTGACATCATAAGATCTGCCCACTATCCAATGGTTCTAGGCATGCCCTGGTTAGAGAAGCATAACCCCTACATCAATTGGGCAGCTGGCTCCTTGTTTCTTGGTTCTGAACACTGTATGTCCCACTGTTTATTCCTAGATTCCTTACCAAAGCCCTCTGAAAACTCGCAAGAAATACAGAAAAAAACTGTCACTTTCTCTAACATCATTCGGATTCCCAGGGCCTATCAGGCCTACATAGATGTATTTTCGACTGCCATAGTTCAAGCTCTTCCTCCTCACAGACCTGAGGATTGTGCCATCGATACTGAACCTTCAGCAGTGATCCCTTTCAGGAGAATGTTTATTTTATCAGAACCTGAAAAGAGGGCCCTCCGGGAATACCTGGATACTAACTTGGAAAATGGCACCATGCGACCATCCAAGTCCCCGGCGGGCGCTTCATTATTTTTCGTTCCCAAGAAAGATACCAAGGAGCTTAGACCATGTCTAGATTACTGTGGCCTTAACCAGTGCACTCTCAAGGACCGCTACCCATTGCCTTTCATCTCGGATATCCTGGAAGCAGTAAGAGGTGCAGTAGTATTCACAAAATTGGATCTCAGGGGTGCCTACCATCTAATTCGTATAAAGGAAGGTGACGAATGGAAAACAGCCTTTAGAACACCTTTTGGCCATTTTGAATACCTGGTTATGCCCTTCTGAAACATGAACATGTAAAGGCAGTTTTACAACGTCTAAGTGAACATAAGCTCCTGGCCAAACCCGAGAAGTGTCCTTTCCATGTATCAACTGTTCACTATCTCGGATTCGTTCTTAGCCCTAAAGGGATTGGAATGGAACCCTCAAAGGTAGATTCCATTCTATCCTGGCCCGTTCCAACTACTGTAAAACAAATTCAATCCTTCCTGGGGCTTGCTAACTTCTATCTGAAATTTATACCAGCCTTTTCGGAGATTGTACATCCTATTGTTACATTGCTAAAGAAGGATACCCCATTTCAGTGGACCTCAGCCCAAGATACGGCTTTCCAACGGTTGAAGTCGGAGTAAACACAAGCTCCCATCCTAGCTCAACCCGACATTAACCGCCCTTTTCTTGTGGAAACTGATGCCTCCAACTACGCCATCGGGGCAGTCCTAAAATAGGAACTTGATGATAGGTTAGAACACCCCATCGCCTATCTTTCTCGCACCTTGACTCCCAGTGAAACTCATTATTCCGTCCTGGAAAAGGAACTGCTAGCCATCCGCCAAGCCTTCACTGATTGGTGTCATCTTCTCCTGGGAGCCAAACACCCGGTACAGGTCCGCACGGACCATCGGAATCTTCAAGTCCTGCAATCCCTAGAATATAGAAACAGTCGTCAAGCCTGTTGGGCCTTCTTTTTTGCTCAATATCAGTTTCAAATCCATCATGTCCCTGGAACACATAACATAATAGCCGATGCCTTATCCAGACGTCCTGATTATGAAACCCTTGAAGATCGGACTTTTCCTAAGATGTTTCCCCACACAATATTTGTTGCCCAAGCAATCACCCTCCTGGAGGATATTCGAATTCAAACTCAGTCCTCTGAAACCTGGAAGGAGTTTAAGAGAAACCATCGATGGAAACTCAAGACAAGGGACGGATATTTTTTCAAGGACAATCGCTTGGTCATCCCCACTCCTGAACTGCGGCAAAAGATCACAAGCCTACGTCATGATACTTTTCATTCAGGACACCGTGGCATCACCAACACCCTCTGTTTAATACAAAGACAATTTTGGTGGCCGAGGATGAAAGAGGATATCCGGATCCATATCCAGGCATGTGCAGTCTGCAATCATAACAAACATGATAATAAGAAACCGGCAGGTCTACTGCTTCAACCAGCAATACCAACAAGACCCTGGGAATTCATCGCCATGGATTCTATTGTGGAACTCCCATCTTCCAGGGGATACACAACTATCATGGTTACCATTGATTTGTTCACTCATATGGCTCATTTTACACTTTTATACAAACTGCCATCCTCATCTGAACTCGCCGGAATCTTCCTGGAACACATATTCCGGCTTCATGGGCTACCCTCCAAGATCATTTCTGACCGAGGACTCCAATACATATACCAGTTCTGGAAACAGTTATGTCGTATACTGGGAATCCAATGTGCCTTATCCTCAGGTTATCATCCACAGACCAATGGAGCCACTGAATGTGTAAACCAAACTCTGGAACAGTATCTTTGTTGCTTCGCCACCAAGGTCCAGGATGATTGGTCACTCTTAATACCTGTGGCCGAATTCGCTTACAACAATTCGGATCATTCAGCTATCAACACCAGTCCTTTCTTCTGTAGTCAAGGATTTCATCCTTCAGTTCAACCTTCCATTCTCCCACACCCTTCCCCAGTTCCTACGGTTGATTCCTGGATTGAAACCCTTATTAATGTACACAAAGAAGCAAAGGAACACTTAGAAAAGGCCCGAAAAGACGTTAAACATCATGCCGACTCTAAAAGAAGACCTGGGCATTCTTACTCAGTAGGCGATAAAGTCTGGTTATCCTCGAAACTCCTTCCTCGACATCTGCAACCAAATAAACTGGCTCCCAGGTATTACGGGCCCTTTTCTATAAAAGAAATCATCAATCCAGTGGCCTTTCGACTTCGGCTACCAGAATCATGGGAAAGGATCCATCCAGTCTTCCACACTTCTCTGTTGAAACCATATGTTCAGCCCTCTCGAACTGCTCCAAGATCTACCCCAGTGATTTTCAATGACGAACTCGAATATGAGGTTTCCAGAATCTGTGACTCTAGATACCGACGTGGTCAACTACAATATTTGGTTGAATGGAAAGGATACCCTCCCAGTGAGCGCACTTGGGAACCCGTGTCAAACATGAATGTTCCCAGGCTGATTCGAAGATATCATCTTATACATCCGGGCAAACCCGGAGGAGCTGGGCTTCAGAGGAGGGATACTGTCATGAACCACCGTCTGCGTCCCTTCTGGACTTCGTGGTCCCTGACACATAGGGGATTGAACGAAGTAATCCTTCCAACATGGCCGCTTGATGCGAAACGCTGCTTGCCAGTCTCTGCGCTACACGCTCTACGTTCTACAAAACAGACACGCCCCCGCGGCTCTGCGCGTCTCAACGCTACTGCTCGCCATAGCTGGATGTGTGCTGCCAGAGTTCGCTCGGGGCTAGTCTCCTGAATTCTATTCCCGGTTCCTTGATTCCTCCTCCTTTCCTTTCATCCTTCAAACCTTTACTGAACTTTCCTGGATTTTCGCCTACGTTTGAGTCACGGCTTCCGTGCCTTCGCGTGCGGACATTGTTCCTTCCTGGTTCCGTCCCGCACAATCTAAACGAAGACCGCTGGAATCCGAAGACCCGCGCACGTGCTTATACAAATCCCGCACTGTGCGAAAGAAGTCACAAAAGAAGGTTGCAAGCAAACAGGAAAAATAGGTGAGAAGGGGAGAGACTTGTGACAGGTAGAGAGCTCAAACTTAGGGAATGGTTTGTGTGGGTTGTGATTGATTGTGGGCTGTTGAGATGTGTTGAGTTTCAGCTTTTTATTATTGATTTTAAGTTGGGAGTGATGTAATTTTGTCCAGGAGGGCCTTTTGTATGTTTTCACACCAGACTTGGTCTTTGATACATAGGTCTCGGTTAGAGAAGGTGCTTTTAATTCTCTTAGAACTGAGAAGAGCTCTTTAGAGCTGGAGTTGGCATTCTTTATGCACACGTTGTAGGCGTTGCTCTTGGCTTGATAGGTGGCTTTTCTATAGTCGGATTCTAGAGAGTTGAATGGTTGTTTGTTAATGATTTACAGGTTTTTTCTCCAGTTATTTTCTGCATTTCGTTTTTTGCTACGTAGGTCTTTAAGTTCAGGAGTGAACGCTAAGATGTGCTTTGGGTTTAGCTTTACAGTTGCCCATGGGGGCCACCTCATCTAGGGCTGCTTCCATTACTTGATTGTAGGTAGTTACTAAGGAAGAGGGGTCAGCTGTAATTTCAGCATTTGTGGTGAGCCGTGAGATCAGGGGGGAGTATGTTGTCTGAGTAATGTTGCGCATATTGCGTGCTTGTGTGGCCGGAGCCATGAGAATCGGTGTGCTGGTGGCGGTGTTGGTGCAGATTGTGAATAGTATGATATTATGGTCAGACCAGGGGCACGGATCGTTGTTGGAGATGTGAGTAATGCAGTTATAGTCGGCGATCCAATATAGCGTTCGACCTTTGGCATGGGTTGGCCCAGAGGACCGTATGGTGAAGCCTTGTGTTTCAATAGTGTTAGCTAGGATGGAAGCCTGAGTATCGGAACTGTCGTAGAGACCTAAGTTGAGGTCACCAAGGATAATAACTTTAGAGGTAGGTTTTGTGTCGGTCGTCAATAGGGTTGCAATGTCCTTGTCAAAGGATGAGATAGGCCCTGGGGGTCTATAGATAAGATGTAGGTTTAGTGAAGCCGTAGGAGAGATGGTGATCTTGGTCGACAGGATTTCTCCTGATATGAAAAGAACATTAGGAATTTCTCTGATGTTAAAACTGGATTTGGAGATAAAGGCAATGCCTCCTCCCTTTGTGGTAGTTCTATCCTTTCTGATGATTGCGTAGCTGTCTAGTAAGGCAAGAGCTAATGACGGGCCTGCTGCAGAGTGCAGCCAGGTTTCCGTTATGGCGATAAAGCCAAGGTCATTGGTAGTGATGAGGTCGGATGTGTCCAAGGCGTGTGCTGGGATGGATCGAGTATTAATTAAGGCACCTTTAATTGGTGCAGATGTGTTGCCATCTTTGTCGTTAGTGGGTTTAGTTTTTGAGGTACTTGTGGCATATTTCGGCTTGTATCTGTGCGGATTGTTGGTTTTCTTTCTCTGATTTGGGTAGGTGGTTATGATTTCAGCCTTTGGGTTAGTATCAAAAAGGCTAACAGGATTTAGGTTGTCAACTGGGTGGGAGACTAACCTATAGTTTTGGTTCAGCGCATGGTTTTTTGTCCTATTTCTAAGTCTGTTGTTCCTCTGGTCGAGGGCAGGGACTGAAGTTGCTGTGCTGTTGTTGTTGTACTTGAGCGTGGGTAGATCGGCAGGTATATTTAGGTGAAGAGGATTTGTAGCTCTCCAGGTAGTGTTGGGTGAAGGTGGCTTGCAACTGGTCAGCTGCAGTCTTTGTAGGGGAGATGTGGTCAGCTGGGTGGTATAAGATGTAGATTGTGTTTTGTTCATGACTAGAATGAAGCTAAGAAAGGCATATAGCGCTTGTTTTGGGTTTAACTCTCGCATGTCCATGCTATACGTTAAACTAACGTTAGTGGGTGGTAAGGTGGAGTTAGGCGTAGATCTCAGGTTCTGCGATCTCACCTTTAAAGGTGAGCTTCAAGTAGGGGGCGATCGGGCAGATGGTACTAGGTACAAGCTAGTGGTTTGTTCTCCGTATGAAGCTATAGGCAGTCTAAATTGAGTTGTTTTTTTTGTGTTGTGTAGCCATTAATTTTGTAATGCGATTTAACTGGAAAATCAGACAATGTGTATTTTGTAATGAGTAGGGTTACAAGGAGTGAGGTCATATTTTAGCCTTTAAAAAATTCTACACAAATAAATAGTGTTTTGGGATTTGTAGATGTGCTTTTCATTCCTTATTTAAAATAATCATGGAAAAACAATGCGACTAAGGGGTCTCTTTTGAGAATATTTATTTATATTTGCGGACTGTGCCCTGTCCCCCCCAAAAATCCCGTCTCCTGTGTTTTGGATATTCATTACTAGGTTACAGAAGGGAATAGTTCTTGCAACGTAGCATTTTTTTCCCAGGCATACCATTTACGGTAGAAGGGAATAGTTAATATTTACAACTAGTGGGGATCATGTAATAGTGCTGAAAGGAGGAGAAGGATGGATAAGTGGGATGGATTGGGCTATAGAGAGTGGCATCAGGGGGGGTACTGGAGTGAGTGGGCTCAGATATTTTATGAGGTGTAAAGCTGGTGCTTCTAGAAGAGGAGTGTCTTGATTTCTGTCACGAACTGCATGATGGGTTCAGTAATTCTGATGTTTACATCTATGAGGTTCCACAGTCTCGGAGGAATACCAAGAATGCCTGTTTCCTAGTTCCTTCTACTTTGTATTTTTGCTGCTGTAGTCTGCCCGAATATTGACTTCTGGTGAAGCGCTGATGCCAGAGATCGTGTCTTTAACGGCCTGGTATGAAGGAATGGCAGTTTTGTAAATTATCCAGTTGGATTCACACCCTCGGTTTTCACAAGTCTAGGAATGTGCCCTCAGCGTCCAAGGGTGTGGAAGCAGTACAGGAGTTCAGTTTGAGAAACATCATTTGCCATGCATATGGGTACTGTGGACATTAACTCCTCTCTTCAGAGTTGAGGGAAGTATGCCCATTTGTTCATTTTATTATTAACGGGTTTTGTAGCATACACTGTCAAACATATGGTGGGGCAGGTAGAACAGCATGTGGCTGCAGCCATCAGGCTAAGGCCAACAAGTCTTGGCTTTGCGGCTCACTAGGGTCACGAACTACATTACCCAGGAAACCTTGGGTGATGCGCGTGCACACGCAGCACAACAACTGCGCTTGATAAAGCCCATCTGCCCGTCCCGGGTGCAGATATTTGAAGATTTCGTCAAGGGGGGAACGCGGAGAAAGGTGCATTGTGGAAACATGGGGTTATTCTGCCAGAGGGCGAAGCGGCACCGAGGATGGAGTGGATCCGTGCCGAGAGGCAGAGTGAAGGAGGCTTAATTTCTTTTAACGCAGACCTCACTACTGCACGCGTCGCCTCGTGGGGCACCCAGGCTTCAGTTAAGTACAACGTGCCGCATTTCCACCATGATTGTACATTAGAGATTCATGTGTGGCTACTAACACCTGCTTGTGAATATGCCTTGCATTTGAAACAAGTGTGACCTGTTGGAACTCACACTGAACTAAGAAGTTAGGGTGCTTTAAAGTGTGCACGTGTGATATTAAAACATGCTTGAAGCGAAACACATAGGTTCAGAAAAGACCAATCAGTGTGAATATACTTCTATGTGCTCGTTTGGTTTTCCCCTTTCATGCTTTGCCTACAAGGCCATGAATCCATGGACTAAGGTTTCCCAGTGTTTGGGTCTAGCAACTTCTTCAATTCCCACACTCTGCCATTTCCATACTCAGGCAGGTGAGTGTTGCGCCCCACTGGTTGCATTTGCCCCCATTTTGTTTATTTTTGGAAGTTTTGCCAGCCCGTGCATCTCGCTCCTCGAGACGCTTCCTGCCTCTCTCCACCTCCCGCCTCCCATCCCGCCCAACGCCCGTGATTGGTTGGAGTCAGCCTCGCTGGCCGGATTGGCTCTCCACTGAGGTTATAAGTGACCCTCCCAGGGCGGCAGTCTGCCCGGCAGCCCCTGCGGCTAAGGGTGGCTCCAACAGAGGCAGCTCCAACAGAGGCGGCTACAGAAAGTGTCAGCAGGTGTCCGTAGGGGAAGCCGGTGAAGCCAGCGACCAGCCGTCAACCAGCAGCAACCCAAAAAGTAAGTGTGGCATGGGCGGGGAGTAGAGCCATTATTCTACTCCGGAAAACCCACCACTCAACATTACCTTACCTCAAAACTATGAATATTAGCAATACCATTAGATTTGTTAGCACTTAGTTAGATTTGTAAACAGTAGCCTGCATCACACCTAGATAGGATTGTGAATGCCAGCAATACCGCACCATTAGATTTGTGAACATACCCTGCCCAGACCCATACTAGACTGTGAGTGTTAACAATGCCACACTTGGTTAGAATTGTGAACATTAGCCTGCGCCGGACTAGGCATGATTGTGAATGTTAGCAATGCCACACTAAGTTGGATTGTAAACACTATCCTGCGTCTCTTCTAGATAGGACTGCCAATGTTAGCAATGCGACACCAAACTAGAATCATGAACATTAGCCTGCCCAGGCCCATACTAGATTGTGAGCGTTAGCAATACTGCACTTAATTAGACTTGTAAATAGGAGCCTGCTTCACTTCACCGTGAAAGCCAGCAATGCCGTACTATTAGATTTGTGAACATTAGCCTGCCCCAGACGAGACAGGATTGTGAATGTTAGCAATGCCACACCTAGTTAGAATTGTGAACATTTGCCTGCCCAAACCCTTACTAGATTGTGAATGTTAGCAATGCCGCACTTAGACTTAGTTAGACTTGTAAACATTATCCTGAGTCTCTTCTACCTAGGATTGTGGATGTTAGCAATGCCACACCTAGTTAGAATTGGAAGCCGTAGCCTGCATCGCTTCTTGATAGGATTGCGAATGCCAGCAATACCGCACTATTAGATTTGTGAACATTAGCCTGCCCAAACCCATACTAGATCGTGAATGTTAGCAATGCCACACTTGGTTAGAATTATGAACATTAGCTTGCGCCGGACCCTGACAGGATTGTGAATGTTAGCAATGCCACACTTAGATTATAAACATTATCATGCCTCACTTCTTGATAGGATTGTGAATGCCAGCAATGCCGCACTATTAGATTTATAAACATTAGCCTGCGCCAGACCCAGACAGGATTGCAAATGTTTGCAATGCCACACTTCCACACTTCTGCACTTAGTTAGAATCGCGAACATTGGCCTGCCCAGTCCCATACTAGATTGTGAATGTTAGCAATGCTGCACTCAATTAGATCTGTAAACAGTATTTTAAGTCACTCCTAGATAGGATTGTGAATGTTAGCAATGCCGCACTTAGTGGATTTGTAAACATTGGCCTGAGCCAGACAGGATTGTAAATGTTGGCAATTCCGCTTCCGCGCTTATTTAGAATTATGAACGTTAGCCTGCGCCAGACCCTGACGGGATTGTGAACGTTGGCATGTGTTGCTTCTAGATAGAAATGCGAATGTAAATGTTAACATGCCCCACACGTGTATCACTGTGTAACCTGCTTTCCTGTTCCTCGTGCTGTTGCTATATATATCCGTAACCACCCGTCCTGCCGCTGTAAGCCCAGCCCCAGGTCCCTGTGTCCATGTGTCACCCCCTGTTCCCTGCTATCCTGTTCACGTGCCTGGTCTCGGGCGCTTTAAAGATAACCATCATATCACATCACTACGCTTACTCTCTACTATACACCACCATTCAACTAGAACACAGCTATACCCCTGATTAATTCGGCATAGCTGTTAACATACGAATACGACCCCACAAACACCTCATCACCCTAATAAAACGCAGTTAACCAAACACATTCCGGCCTAGTTGCTCACATATACGTCCTTCAGGCCTAATGCAGCCAGAGCCCAGTCTGGGTGTCCACCCACCAGACTGCACACATCCAACTGATATCTTCAACACCACACCTAACGCTAGGATGCAGCTACCATTCGGTAATTACATCAGCTGCACACGTCTGGTGCACCCACGCACCCTACGACATTATCTCTCTCTACTGACCAGAAGTACGGTTCCCGAGGGAGTTCATCCTACCAGCGCTTTGAGGTCATACCAATGATATATAGAGTGCTATATAAATGGCAAGTAACATAACATATCATGTGGGAATAACCCCAAGTGTTGGTTTCATTTTGCTGCCATGTTCATGCCATGAGTTGTGTTAGTCCTGTGGGGATAACCCCTACTGTTTGTGTCATTACACTGCCATGTCCATGTCATAGGTTTTGTGTAACATGTGGAATAGTTTCTTTTGTTGGTCTCATTATGTTGCTTGTTTCATGTTTGCTCTCTGGTCATTAGTGCATGTTCAGTTAAACTCAAAAGGAGTTGTGTGAAAACTAAGTACTGAATGCATATGAATCTCCATGCTCTATGTTTGAATGTGTAGGGTGTTGAATCTAGGATAAGACTTGGATACGATCATACGCAAGGTGAGGAAACAGGTCAGGTCAGGTTGGTGAAGTTTAAGTCGCAAGGTATCAAGGTTCTTTTCCTGAACGCCCCTTGTCCATGCAATCTCAATATCCTAACCCTCTTTCCGGTTTCCCTAACTTCCCCCTACCCATCCACAACCTCTTCCTAATCCCCCTTCCCCCCATTGGCTGTATTGTGGTTACCTGTGCCTCTAACATCAGGAACCTGTGTCAAGCATGGTGAGAGGGTCCACTCCATTCGGCTTCTGTGGTTCGAGAGAGGGTGTTGATGCCCTTCATCTTTATGGTCTTGACACACACTGTATAAGGCAGCTTCAGGGTGTGATGAGTACAAGGATGTATCGGATATACAGTGCTGAAGGGAATGCTTTAAAAGACAAAAAGGTACCAGAACCTATAAGCCTTCACAGAATAGCAAAATGTGTCTAGCCAGGTGTGAGTACAAGGGAAATGAGGAATGGGGTCCAAAGGGAAGAGCTTGAGAGTGCAGGGATCTACCATCAGAATTACGGTGTCTGCGCTGGCTAGTGGGCAGCACGTTTCTAAAGTTGACCTGGGTTTCTGATCGGGTGGTAGCAATGAAATGGTGAGCACTCAGGTACAAGTCCAAGGGAGGCTTCATTGGTCAAGCACAGAGTCTTGAGGTCAATATGTAACTTTACAGGAAGCTAGGAGAACTTGAGCGCTGGGGAAATGTGATCAGAATTGTTTACAAGATAGAGACAGACTGCATAGTTCTGAACTCTGTGATGTTTGTAGAGGGTTTTCCCTTGAAGTCTTGCATGGATCCCATTGCAGTGGGCGAGAGGAATATGACAACTGTGAGGTCCAAGGTTTTTTTGCACAGTGTCTAAGAGAGGTGGGAATACCAGAATACTCTTTTACCCTATGAAGAGTCAGCAGAGCAGCAAAGCGTTGGCGTGGGGTAAGCAGGGTTACCAAACATGTTGTGCCGGTTGAGAAGCATCTGGAATCTGCGCTGGACAGTGGGATGGATTTTGCGGGATCCAAGATCTGGCAAAAAATGTCTCATGGGTCTTGGATCCGGGAAAACTATTTTTGCCCATTAATGCAATCGACCGGGATTCGAGCTGGGGTCATCACGACCAACTTCGAGTGACTTACCGACTAGAGTATCTCCTTTCCCTAACCCCCTCGCTTATAGCTGGTGGGATCCCACAGTTAATCATTTCCATTTGCAGCACTGTCTGGAATTATGTGCCATGTTGTGACTGGCAGTGCCAGAGGCCATCTTTGGTGAAGCAGTGTGTAGGTTTTCCTGTGGGCACACTGTAGCACACACTCTGTATTTAAAGAGTCTGATCTGAGGTCAAGGAGAAGAGTGATTTAGTTTCCAGTGGACTCTCAGGTGAGCAGGTGTAAGTCGGCGTGAGAGCGACAGACGTTCATTTTCGTTCTGGCAAAATGCCTGACAAAAGGTGGAGGAAGTCAGTGAAATACGGACTCGATTTCCCCACAATTATATATTGTGGGGAGTTAAGCACAGTTGTATCAACAAATATTGATTATACATGCATTACTTAGATCGTATTTCCTTTCAGACTAAAAGGTAATTTTCTCGTGTGGCTTTTTTTTTTTTTTTACCATTTAGTTAATTAACTTTAGTGCATTAGTGATACAGCAGTGCTAAATTGGGCACGCTTCTATATAATAAGTGAACACAAAGTGTTAAGTAAGTCTGGCTTATTATTCATTGTCCTATTTCGTGATAGTGTTCTGATCGAGGCAGCCCGTAGGAAGGAGAACCCCCTGCTATTTGTGGCATTTGTGGACTTCTGAGCTGTCTTTGACTCAGTGATCAGGCAGCTCCTGTGGGAAAAGCTAGAGATGTGGGGTACTCTGACAGATAGTCTATCCCAAGTAAAGCAGTTGCACGAGGGAAACGAATGCGGGCCTAAAGCAAGGCTGTGCGCTAGCACCCCTACTATTCAACCTGTACTTGGCAGACCTCCCGGAGAGGCTTACCAATATTAGGAGTTACCCCCGCTGCCCCCCCACGCCTCCAGTTTAGGGGATATATCGTCTGGATGGCGTACGCAGACATTGTTTTGGTGGAGCACACTTTTGAGGGCCAAAGGAGATCCATGGAAATGCTCTGCGTATATGTTGGTGCTGGTGAGAACAATTTAAGCCTGAATGTAGAGAAGGAAAGACGTGTACTTTGGTCGGAGGAGGCTCTCCAGTACCCAATGCACAGTAAAGCTGGACCTATTGAACAAGTTAAATCATACTGTTACCTTGGGGTCCCCATGAGTGATTGCTCATAAAAAAAAGGAACGTGCTCCTACTATTAAACATGATCAAGCGGTTAGCCCGGGACACGGCGGGTTACAGCATGAAGGGCATAATTATGCTCTTACAGCAGTGTTCTTGCCCTGTGATCCTGTATGAATTGGACACTATGGCTAAAATGAACAAGACTAGGAGTTGGTTGAATACCTAGGGAGGCACATTTTGGAACCGCACATTGGGCCTTCCTCCAGGCATTCCAATGGCTTCTTTGATATTGGAACTTGGATTAACACCCCTGACCAGTCAGGTATTGGTAGAAGTGCGGTTCTTTTTGTAAAAATGAGGACAAATTCAACCTGCCCACTTTTAAGATTCTTAGGGCCTGATTCATGGAATATTTTGCAGGGTTCAAAGTGACTTTGCACTGCTAAAAAGTGACTTTGCACTGCCGACACAAACCCTGATTCATGGAACTGTGCAAAGTGTGTGTTTGCAGTGAAACGTCAGTACAGTCATTTCTGCAGGACAAAATGACTTTGCACTGACTTTCTAATACAAAAATACACTTTGCACAGTTCCATGAATCAGGGTTTGTGTCAGCACTGCAAAGTCCCTTTTCAGCACTGCAAAGTCACTGAACCGTGCAAAATAAAATCCATGAATCGCCGTTTTGGGAGAAAAAAATATTTTTTTCAATTTTTTTTTCTTCCAAAAAGCCTTTTATCCTTCTTAGGTCGATAAATCACTACCAGCACAGGTTGGCTGATATTGTATGCATGTTTGTTCTATAAAAAAGAGCTTAAGCGTAAGTGCTATACAAAAGCATTATCATTTGGCCTTGGACGTCTTCTTGGATTCACAGTAATTTAGTGGACTTAGGAACAATGCTATTTGATGCCACTTCCTGTGTTGTCAATGGGTGAAAGGTCCTGTTTCATGGCTTCCCAGGATGTCACTTTAGGGTGTGGTAAAATGACATCACTTGCAGTGATGTCATCAGAGGTCAAGGGTCGTGAGGCGACGGGTGGGCCACTTTTTTGAGGCGAGGAGTGGGCCCGTTTTTTTGGGTGACTGGGCATATTTCTTGTCCCAGTCCGACCCTGCCTCAGGGTCGTCTCTTGCTTACAAATGAAAATCTGTTTGCTGATACTGACTGGGTGCCTGATTGGTCGATGAATTTCAGGGAAATGAAGCAAGTACTTATTAGGAAAATGACATCTTGCGATTTGGACTTGTAATCACATCTCAAAGTGCACCGGTTTTTAGTGCTATGCCCGTCTCCGGCTTTGAGGAGGTTTATTTTATTACTCAGGCTTGGGCATCTTTCCACATTATCTGCAACGGGCCCTCAAATAGGTCTCCTAATGGAGAAAAGAATATGCCGGGTTTGCAATTGTCTGGGAATCATGGAAACTAACAGACATGTGTTAACTTCACGCGGAACATTGGGAATATGCCCAGTTTTGTACACACTCTATTAACACCACTTCCCCGGAGTTCTGGGCATACTGCAAGAATTCAGATGGTATTGCGGCTAAAATTGACCTCCTTCGAGCTTGGCATGTGTTTTTGACCCATACCAATGGGTGCGCGCCTTAGATATTCTAGCATGCCATGAAGGAGTGGGTTTAATGGTGCTAAAAAACAACTTGACGACGATTGTGAAACTTGTGTGTGCACGTCAGAACAAGGTAATGTACAATCTTATGCACTCATTTACACACTTTACTCATTAACTGTTGGGTGGCTTTTCTATTCATTTTGAATTTTGCATGAAGTATGTTTGGTTTTATAATTGTGGTTTTATATGATGATGATGATGATGATTATTATTATATTGTATAATTATAGTTCATGTGAAAAGTTTGTTTTTATGAACTATATCACCTTAAAAGTATATAAAAGTTCGCGATAGTGCATAACTATTGACCGTTTAGTCCCCTTAAGTTAAGATGGACGTTTTTTAATGCAGGGTCACAATTCAAAGACATGCCCAGGAAAAGCAACAGGCCAGTGGGAGCTCCATCCGAGAGCAGGGGCGTGGACCAGGGTCAAGGAGCTGAGATAATGTATGCCTTGTTTGGGGGCACTGGGGGAAAGGAGCTTGTGAGTTTTTAAGACCAGTTTACGTTACATGTATTTGATCATCATCATTTGTGCTTTGCAAGTTCTTGCCTCTGGTGTGTGGACTCAGGATTGATGGTGGCTGTTTAGGTGTCCTCTCTCTGCACCTTACTAGCTGGCACCACCAAAGTAGGCCCGTCAGGGCAGGGGCGCAATAAACTCGGTTCTCAATTGCACCCGATATTTCATAACTTGCTGTGACAACAAGTGTGGCTTTACACCTTAAAAGGGTAACTGGAT